>NC_088201.1:104230856-104537254 GCF_037126465.1 Ornithodoros turicata | reverse complement strand
ATACGTTTAAACGTTTTCGTTCGCATAAACGTACAGCGGCACGTATACATATATAAACCGTTTATAATAAACGTTTTCTTAGAAGACGTTTAATCGTTTTCTTTCCTCCTCTAAACACTACAGCTTACTTTCCTTGAAAGACAGTGCAGGGTATCGTTAAAGTGGCATGTTAATTTGTCCCGCTCATTTGTGACCGTCTTACTATGTTTAATAAACAACAGTCACAGCGCAGGGCGCATTTTATTCCGTTTCTTGGTGGCTAATAGCGTTGCCACGACACCGTTCGCAGCGTACACCGAACTCCGCTTCGCGTGCACTCATGGCATTGGGATCGCTGACACTCCAAAAACGGAGCTTTATCTCATCGACATCGTCCCGCAGGATTACAATTCAATTATCAATTTTTTCCATCCCAATTTGTTCATTACGGGAGGTGTATGGTTCTTTGTGGGAATTCGCGTCAGCGCATCACAAAAGTCGTGCTCATCCGTTTTTTCCCACTCTGGCGCAAGAATGATATCCATCGGGACAGTGATTGGTTCTTCAAGCGTAATTGGCAAATGTTCTCGTTTTAGAGTGCAATAGTGGGAACCAGTAGGAAAGAACAGGTTACATGCTTCAGGATAAAGTAAGCGATCAAGGTGACAATCTTCCGCGTTGGTCTTTTCACCAAAAATACTACTCGCGTAAAGGAGGTAAATACGGAATTTTTAGTACAAATTACCCAAAAGATTCAAACGTCATCAACGACATTACGAGCTCGACATGTTTAAAACTGTAGTGAAACACGTCAGTTCATAATGAAATGTACGACGAAAATGAACACTAAAGCGTGAACCGCATGGCCCGAAAAGTGTCCGAATTCTTTCCGAACCGAATTCGGGACCGAACTTTTTTCGGAAGACAGAATTCCCGGCAGATTTCTCCTCCCAAATGGGAAGTGACGTCAACCGAAAAACCGACAGGCAGCTAATGATTGGTCAACCGGAAAGGAATCATGGCAGCCATAGCAACATAGATTGAGAAGTTACCCGTCAAAAAGAACTCGTTACAAGTTAAGTTACCGTGTGCAAAATGTAACTAAGTTAATAACGAAGTTGTTCAGCATGAAATGTAACTCGCAGTTACTGAGTTACTTAAAAAAAGAACGAGTTACTTCAAAGTTACTCCGGACACAAAATAACAGTACGCAGGTGCAGCGCGCGTGAGCAGTTGAGTTAGACCTTGAGTTGCCCGCGGAGTAGTGCAACAGGTTTAGATCGTTTTCGTTTATGTCCCTCTCCCTCTCCCTGTTTGTAAACAAATGACGTCATAGTGTTCGACAGCGCCAAAATTTGGTAGAATTGAACTACGCTCGAAGCTAGAGGTGAACAAGGTCGCGCCCGAAAGCCACGGTCTTGACGGGGTTACGACATGGTCCCTTAAAAGGACATGACCCTCGGTCCTACTCTTCTTTCAATTGCGTTCAATGGGAGACAGCGAACAAGTGCCCGTTCGTGGAACCCAGCCCTCCTTCCGATTTGTTTCGGTTTCAGTCTGTCTACTAATGTCATGATGACGTTTCTCTGGTAGAGGTCTATTCAAACGCTTTGCACCTCACCCCCTGTGGGCGCACAATGGTTCAGCTTCATTTCAGTGGCAGTGGTTCTTACTTCCTGAATAAAATACAGTCATTGATTGAATATCACATCATATATCATATAATCTTATAATATCATATATTGTTTTATGGGAAAAAATGCCATGACGGAACCGGAGAGAAAGCAAGAAAATATGTGAACGTGAGTGCTGAAAAGCGAGTTAAAAGTAACTTGGAACTTAACTTAAGTTACTTTGGCAAAGTTACCTGAAAAAGGAACGAGTTCCTCTGAAAGTTACCACGGCGCAAAAGTACCGAGTTAAGTTACAAGTTACCAAAAAAAGGAACTTAGTTACAGTAACGAGTTACCTCGAACTCTGCATAGCAACGGCGGCGGCTTATAAACAAGTGCACATGTGCTGGCCATGCATTGACGTTGAAAGACCACAGCATGTCTCGTTCGCGGATCTGCGAAATTCGAATTCAACGAAAAACTTGTTCACGAGGTGGAAAAGCGGAATCCATTGTGGGAAGTGTGTTCGGCGCAGTATAAAAACGCAACGTTAAAGCATCACCTCTGGAATGAGGTAGCCGCTGTGCTGGAGGTCCCCGGTAAGTGCTCCTGCTGTTATACATGCTTTGCCTTTGTTACGATTCGATACCATCTTCCTCACAAAAATGCATTTTATTTTACAGCTGATGACTGTCGCAACCGGTGGGAGGGACTCAGCGATACCTTCAAGCGTCATTTTAAGACGTTCAGAACGAGTGGGCGCAGTGGAGACGGAGCCGACGATGCAGTGGCCATCACCTGGCCATTTTTCAAAACCTTGTTATTTTTGAAAGATTCTGTAGAACTCCGAAGGTTAGTAGATCACCTGTCACTCACTTTGGTGGCAGCCACTATTTGAACAGTGGCAGTGTTCAACGAATAAGATTTTTAGTACATATTACACATATTTCTGCTGCATTCCATCCAGTTTTTGATGTGCATTACGAATTGCCTTTGTTCTGAGCTAGTTTTATTGTGTGCTAAAAAATAGCAGAAAATTTGTTTTTGCAGAAAGTAAACAACAGTGGGAACTCTATACACTATTGCTCACTGCATGGCCATTGCACTGCTAACTAAAATTTTATGCATCTCGGTAATTTTACGTTTCAGAGGCAGCGGAAATTGTCCAGCCCTAGAAGCACAGACACTGCAACTGGACTTCACACAGGCACAGATGACACAAGTGACACCCGATCCCAGCTCTTCTGTGTCTGCTGCTGAGACAATATTCAGGGATATGTATTCGTATAATCAGTGATGGTCAGTAGTTAACTACATGTAGCTAAACTACTAGTTAAACTACCTGATTGTAGTTAAAAAGTAGTTATCAACTACTTGCAGAAATGTAGTGGCAACTACTAGTTAAACTACTATTTCAAGTAGTTAACTACAGTAGTTAGGTTACTGAAGGCGCCAACTACTTCCGATTTTGCCGTAACCTTTACGGCACGATTGTGCTTCCGACTTTTACCTTGAGCTACTTGTTTGATGAGAACGGAGGTGCAGAGCAATTGTGTCGTGCATGTGTACTAAATCTTCACTTTTAATGCTTTAAAACAGGTTGCTTTTGTAGCAGCAGCGTCATAATCATCACCAGCACCGCCATCGGTTACGCGCAGCACTGCGCGTGACCCGAGCTTTCGTTTTCTGTTCATCGCCATTAACCGTCATTAAACCCATCAACCTCAGTAGAGCCTGGTCGCCTCATTTCTCGCTCTACAACTGGTGACCCGGACGTGATGTTTTAGCGTTCCACCATCATGAACGGTGACCAGCACTCCACCAGCTCTTCGCCTCCCAGCCGGCCACCGCCACTTCCACCGCTTGAGGCTTCTGTGGCACCGCTCCGCCTGCCGCCTTTCTCCATCTCCGACCCTCAGCTGTGGTTCGCGCAGGCGGAGGTTCTCTTCGACGGACGCCGCGTCACTTCTCAAGCCTCAGGGTTTGGCTACGCCATCGCAAACCTTCCTCCCGAAGCTGCGGCGGAAGTATGCGACCTAATCATCCACCCTCACCCCGACTTACCCTACGACACCTTAGGGGACGAGTTAATTCGCCGCACGTCTGCTTCGGAGGAGCGGCGATTGCAGCAGCTTCTGAACAGGGAAGAGCTCGGCAATCGACGGCCCACACAGCTACTACGCCGCATGCGCGACCTCGCGGGCAACCCTACCACGGACGACTCACTACTACGCGAGCTCTTCCTACAACGTTTGCCCCACAACGTACGCATGATCCTGGCCGCCGGCGAAAATTCCCGCCTGGATGACTTGGCGAAGATGGCGGACCGTATTCTGGATTTTGCTGGCCTTCCATCTCCAGGAGCCGTTGCCGCCCTGGCCCCCCGCACCTCCCCTCCACCGGTGGACATTGCAATCAATGCCATCAGCACGTCGCTCCAGCAACTCCAGACTACGGTGGCGGCCCTGGTGAACCGGGTGGACGCCATTCCCCCGAAGCGACCACGTTCCCCTCGGCGCCCGTTTTGCCGTCGCTGCTCGCCATCCCGTCAACGGTCTCCTTCGCCCTCTCAGCACCACTTCTGCTGGTATCATCGAAAATTCGGCGATGCCGCAAGGAACTGCCAGGCCCCTTGCTCGTGGCCGGGAAACGCTCCCCCCAACCATTAACGGCTGGCATGGCTGGGGGCGACAACAGCCGACTCTTCCAAATCACGGACCGCGTGTCCGGCTGTCGCTTCCTGGTGGATACCGGGGCTGACGTGAGCGTCGTTCCACCAACCCCCGCAGAAAAACGACACCGACAACCAGACTTGGCTTTGCAGGCCGTCAACAAGTCCACCATCTCAACTTACGGTCAACGCTCCGTCACCCTTGACCTCGGCCTGCGCAGAGTATTTCGTTGGGTTTTTACCATCGCCGACCTCCCCTTCGCAATCCTTGGCGCCGACTTCCTCCACCATTTCGACCTTCTTGTGGATATTAGACGCCAGCACCTCGTCGACAACACTACTTCTTTGCACGTTTATGGAGCTCCAGTGCATATAGCCGCCATTAGTCCCACCATACGGCTACCGTTGCCCACTGCTTTCGCCGACATTGTCACGGAGTTCCCCGCTGTCCTGCGCCAATCGCACGCCTCTTGCCCACCTCGCCACAGCGTCACTCACCACGTCGTGACACGGGGCCCCCCTGTCTTCGCTCGCCCCAGACGGCTGGCTCCGGAGCGCCTCGTCATTGCCAAGAGGGAATTTGAGCACATGCTCGAACTGGGGATCATTCGGCCTTCCTCCAGCCCGTGGTCTTCCGCTCTCCACATGGTGCCCAAAGCAACACCTGGTGATTGGCGCCCATGTGGGGACTACCGTGCACTCAACATCGTCACGGTACCGGACAGATACCCGCTTCCCCATATTCAGGACTTCACCGCGAATCTTGACGGAGCGACCATCTTCTCCAAGATAGACCTCATCAAAGCCTATCACCAAATTCCCGTCCATCCCCCTGACATCCCGAAGACTGCTATAACCACCCCTTTTGGCCTCTTTGAATACGTGCGGATGCCCTTTGGCCTGCGTAATGCTGCGCAGACATTCCAACGATTCATCAACGAAGTGCTCCGCGGCCTGGACTTCGCATTCGCATACATGGATGACATCCTCGTCGCAAGTCCATCTCCGGAGGCTCATCGCGCCCATCTGCGCGCCCTGTTCTCGCGCCTGGAGGACTACGGAGTCTCCATCAATGCCGCGAAGTGCGAGTTTGGCGTTACCACCCTTACCTTCCTGGGACACACCATCACCCCGCAAGGCATCCGGCCACTCGCATCCAAGGTCCAGGCCATCCGAGACTTTCCTGCCCCCACTTCTCGCAAAGGACTTCGTTCATTCCTCGGCCTCGTGACTTTCTACCGACGTTTTGTGCCTCGCTGTGCTGCGTTGCTCCAGCCTCTCTACGCAGCTCTCGGCGCTGACCATCCGAAAGAGGCCCGTGCTGCCCCTCTGGAGTGGACACCGGCAGCAGAACGCGCGTTCGAAGAGGTCAAGCAGGCCCTGGCAGATGCTGTGCTGCTCCACCATCCTCGTCCTGACGCCGAGACAGCGTTGTTCGTCGACGCCTCCACTGCTGCTGTCGGCGCAGTCTTGCAGCAGCGTCAGGATGGCCACTGGAAACCTCTCGGTTTCTTTTCCCAACGCCTCTCGCAAGCCGAAACACGCTACAGCACCTTCGGGCGTGAGCTCCTCGCCGCCTACCTGGCATGCAGACACTACCGCCATTTTCTCGAGGGCCGCCCGTTTGTGCTGTACACCGACCACAAGCCTCTCATGTTCGCCCTGCGATCGGCCTCCCTCAACCACTCGCCTCGTGAAACCCGCCACATGTGCTACCTCTTGGAGTTCACGACCGATGTGCGACACGTCGCAGGCGAAGACAATGCCGCTGCCGACGCACTCTCGCGGCCGGACGTCAATGCTCTCCATCCGCCCCCCGCGGTCGATTTGGACGGCATCGCCCAGGCGCAACAGGCTGATGAAGCGCTCGCCGCCCTTCGTTCATCCCCCGCCTCATCCACCACTTTTCGGGAGATCTCGCTCCCCGGTTCGACGGCAAGTCTATGGTGCGACACCTCTACTGGTACCCCGCGCCCTTTCGTTCCCCTGGCCTTCCGCCGGCATGTTTTCAACGCCCTCCACTCGCTGTCCCACCCTGGCGTGCGCGGCACGCAAAAGATCGTCGCAGAGCGCTACATATGGCCTCGCATGAATGCCGATGTCCGTGACTGGGCGCGGGCCTGCCTGGCCTGCCAGCGGTCCAAAATCTACCGCCACACCATCTCGCCTCCATCGCGGTTCCTTCCGCCAGATGCCCGTTTCGACCAGGTCCACATCGACTTGGTCGGCCCGCTTCCTCTGGCCAAAGGCTACCGCTACCTGCTCTCGTGCATCGACCGCTTTACCCGCTGGCCGGAGGTAACGCCGATTCCGGACATCACGGCAGAGACGGGGGCCCACGCATTCCTCTTCTCCTGGGTTTCCCGATTCGGCGTCCCGTCCACTGTAACCACGGACAGAGGACGCCAGTTTGAATCGGCCCTCTTCCGTCACCTGTGCAGCGCCCTCGGAACCCATCACATCCGAACCACGGCCTACCATCCGGCTGCCAACGGCCTGGTGGAGCGCCTTCATCGGCAGCTCAAGGCGTCCCTCCGCGCCACTGACCACGGCGACACAACCTGGCCCGAGCGTCTACCCTTCGTCCTGCTTGGCCTTCGCGCCGCGATCCGCCAGGATGACTGCAGCGCGGCTCACATGGTCTACGGCTGCCCGCTCCGCCTTCCCGGAGCATTCTTCACCCCATCCGCCCCGCTCGTGCACGACCCTTCCTCCTACATCGACCGTCTCCGCCAGCTCTTCCGGGACCTCAAGCCCTCGCCTACCCGCTCCGCTCCCGCAACACGCGTGTTCGTGAGCCCCGACCTTAATCAAGCCACCCACGTCTTCGTCCGCCGGGACTCTGTGCGCTCCAGCTTGCAGCCTCCCTATGACGGCCCCTACAGGGTCATCTCGCGAGCCGGGAAGTTTTTCCGCCTCGATCTTCCACGGGGACCTGACACTGTGGCCATCGACAGGCTTAAGCCCGCATTCTTGGAGTCTGCACCTCTGGTATCGCCCGACCCGCCCTCCCTACGTCCGTGCTCAGCTCCTGTCTCCAGCATTCCTTCCCCTCCACGTCGGGTGCATTGGGCGCCGCAGCTCGCACACTACGAGCCGCCCGCCGCCTCGGGTCCGGCTCCTGCACTCCTTGGCCTCGGCGCCCGACCTTTCCGCCAACCTCGGCCCTCCTCGCCAGCCTTGTCATCCGCCACGGGGGGGGGGGGAGCCCTGTAGCAGCAGCGTCATAATCATCACCAGCACCGCCATCGGTTACGCGCAGCACTGCGCGTGACCCGAGCTTTCGTTTTCGGTTCATCGCCATTAACCGTCATTAAACCCATCAACCTCAGTAGAGCCTGGTCGCCTCATTTCTCGCTCTGCACTTTAAAACAATGTTTAAAACAGGTTGTTGAACGTACACCATAGCTGATCTGTTCTGTTTCCCACCACTGTACTACAGCACATGCTTTATCTGTTGTTTTTTTGTAACGTCCGCAGTTTGATTCCAAAGCGTAAGGATTTGTGTAGTTTGTTGCAATCCTGTGAATGTGACCCTGTTGCACTTACTGAAACTTGGTTATCGCCAGATATAAGAGACAGTGAGCTGTTATCAGAGTGTCCTGGCTTTACCTTCTATCGCTGTGATCGCGTAAATAGACGTGAAGGTGGTGTTTGACTCGCCGTTAAAAACTGTTTTAAATCATATGCTGTTCATTGTACACTTCCTATCGAAGTAACGTGGGTATTGATTGACTGCGTCACGTGTAGATTAGTAGTTGGTGCATGCTATCGACCTCCGTCAAGCAATGCATTCATCCCAGAATTACACAAATCACTACATCATATATTTCGCAAATCCAAATTCAAAGGTTATTCTTCTTGGTGATTTCAACTACCCCTCAATTAATTGGAGATCCACCTCAGCCTCTGGCATTGAAGAACGTTCTTTCATTGATTTGTGTCATGTGTTTGACCTTCATCAGGTGGTTCATGAACCCACCCGTAACTCCCACCTCATCAAACATCCTAGACCTAATCCTAACTAACGACCCAGATATAGTAGGTTCTGTATTTTCTCCATGCGCCTTGAGTGATCACAAAGTACTACACTTTACAATACCTGTCCCCAGCGTGCCCCGTCGTTCCTCGTGCAAACGCATAAGATCGATAAGGGTAACTACGACCAAATAAATTCTGAGTTATCCAATTACTTGGCTAACTTTCTCGCTAATTTTGAAGTACGGACAGTTGAGGAAAACTGGTACTTATACAACTCCAAGATTAATCCACTTATTGAAGCCTATATACCCTCCATTATCATCAAGACACATTGTCATGCCCCATGGTACAATCATGAAATCAAATTGCTCGCCCGTAAAAAGAAACGTCTGTACAGGCTTGCTAAGCGCTGTAAGTCTGCATCATCACTGCTAATATCAAGAGTGCGCCCGCCCAAGCAGCAAAATGTACTGAAAGTCGGGTGCAATAGGGGTGGACGGGTAGGCGGAAGGCCTTGAAGAGACTCGTGAAACTAAGGAACATCGATAAGACACATACCGTCCACCCCTATTGCACTCGACTTTCAGTACATTGTGGTGCTTGGGCGGAAATACATCTCATTGGTGACTTCTTCAAAACGCAGGTTCTATAGCGAGGGCCTCGTTAACCTCTTGAAGCACAACCCCAAAGCATTCTACAAAGTTATAAACCAAAAATCTCCATCGGTAAACATCCAACTGAAAGATCGTGATGGTAATTTTCTTAGAGATAACCAATGTTCTCTTATCTATAACGCATTTGCAAGCGTGTTCACCAACGAAGACACAACTCCCCCTGCCGCGCCTCCCACATCCATCTTCAATAGCATGTCACCGATAGCGATATCTCCTGCTGGCATTGAAAAGATTATCTCTTCCATCAAGGTTTCCTCCTCTGCTGGTTTCGATGGAATAAACAGCAAAATTCTTAAAAACACAAAGGCTCACTCGAGCAGATTTCTTGCTGCAATATTCCCAACAATCACTTAATAGTTCATAGATGGGTAGAAATCCAGCGAACCGGTAGAGATGTAGGAAGGGAGTTGCCTCAGGACAGAAGCAGCCGATATTTCGAACAGAGACTGTTCTTCTTCTGGGCACCGTCCTCATCATTGGCATGATTTAAAGGGACAATTCGCATGAACCTTTGAACACGTCACACCTAACCCTTTATATACCATGCCAATGATGAGGACGGTGCCCAGAAAAAGAACAGTCTCTGTTCGAAATATCGGCGGCTTCTCTCCTGAGGCAACTCCCTTCCTACTTAATAGTTCAGTTCTGCCAGAAGACTGGCGTCGGGGAATGATAATACCAGTGCATAAAAGCTCATTCACCGTTGAACTATAGACCAATCTCCATTACCCGCGTCCCCTGCAAAATCATGGAACACATTATATATTCGCAGGTAATCAACTTCCTAGAGTCAAATGCTTACTTTTCCCCCTGCCAGCATGGCTTCCGTAAAAATTTCTCACAACTATATAGCTGTTTTTTTCCACGGCCTCCACTCAAATATGGACAGTTCTACTCAAACAGATGCCGTGTTCCTGGACTTTGCTAAAGCCTTTGATTCTGTACCGCACGCTAGATTAATGGTTAAACTCTCACAACTAGGCCTTGATGCACATGTTCTCTCCTGGACTAATATGTTCTTAACTGACCGCCTCCAGTCCACTTTCGTGAACAACCATTCCTCGTCCTTTTGTCACGTATCAACTGGTGTCCCCCAGGGTATGGCCTTTGGGGTATGTGAATAAATAAATAAATAATGCTTGTCTAGTGAAGCCTCATTTGCTGTGAAATAATTCTGCAATTTAGTTTATCGCGTAGGCACAAAAAGAATTTCGCCGCAAGCTTTGTGTTTGACGATCGTAGCAATGGCTTGAGTCAAAGTTTATCATTGCTTGTGATTCATATTTAGGTGTCCAAGAACACTACAAGGGATTGGTGTTGATGGACAACGTTAAGTAGTTATAGATGTAGTTAAACTACATTGCAGTAGTTAAAGAAGTAGTTTTAACTACTCCCCTGAAAAGTAGTTGAACTACTAGTTAAACTACTCAATCGCAAAGTAGTTAGTAGTTATAGTTAAACTACTGTAGAAGTAGTTAGTGGCCATCACTGCGTATAATGAAAGCCAAGAAGACGATGACATTGATGCCTTAGTGGTGACGCGGTCACAAGGACGGAATGAACCACATATCACAATCGAGCCTTCGCTTGTGACCTGTGCATCTCGCACACCAGTGACAAAAAAGCGTCGCAAGCCATATGACAGGGAAATCGAACGCCTTGATATGCTTTTGACGCATAAGCCGGATGCGGATGAGTATTTTGGGCACGTGATGGCCGACCAGTTAAGAAAGTGCGCAGCACATCTCAGAGAGCGAATGCAGGTCGACCTCCTTAGCCAGCAAAACAGCTAACCCAGTGAATTTATTGTGTAGCAATAAATTATAAGATTTTAAAAGTCACTCTCTCTGCATTTTCAATCTCCAATTTAGTCATACAGCCGAGTTCATGAATAAGCCTAGGCTCAAACGAGTGGAGGAAAGTGCAGCTCCTCCACTCGAAGAGCCAATGGGTTTCATGAACCTGTTTCGGGGATTCTTTCTCCTAGGTGCTGCTCGAGAAACCATGCTCATATTGCCCCATTCAAAAGTGGTTTTAATGCTGGGGTCCATTTTGTGCACCGGGTATCTTCCACTACCATGGCAAAGAGCCTTCCTCAGTCATCAGGTACGCGGCTATAGTGTTGCGGAGTGCAACCGCAGCTCTGCTACTGTTCCGGGCATGGGACGATTTCAGCTCGAATACGCTCGAGCTCTGCTGCATCTCTTGACGCCACCTGCCTTCACAGAAGTTCACCGCTCTGTCTTCACTGTCCACCAGGTCAGGAGGGCAGTACAAAGACTCAGTCCCAATGTGTGTGCACAAAAAGTTGTGCAGCACACAAGCAGCTTTCACAACATTGTCAACGTTGCTCGGATCCAGTTTGAGAGGTGATCTAAATATCCTCCACCGTGCCACGAGTATCCCGAACGCATTCTCCACATAACGTCAAACAAGGGTGTCACCCACGGGTGTCACACAAGGGTCACACAACAAGGGTGTAAAAGTATGGTATTTTGACACATGCTCATAATGCTCATTATTTTTGGGTGTAATGACGATGATTCTGGTTTCAATAATATGAAAGCAACAAGGCCAAAAATATACTGGGTGTACCTTGCTCGACTCAACCTGTAGTTGAAGGTGGTGGTGACCTCACTACTGGATTTCCCGGGGAAGGGCCTCATAAAGTCTTTCCGCAGTTGAAAGGCTTCATCCCCAACGAAGACATGTTCTGTTAATGTTGTTGTGCCGGGCAGGAAAGTTGGCCCAGCTAATCCAAGAGTGTTGGTGTCCAACCGCTCTCCAAGAGCAGAATTTTTGAGGACACCCCCATCACTTGTGCGTCCTGAAGCACCTACATCTATGAAGACAAATCTGTATCGGCTGTCGGCGACTGTCATCAGGACTACAGAGTACGTTTTCTGAAATAGACGTGGTATGAGATATTGTAACATAACATACATACACAGCACGTTACAGAATATATTAACACGTTACTAGTGCTGAAGTTTATTAATGTGAGAGCATTAATAAACAATAGCAATATAATAACAATACAAGACAACAATTAATAAGCAACAGCATTTTTTGGACTACCCTCGTGGAAATGAAGACTGGCTGGTAAAGTATAGCACTGAACGAGTGCGCTACGTGAAGTAATCATAAGACAGCTACGGGCATTATTTGGCTACAGCTACATACATATATAGAAATGACATCTTGCTTCGTGCCTGAAGCAAGTGGAGGTCTAGAACCCATTACGTATATTTAAAGCGACTGTAAGATGGGTGAACTGAGAAGTGATGACGTGTGTGTGCTCACACAGCCAAGTGGTTATTTCACTTTATAGTTCCTTTAAAACAGCGCACCACCAACAGTGCCTGCTCCTCTTTGCACTGACAGAGAGATTGACATCGCAATAAGTTCTGCAACTTTAGCACAACAGCATTTTCCTGTTGTTCCTTACAGCCCTTTAACTCCCTACTGGTGAGTAACCGTACATTCCAAAGGGACTAATATGTGTGGCAAGGGTGCACTCCCCAAAAAGCCCCCCGTTTTTTAAAGAGTGTATCGACACCAACGTGGACAAAAATGTGCAAAATATGCAAACAGTGTAAATACGTGGAAAAGTATGCGTCTTATGTGTCCACAAAAAGCTATGAGCTGCGTGCAAGCACCTTGTAGTTAAAAAAACAGACTCCAGGTCGGGCAATTTGGGCATTCTATCTGTATGTGCTTGCCGTCGACGGCACCTGCGCATGCCGGAAACTGCCAACCTTCCCAGTAGTCATCCTCTATTTTCCTCCATTCGTCTTCGGTGGCTGGCCGGAAAACCAATACCATACATATGACCTTATGCGCATGTTACATCATTGTAATTTAAACGTTATCATTATTAGATGCCAAGCCATGAAAAGACAATAACATAAACAACTATCCAGACGACTGCATGCATAAACAAGCATCTTCAGTTGTCTTCGAGGAATTGTTGATTTGCGTGTTACTTCATGTATAATGGTGAGAGGGTATCCCAAATCACCTGGCACGTGAGATGGATAGCCTGACGTGCTGTTTCGACCCCGGCCCTGAAGCCAAGAGCAACATCCTGTATTGGGTCCCCAGAGGAGAGGTACCTGCATGTTTTCATGTTCATCTTTTGTTTTTATTGCGTTGAAATGCAGCATTTTGACACTGAGGCCAGTATCTTCATTTCACATTACCTTAGTGTCATGGCGAGGCGCTCGCCGGAAGAAACTGGCTCCCTCACGCAATACTGCTTGGTGAGCTGTGGACTGACCATCTCATGGAGCTGGTCAAACAGCTCGGGAGTCATCTTGTAGAATTTAAAAAAAAGCTCTGGGTTCGTCTCTCTCATGGTTTTCATCTGTAAAGCGTAGAGGGAGGGTTTTATCTTTGTCATGTGCACAACGAACAAGACAACGTACTGCAGTGAAGTACTCGCTTTCGTCTTTCCTCTTTCTCCATACGGGGCGGACCCACGAAGAGCGGTACATGCGCTGCCGTTGCTTTAGAAGCAAGATTTCCCTCAACAGCAGCAACCGTCGTCTTCTCTCCATGGTCGTCGAACATCACGAAGCGAGAAATCGGTATTTGCAAGAATAATCGCAATGCAAACTTAGGTAAACGCGAACGCAGTAATCGAGAACGATGAAGAGGGCAAATGGTCGCACCACAGTTTCGCATCTGAAAAGTTCTATTCATATTTTCGAGCTTACCAAGCGTAGTACAGCGATGCAGGAAACTTAACACAGCATGAAAACTCATTCAAAGGAGGAATACGCAAAAACACTGTCGAAGTAAGCACATGCACAATATATGTAACGAGAGAGATACCGCACACGAACTTAGCAGTCATGACAGTTTTCGGCCGAATTTCGGCGTGCACTTCGCCTCCATCCGGGTGGGGCAGGAAAAAATCTCCGAATTCAGTTCGGCCCGTTTTCGGCGAGTTTTTCGGGCCATGCGGTTCACCCTTGATAGGGCGGCTTAAAAGCCAAATCTGAACTGAAGTAATAAGCTACTTATAAGCCAGTGAGAAACTGGCGTAGTTGGTAATTACTGATGGGAACCATGGACGCGCCAGGCATAACGGGGACAACTTCTGTCTCTGTCCCTGTAATGCCTGGCGCGTCCATGTTTGCCATTAATAAGATAACAAGTTGCTTAAATAGCTATCCGTTTCGAAAGGCGTTGCGTTTCGTATTCGCAAGACGTTTACGCTTCACCTTGACATAACGTTCAACCGCTTCATTTTAACAAAACGCTTAAACGTTTCACATTAACGACACGTTTAAACGTTTCATAAGGAAACGTTTTCCAGACTATACGTGAATCTAAACGGCGTATAAAACGTTTAAATGGAAACGTTTTAAACGAAAGTCGGAAAAACGTGTTAGATCCCGAGCCCTAGTGTAGATCCAACGCTGTCATACCGGCTGTCTGCAAAGCTTCATCGTCCTCTGAAGTCGCTCATCCACAAGCTACGTCTGAATGTGGCCTTCACTCCGTTCTATCGCTACCAGCTGCACTCTAAAAAAAAAGGAGTCGAAAGAGAGTTTTATGCAGTTTTACACCCCCTGCTGTGTATGAACTCTTATTTAACACCCTTGTAACTCTCACACTGTATGCTCTTAAATTTATACTCCCCTTTAACTCCCTCCCACTGATGTTTTACTCCCTCTCCATGACTGTCGGGTTGAGAGATAAAGACCTGTACTTGAAGCGCACACTGAGCAATAATTTGGTATACATTTTATGGTTATAATTTATTGAGATTCGTTGTATGGTACTATAATACGATAATATGGGCAATTAATCTTCTGTTAGTAGTACGCGAGCAAAACCATAATCTCAATTTCTTGTTTGATATTATTATATCTTTCCTTTTACATTTTGCCGCATACGTATTCACTTGATGGAAAACATTTAGCAACCCACACTTTAATCAACTTTTTATGAAGAACATTACATACGCATTTAATTGGAAGAAAAAAGAAAAGTTCTTGTGAGCCAGTAGTTACTCAGATGTGTGTCATTATGCTGAGAGAAACTAATGTTCATAACACTTCATTTTTTTAATTCAACAATTGCTGCATTAAATGTATGTGATCCAACATCTGTTGCATAGGAACATGTGGGACTGACATAGAATAGGAAATATATGTACATACATAGCCTGCTTTATCAATTGTGTACCACCTAATAAAGTCCCACAACAGTGCATAAACAAGTGTTACATGAGACATGTGACATAAGTGTGACACAGATGTAGAATGCGAGTGTGACAACCCTGAGTAAGCCTTGTCATTAGCTAGTCACACTCTAATCTTCATAGATTTCGCAGTTACGTGGGTGGGCATAGATTTCGCAGTACGGAATGATCTCGTACTTGTCTTGGAATTCGTACAAGTCCAAAGCGTTGTACTCCAAATGCTGCCCTGGAGGTAACAGATTATATACACCTGAGTGCTGCACTTCATAGCTGTGTCTATGATGATTGAACTGCAAAGTGTCAAGCACTTGAAGGAATATGAGCAGTATTCCTCTGTGAACAACCATTAAGTATAGCTGCGCAAACAATGGAGCTTCTTCTTTCCAGTCAACACAATACACGTCCCCAACTCTGTATGAGCTAGCATCAGCACTTGCGGATCGCACACAGTACGGTGTTTCATCCTCAACTTCAGATGGGAAAAGTGGCTTTACGCAATCCGGAGGCTCTGACCATTTTACAGCCTTCTGAGTGCTCGTAACGAGAGGCTTTGAAAAGCAAGGTGCTGAAAACTGATAGCACTGCAACAGCTGCCCCCTTGTTGACATTGTCTTGCAGATATTTCTGAAATATTTAGATTTGATGGCAACGTTCTTAAAATATGAGTGCTTGCGCCTCAAATCTCATGCTCCAGTACATTCTTGGTGGCCCATAGATACGAATGAAGCGTGGATAGTGCACAAGGAAATGCATTTTTGGGATCAACTTTGGTTTGGAAACAGTTCGGTGAACTTCTCCAAGAAAGCATCTATTTGCACACGCAGGTACATGATGCTGTCTACAGGAACTTTGTCCCCCAGAATAATGTCCACAATGTGCCTGTACAGCAGATACAATTCCCAAGCAGAGTGTCCTTCCGGCACCAGGTGACCCATCATTTGAGGCAAAAGGTGGAAAAGGCACCACTTCTGGATTGCAGTTCCTTTGACACTGGTACTTGATGAGAGAAAAGAGCCTGGCAGTGGAACAGGCTTATTTTTCATGTCATGAAAACCGTACCTGAATGTTCGTACAACATTGAGGCTCGCAGCAGTACGTATACCTGATTCTGCAAGGGACTTCAATACATGTTCCATAAAGAAAGCAACACCACCTTCAAGTATGTCATGCATTGCATCCGGTAATAACTGCTGTGTGATGTCAAAACCAGGAATTTGCAGCAATGGTGACTTCGTGGTAACACCGTAAAGTCGTAAAGACGTGGTCAACCTCAACAGCTGCAATGTGGCTTTCATGTATCAAAGGTGTTCGTATTTGGCACTAGTCCTCATTGGTCACCTCATTAATGTTCTTAAAGTCTGTCAAACAGAAACGACAGAAGTGACCACTTGCGAATGAGCTACTGAAACCACCAATCCGATTAAGGGACAAGTTGTCGCCAACGATGCCGAGGAGGCAGACATTGACTGTTCTAGTACGTCCATCATTCGAAATTTGAAGTCCACTGTTCGTTAAACTTGTAATTTCCTTAATCAGCGGATCAAGAACCCTTTCTAATCCAAAGGTTTTCGCATGTGAGTACTTTAGAAGCATCACCAGATGAATGGCACATAGTCGCGATCGATACCTGGGGTGCAAGTTGAGTACACAAAAATACGCAGCCAGGATCGTGTGAATACCAGCTGCAGAACCGAGAGGATTGACGAGTTCCAACTCATCAGTGTACAGGAGGAGTACTATTGTCTTGTTGGTTTCCACTGAGTATATGCTCAATTGTATCATCTGCAGTTAGCATGTTTGTCAACACTGTGCCGGCGCGAACGTAATATAACACAGAACAGGGGGCCGTAGGCTCACTCAGGCGAACCTCCTGGGGTTCCTGGGGTTCTCCTGTGTACGGTAGAGATTCTTTTACATATTTCATGAACATATGATCGCTCCCTATTGGTGCCCACAGAACGTCCAACACGTCACCAGTCACCAGAAACGTCACCAATTTCTCGTACGCATCCTGGGGCGTGCTTTGCTCAGCAAGTTTCTTCAAGTGTTGTTGAAGTAAAAAAAAAACAGTTGCAGGAAGCTTTGAATTTCGCTGAAGATGTCGGTCATTATTGTTCCAGGCAATTTATGCTCTTCCTTTGCTTTCATGAACAGCATAAAGAGATGCTTATTCATCACGTTCAAGAATGGGATCGCGTCTGATATGTTCATTTTGCTTGGGAGGGGTCCCTTCCTGTGTTCGCTGTTCCCTAGTCGTCGAAGCTTCTTGCACAGACACCTGCTCAACATCGTCCATGTTTTCAACAGGGTCAACGCTGCCTCCTTCAAGCGCATCGTTGCTTCTATTTCCTTCGCGTAAATGCACTAAGTGGTCACGTTTCACATGTTACTGCAGCGCCCTGTACCTGGTGAATATTTGAGAGCATCAATGGAGGCCACACGTAACGGTGAATCTAAGTCCATGTGCATGGACGTAACCTATGTGGCGCAGTACAACTAAATAATCGGGCGCAAAGAACGGGCATTTGTTTCTCTGCGTGCAGCCATAGAAGCCATCTTAATCTGCAATTTTGAATTTCAAACACGTCTAGTGTCATTTATTTGTTGTCTTTAATGGCTTTTTCTCTCATAATAATTCACTGGCTTGCACTGTGGCATTGAGGAGTGCTCAGTCACCCTCCCAGGTGTATATCACTCGCTGAGCGACCCCTGGTTTGTCAATTCCGAACGATGCGCAGCTACCCAGAGCTGACGAGCCGCAAACACGGCGAAACACGTGTCCTGTGGTGCTGTCGCATCGTTCCATGAGTATCTGTTTCTCTGCGTGCAGCCATAGAAGCCATCTTAATATGTAATTTTCAATTTCAAACACGTCTAATGTCATTTATTTGTTTCTTTAATGGCCTTTTCCCCTCATTATAATTCACTGGCTTGATTGAGGAGTGCTCAGTCACCCTCCCAGATGTATATCGCTCGCTGAGCGACCCCTGTTTTGTCAATTCCGAACGATGCGCAGCTACCCAGAGATGACGAGCCGCAAACGTGGCGAAACACGTGTCCTCTGGTGCTGTCGCATCGTTCCATGAGTATCTGTTTCTCGGCGTGCAGCCATAGAAACCATCTTAATCTGCAATTTTGAATTTCAAACACATCTAGTGTCATTTATTTTTGTTTCTTTAATGGCTTTTTCCCTCATTATAATTCACTGGCTTGCACTGTGGCATTGAGGAGTGCTCAGTCACCCTCCCAGGTGTATATCGCTCGCTGAGCGACCCCTGGTTTGTTAATTCCGAACGATGCGCAGCTACCCAGAGTGACGAGCCGCAAACACGGCGAAACACGTGTCCTCTGGTGCTGTCGCATCGTTCCATGAGTATCTGTTTCTCTGCGTGCAGCCATAGAAGCCATCTTAATCTGCAATTTTGAATTTCAAACACGTCTAGTGTCATTTATTTGTTTCTTTAATGGCTTTGTTCCCTCATTATAATTCACTGGCTTGCACTGTGGCATTGAGGAGTGCTCAGTCACCCTCCCAGGTGTAGATCGCTCGCTGAGTGACCCCTGGGTTGCCAATTCGGAACGATGCACAGCTACACAGAGCTAACGAGCCGAAAACACGGCGAAACGCGTGTCCTCTGGTGCTGTCGCATCGTTCCATGAGTATCCGTTCCTCTGCGTGCAGCCATAGAAGCCATCTTAATCTGCAATTTTGAATTTCAAACACGTCTAATGTCACCTACTTGTTTAATGTTTTTTCCTGTATTATATATATATATATATATGTCTGCAACTCAAACATCGCCATGCCAGTACTGGACAGCTGTTTCGGCCTTCTTGGACCTCATCAGCAGTACGCAGGCAGGCGACGTTTGAGTGGATGGCGTCAGAAGGTCACGTAACACGTGATTCCTCCCGTCAGGGTGAGATAACTCACTCACTCAAACTCACTCAAACTCAACTCACTCAAACGTCGCCTGCCTGCGTACTGCTGATGAGGTCCAAGAAGGCCGAAACAGCTGTCCAGTACTGGCATGGCGATGTTTGAGTTGCAGACATATGCTATACGTGCAGCCAAAGAGCTCCGGCTATTTTTTTCCTATTATACTTCACTGGCTTTGCACTGGGCTTTCAGTGAGTGAGTTATCTCACCCTGACGGGAGGAATCACGTGTTACGTCACCTTCTGACGCCATCCACTCAAACGTCGCCTGCCTGCGTACTGCTGATGAGGTCCAAGAAGGCCGAAACAGCTGTCCAGTACTGGCATGGCGATGTTTGAGTTGCAGACATATGCTATACGTGCAGCCAAAGAGCTCCGGCTATTTTTTTCCTATTATACTTCACTGGCTTTGCACTGGGCTTTCAGTGAGTGAGTTATCTCACCATGACGGGAGGAATCACGTGTTACGTGACCTTCTGATGCCATCCACTCAAACGTCGCCTGCCTGCGTACTGCTGATGAGGTCCAAGAAGGCCGAAACAGCTGTCCAGTACTGGCATGGCGATGTTTGAGTTGCAGACATATGCTATACGTGCAGCCAAAGAGCTCCGGCTATTTTTTTCCTATTATACTTCACTGGCTTTGCACTGGGCTTTCAGTGAGTGAGTTATCTCACCCTGACGGGAGGAATCACGTGTTACGTGACCTTCTGACGCCATCCACTCAAACGTCGCCTGCCTGCGTACTGCTGATGAGGTCCAAGAAGGCCGAAACAGCTGTCCAGTACTGGCATGGCGATGTTTGAGTTGCAGACATATGCTATACGTGCAGCCAAAGAGCTCCGGCTATTTTTTTCCTATTATATATATATATATATATATATATATATATATATGATATAGCGCTGCCTTCTGTTGAAGGCAGCGCTGACTGCCGAAACGTCGACCCCTAACTGTAAATCTATTCCTAGCGCCCCCTTAATTATTAATGCAATAAAAGTAGCAAGTGTTTTTAACCCTTATACGGCCTCCCAAGTCTCTTCATTACTTGTAGTCTATATATATATATATATATAAGGAGGGGAAAAAGCCATTAAAGGTCAGATATGCCGATTTTGAAGTGCCGCAGAACTGAGCGATACTCGCGCTGTGTGTTCATTACCGAACACTGAATATGTGTGCGAAATATCTTGCTCCAACTGTTCGTAGATTTTAGAAAACAGTTTTTTTAGTTCCCACGCCCGGCCGTCAGACCGTCGGCAAACCCTGCGCACGGGCGCACCGACGTCACTGCTCTCGGTTTATCTGTCTTTGGCTTGGCATGGACTCTTGGCTTGGCTGCTTGGCTTCTTTCGTTTCCTCCTCTGTGCATCGTACATAAGCGAACAGCTGTTATGTTGTTGCTAAGCCGGAAACAATGCATGTGAATGTTTTTTTTTTTGGCACAGCGTCGTTTGGAAAGTGCACTTCCTTGTTCTGACCTTGCCTTTTATGGGCTTAAGCGATATGATTCGTAAATATGCCATGGCGAAGTTGTCGAAGATGCGAGAGTGCTACGCTGTTAGAACAATTCATCGGAGCATTCAAGTGTTACCTATTATAAGTTGCCAAAAGACCGAGCAGTGCGAAGCTCTTGGCTGACAGTGGTGCCTGCTAATTTCCACTGCAAGGATTTCGTCCACGAATGTTATCATAGGTTACGCGCGACTCCAGCGGCAATTTGGAATCTCGGCACGAAATCGTCTGATGAAAATCTGAGGTGCCCGACGCATAACATTTTGAACGTGCCACGGAGGATCAAGGTAAAAAACGAGAGCAAAAAATGGTAAGTCGAGGTTCAGATATAAAAAATAGCAAGCTTAATGAATCGATTGTGCAGCTGTCCTACTGCGCTTACTCTGATATAACCACGATTAACAACACAATAGTACTATTGATAATCGAACTTCTGAATTATCACAGGTGCACGCTGAAGGCGGAAATGAAGCATGATCTGGCTTGCATCTTGTCATGAAGAAATTGCTGACACGTTAGTTGCAGTCCACCTCCACCAACAGGTATGACAATGTGATGTTATAATTTGAGTATTCATCTATGTTCAACTTTTCATGTGCACTCGCATGCAGACATTTTGACACCACTTTTAAATCAGCCCTCAAAGTTACAACCTGTGCTTCCAGGGTGGAAAACAAAGGTCGCCATTCCAATTAGCTGCTATCTCCCAGTTCAAGCACTTTTGTGTCTGGACACTGGTTCCTGTGGATGGGGTGTTCCAAGCTTTACTGTTCTGATATAGACGGTACGTTACATTAGTTCAGTTAATTTGTCTTTTGCACATTTTTGTTACTGTTAGCTGGATTACTGTTGGACAATACAATCCTTTGACACACCGAAGCTGATGTCGCCTCTGATAACATTTTAGAATTTTCAGTGTCATCAACGTCCATTGAGGAAGGTGCCTTTACTATCTGTGCATCTTCAACTGAAGAATAGCCCAGAATTCATCTGAACATTGTCTACTCTTATTCACTGTCTGTTTTCTGAGAGCTAAGAAAAATGGAAACTATTTATTTGTCACAACTTCACACTGGATACTGGTGTGGTACTGGCTTGACATGTAAGCTAAAATACCTGGATTCTACAATAATTGTGTTCAACTTGGTGCATTACCGTGGACAATGCCACATTCACTACATTTTTAGTGGGTCCGGTGCACAAATACTGTGTGCATACTGCATACATACATACTGTTCGATAGGCAAAAATACCTGAGCAGTGCTGTGTAGTCTTTTTACCCAAAGTCCATACTCTTACTGCAAAGTCACAGTACGTAGAACAGCAATGTGCAGGTATGCTGCGATAGAGATTCACAACAGAAAGAAGACTGTTGAGAGCATCTAAATTTTAATGAGACGAGACCTTCGTGCACAAGGCTGCTCTTGTTAATGTCTAACATGAAGTTAGAAAATCCCAGAATATACAAAACATGTTGTAATGTAGAGAGCGAGGGGTGGTACAGACATAAAGATAATTATATAATCATATATAATAAAATAAAAAGGGGGTACAACTCCCCCCTCAACCCTTACAAAAATGCCAAATGAGTACCTATAGAGAGCCAAATGTATTTTTATTGAGTCTATAGAAACTCAATAGAAAATCAGGTCCTAATGAGTTTCCTCCATAGAGAGTCAAAAGAATTTCATATGATTTTCCTAATTGTATTTCTAATGAGGAATATCAAAAGATTATCTATTGACTTCCAATTGAAATGCAAAGGTCATGCGTTCCGTCGCTTATACATAGTCTGACTAGTCTGACTCCAGCATTCTTGTCGATTACGCTATTTCTTTGCGATCCCATGAATAGATATACGCACGTGAAAACTAACTTTCCTACGGAGGAAAATTTCGATAAACACAGAGAGACAGATAAAGTCTGACAACTTAGGTTTTTATGAGCGCCTGTTGTTGTTTTTTTTTTTCTTTCTGTGTCGTCATAATTTTGAGCAATAAACAATTGGAGTCATGTAGCCAAGCCGTCCACAAGGCAACACCTACTGAGCAGTTCTTTATATACTGTCAGAATGGGTTGCACATCATGCCTGCGATTAGCAAGTGTCATTGACACAGTCAAATGTTGAAAGACAAGGTCAATGTGCACTGATTAGGTAAAGGAAAGGGGGAAAGGAAGTCTCTTTTGTTGTGCATGACAATGCACTGCAATGAACTGCGATAATAAAATCAAAAATAGTTTTCAAACAGTTAATTATAAACTAAAAAGTACTTAGACTTTTTATTGGAACTGAAAATATAAATATTTTTTACTATATTATAATTATTTTGGAGGAATACGCATGGAGATACGAAAGCCGTCGCTATCGGACTATCGGACGGCTGCATATGTGTGGCTGAATCAGTCCTCTCCGGCGCCATCTTTGTTTTGGTGTTTGGTGGTTTGGTGAGGTCGGTGGGCTCGCAGTTCGCATGGTTTGCACGTGAGAAAACTGCTCTTCGCACGCGTGCCGTTACTCAGAATGTGTTCTGTGAGATGGATTGCGAAGCAGCATTGGAATATTTTCCCGGTAAGGACTATAGCGGAACCCAGAGTAGGAGCAAGTCTTCTCACAGAACCGAAAAAATCAATATGGCATCGAAAGCCAGCGCTGCCGTGTCCTCGTTGCGGGCTGGAGAGAAGAAGAACCTGCGATTGCGGACCAAATTATGGTGAGTATATCTATGTGTGAATGAATTTCGTGTCTTGTCTACGCCAGTATGGTCGCTCTAATAAAAGTAATCACTCTTCCCAGTGTTACAACGTAGAAGACGACGCTGGGGGAACTGGGACGTGCCGCAACACGCTAGCAGGCAGTACCTGCGCGGGAAGAAGAGGACACAAGTTGCAGTGTAGGCCGCGACTTTTCGTTGATGTGTGCGAGTGTGTGTCTATGTTGACATCAACGAAGGAACCTCTCTGACACTATTCGCACACTAAGGCGCGCAGCAGCTAGCCAGGTGAGTGTGAAATTTTAGGGTTTAACGAGGTCTGGTTTATTAATTAGTAGGTGTCAGCATATAATGATCACAGCCTAACTTCGTCCTTAATCGTATGCTTTCAAACTCGTGCAACGAGATCTGCCTTTTAACTCTGCAACCTTGTACGTTTTTCTCTATGTAACAGATCTGTTGTTTTCTTGCCTGGACGTGCGGCGTGTGTGCAGAAAAAAGAAAACCAGGAGTTGAAGTGCCAGCTGGACACCTCGCAGAACACAATCGGTATGTGTTGTGGATGCAGCATACAACTGTAGCAACATGTAGTGCTTTTGAATTATCCTCACAGGTGCAGCCGGGATTGTGAACACATTGTGGAGCTCTCCAGCCTCAAGTCCAGGGCCAAGAATTTTCATTTCGTGTGACAAAGGTACATTACACCCATTAACATACTGAGTCATAACCTGTTCTCGACATGTAGGTATTATAAAAGTTGTCAGGTATGGGATTGCAGTTTTGTAATTTAGCTATGTTATATGCGTGAGTTATATAGTGTGCTGTTTCTCCGTTGAAGAAATTTCTGATGAAACTGGTACACAGTAAGTTCGGTGCCATACAGTAATTCGTGACTACCTGTGCACATGGTAGTCATGCACTAAGGTCACATACTGAGAATGTGACTTCGATCAAACCGTTGTGACCTTCAGAACCCTGCATACATCAGAAGCGCTTCACTTCAGGATGCTGCTTACAAATGGTGTTTAATTTTATGCGATACTAGAAATGCAGTTTTTGCAGGTGTAAGCAAATATTTTGTGTGAGGTAGTATAGACGTGGAAGCAAATCTTTTGTGTGAGATAGCATAGAACTGCCAGACAGCTACTTAATTAAAATGCATCAATTAGATTTACTGAACTACATTGATAAATTAAATTGGGTCTCTTTCGGCTGTACCGAGATCAGCAGAATGTGAGGCAATTCTTGTTCATTGGACGACGTCCCGAGTATTATTTATGGCGCGAATTTCTTTTACAGTGCCGAAAGCAAGGCAAAACGGTGGAACAAGTGCAGGTACTACACTACCAGTTCTTTTTGAGAGCCAGGTGCTTCGACAAAAATTTGCGCCTGATTGGTGTAGCAGCTGGCTGCGGTCCAGGTATGTAGCAATGCCGTTGAGAGTCAAACTGCAATCAGCTCGATCAAGCAGTCATTTCAAATTTTGGGAAATTTATTCAACACAAGACTATTTGATATACGTGGAGGTTGTGCCTCCATTTTGTGTACGTGTTCGACTGAGCCCAAGTACAGGGCTTAGTAAAAATTGGCTTAGTTTAAACAATGACTGCTTCCTTTATGCTATCATGGATTTGCTGAAAAAGTTTGAATGAGAAAATATTGATGAATTTTCATTTCACATCTAGTGGTTTGGTATATATATATCTCACTAAATAGCAATTCTGCTTGGATGTAGAATCCACCTGCAAACACTGCATCAATGCTCTCATCATAGGTTTTAGATCAACCGCTGTACCGAAGGAAAATAATCCTGTTTTTTTGCATGTTTTGCATCCATGTTTGTGTTTCCATTTGAAAATGCATGCAGTATGCAGCCCACTTTTTGTATTTTAGTTTTCTATAGCACGAAGAGTGGATTTCTGTCATGTCTAGAACGTCATGTCTAGACTTGAGCTAATATTTGTGAATATAGGTTGCAATCATTGTCATTTTTATGTATGTACATGCGCTTTGTCTTTTCAGGAGAGATACGTGGAAGATACCCTTTTGCATCAGATACTCATCTGAAGAGGAGCCCCCCCTCCCCCCTTGTTGCTCTCAATGGAACCAAAAGCAGTATAAATAAAAAGCTTGTTCCTCATATGCCTGTTTTATGTGCTTGCATGCAACATTTATGGCGCTGAAAGCACACGACACACCTCTAAAGGAATTCTAAAGAAAAGCGATAGAAACTCTCTCATTAGTAGCTCATTGGAGTTTCTATAGAATTACGGTGGCCAATATTCCGTAAGAACTCAGTAGGGACACGTCAGGATCTCATTAGAATTTCTACAGACTCTCTATAGAGTATTTAATGTGTCTATAGAGTCGATACAATAGAGTTTCTTTAGAAAATCATTTCACATTTTTGTAAGGGAACTCAACTCGACAACTCAATAACTCTACTTATTCTCTACTTTACAACATGTCATATATTCTGGAATTTTGTAACTTGATGTTAAACCTCAAGAAGTACAGCCTTCTGTGCAAAAGTATTATTTCTGTTGTGCACAATCATTATACAGTAAATGCGACTATCCATTTCTGGTCATTAAATGCTTTTCCTTTCTTTCTTTCTTTTTTTCTGCAGTGATGAGCATCCATAAGGACACATGCCAGAGAGGGAGTCTCTTTGGGATGACAAACCCTCATCACCTCATGAGGATACAATGGTTGACGAATGGTTCTCAAGCACATCGAAACTTCCAACAAATAATTCATGAAAAAGCCAGTCAGTGCTAGCACCAGGAATTGAACGTGGGCCATCCTGCTACCAGTCAGAGATGTTCAGTGGTGTAGCCACGGGGGGGCTAGGGGGGGGCTCGAGCCCCCCCTACCTGCCACGGACCGACCCACACAAATCGTGCAAATCCGAGAACATAATATATTGGGGGGGGGGGGACCAGTGTGACTATCGCAAAAGTTCTTGCAGTTCATGGCGTCTATCTAAGAAGCATTTCAAGCTTTTCAAAATACTTCCAATCTCGTGACACCACTTCATTGGTCATGACAGCCTATACATGTAATCGTACTGTGAACGTCTAAATCAACTATTTTCGTTCCCATTTTAATCCTCAATTTGCAGTGTGCACAAGTATGTGTGTGTTGTCGACACAGGATCAGCGGGGGGGGGGGAATTTTCGTATCGAGCCCCCCTACCTTTGAGGTCTGGCTACGCCACTGGAGATGTTACATTTCAGGCGCTCATTTACTTTTGGTGAATTACTTGTTGACTTTGTCCCAAGGGGGAGCTCGCTACAGATCATTTGCTATCTGTTAATGTTGTGGCGTGTGTTGCGTTTTTCTCTTTGTGTGTTCCAGACTCAGAACGGTTAATTTGGATCAGGTCAGGTACGTTTCATTTAGACATGGCAAACATAAAGTGGTGTTTCTCAACACAACTTAGCAGTGGTCTTCATGCATTACTGCTACGGCCATTAAGCGTGAATAGAAACCTAGCCAGAGCAGCTGATACACAGAGAGAACATAGCCCGTGTGTGTTTGTCTTTTCCACCGCAGCCCTTGGGTATCCTCCCTGATGTCTACACATGTCAGGGATAGGTTTCAGAACCGGTAGTTCCCGCCAAGTGTGAATTGCTTTTCAGGGGATCATCACGCTGGCAGATGAAACATATGGTTTAAATTATTTGCAGGACAGGAATTGCGGAGCTTCACACAAATACTACTACTACGACGTAAGAGTGGTTTCAAATCTAGCTTTTTTGTGCTCCTGACATTATCGCACAAGATGTAGTATCCACTATGATCCTTTATGTGAGGGGTATGTACAGTGCAATCAACAGATGCTATTTACAAATCTGTGTTTTCTACTGTGTTGAAATGGGGTGATTTGTATCTGAGAGCCATAGTGAAACACAGGCCCTCGAGAAACATGGCAACACATTGCAGGGACTCTGGATGCTGCCTAAATTTCCAGAACACACAGCTCAAGGCAGCGGTTAAATAACAAGTGGTTAGAGAAATCCAAGATAGTTGCATCCGTAAGCAGTCCGCTGTTGGATTTGCTTCTGTCAGAGATACGTTATCTCAAAGGGAACGCACGGACACACTCAGAATGATACTAGGGCTGCCTGTGAAATAGAATGAGGAGAGGGGAAGATATATAACCCTTTTTCTTCTCTGTTATTCTGTTGGTTAAATTGTCATTTTCTTAGCAGCATATGTGCGTATATTCCAGAGTCTGCTAATAAATATATCAGTTTAGAGCTAGCAGTCGCATTGTAGATGTCTCATCCTGTGCTTGGTTGCTTGTGATTCACTATGGCCATGCTTGCTAATGCAAAAACAAAAAACAAAAAAGACAATAGAAAAACACGGAAAGAGCGACCTAAAAAGCTGCCTGTTGTAGTGCTCACATGGAGGCAGTGCTATGAGGTAACATGTTCCATTCATGAACTGTGCATAGTAGTACATATCACAACGGCAAACCGATTATTCAGATTTTTCTTGAAGTACTTTGTTTTGTTTTTTTTAGCTTTGTTTGCACAGTCTATTATTGGAGCTTTATGTGATTCCCCTCTTCAGATACTTTAAGATTGCTGATGCTGTGCGGTTTTGTTAATTTTGAAACTGTACTGTGCTGAGGTACAAAAACAGAATTGTCATATCTGCATTTGAGCACATAGGAATAATTTGTAAGTACTTTACTTGTTGATATTAATATTTGCACCAAGTCACAACATTGTTGATTTATAGAAAATGCAAATAAATATATTTATTTGCTTGCCAAACAATGCACAAATGTCTTCTTTTCTAGTGAGATATTCCCTGTTCACCAGACATAAATGTGGAAAAGTTAAAGGGGCACAATGATGGTAGAGTCTAGCGTTGCTTTTTGCCACTTCACATATATGCACTGTTATTCGTGTGCACATGTAGGAATAAGAAGGTAGAGGATGCGCATAAAAAATTTCGTATGCAGCCACACATATGGTTCAGAAGATTAATTAGATGATGTCCAAGCATATATAATTGTGCTTCATGTGCAATGGGTATGCTAACGGATTGCTTCCGTGAAGCCCTTTTATTTATTTTTATAAATTCTTTTTATAAATGTTATTTTTGATTTTATATAAATTTCATATTACATATTGTATACTTATATTTTTATAAATTTTGTAAACTAAAAACTCAAGTTACACGGCCCCTGTAACAGTGCGCTTTGCAAATGGTTTGGTAACGTGTCTCGAACTGTAAAGGTAAGAGGGAATCGAGAATGCTGCAGACAAGGTTGCAACTTACATATTGCTTATCACGTCCTACATACAAAGTGATTTGTACAATAATTCCTGAGCACGGAATTAATCCCGAGGCTGGCCAGTGATGTCACCCACGACGACAAGTCACATAATTGCCTTTAATACTTTTACACCCCATGGGCTGAGTTGTGAATTGAAAGAGCACTCTACAGAAGGATAAGGTGCACCTGATTTCTAGGATCTATGCTATGCCCTAACTCTTCAGATACCACATTTCTAAGTGGCAATATGTGCTCTGGTACTTCTTTTGCGTCTGCATAGTGTGCAACCACATGGCTACTGGAGCTTTCGTGTGCATGTTTTTGTGCGACAGTGTTCATTACAAACAATATCCAGATGTTAGACATAAAATGCAGTAGTTTGTAGCGTACCACACAACGCAGCGTGACATGGGAGTGCGTGATTCAAAGAAAGCTTCTGGAAAATGCACAGAATCCCACAAAAAGTTTAAAATGTGATTTGTATTTCGTTTTACGTCTTTCGTCGTTACATACCATCGTCGACGCTCTTGCACATTGATAAATCGTACGTAAAACTTGTCCCATAGCAGTATGCGGTTTCTCAAATACATAGCACAATTTTCCTGCAGTAATAAAACGCTCTCGGCATTTTCTTGCTGAGACGGCTGTCGAAACGTCAGCCTCTACAATGGGCAAGTGCTGTAAAGGGGCTAACGCAGACGCGACTTGATACAAATTGTACGTGCTCACAAAATACAAACGACGAATTCCAGTCACAACATCGCACAGAGGTTGGTTCGCGAATGAGTTCGCAGCTGCTGCACTGTTTACTTATCGCGGAACGGTGGAACCCGGCTGTCCGCCATCTTCAAGCACAGATACGTGAAGCCACGAGAAGCCGTAGCTGAAATATACTGACAAGTACAAAGGCGCGTACACGTCACAATGCCCGTTCGGGCGCATTTACGTCATAAAAATGGCTGCGCCCATGTGTGTTTCGGAATGAATTACCTATTTTTTTGACATGGTACTGTACCGAACTGAGAGAATGAAGGTGTATTTTGGGAAGAGCTGGATGTGGGCTTTCAGAATATCACAACCGTTTCGACTATTTGGGATATCGGCATAGCTGACCTTTAAAGGGGCACAAAACAGGTCGACGAACATTCTCCAATTATTATGCCCAATGAAGGAATGTAGCTCACGATATCCAAATATGAAATTATTTTGCTTCCAGCGAGTGTCTTTAACACGAAACCATGCCATTCAAAGAGCATAATCCGCGCGAGCCTCTCCTTATCCTTGGAGCCGGGTCACGTCACTATATTCCAACGTATAGCAACACCGAATTCTAGGCGCTGGAGGTGGGGGAGATTTTCGCTCTCCTATCCAATGACGGACCCCACTGAGACAAGCTGCAGCTCGCGAGGAAACCGGTTACGGGAACATCGCGGTGACCTCGCGGAGTAATACAGCACAGAGAACATAGTGCGCATGTGAAATAGAATATTGAGGGTTTTTGGTACAGTTTGAACTGGCTACCTTGGATTGGGCAAGTGGGAATACGTTTAGTGTTGACATCACTTCTCGATATTACAAAAAAAATTAATGTATACGCGTCCCGTATTCTAAATGGCTGAAGATGTGCGACGTCAAAATGACGTATCGCTATTGTCGCCAGGACATCGCAGGGCGGGGCATGAGGGCGAAAGAGTGCAGTGAATATTCATTCGGTTTGGAGCCATTATTTACTTTTTTGCGACAACATTTTTTTCGAAAACGTTCACCGTCGGCAACGTATCACAATGTATCAAAAAAAAGTGCGCCTCGTATACCTGTTTATTGCCCCTTTAAAGAAACAAATAAATGACACTAGACGTGTTTGAAATTATATACATATATATATATATATATATATATATATATATATCTAGATACTCATGGAACGATGCGACAGCACCAGAGGACACGTGTTTCGCCGTGTTCGCGGCTCGTCAGCTCTGGGTAGCTGCGCATCGTTCGGAATTGGCAACCCAGGGGTCACTCAGCGAGCGATCTACACCTGGGAGGGTGACTGAGTACTCCTCAATGCCACAGTGCAAGCCAGTGAATTATAATGAGGGAACAAAGCCATTAAAGAAACAAGTAGATGACATTAGACGTGTTTGAAATTCATAATTACAAATTAAGATGGCTTCTATGGCTGCACGCAGTGAAACAGATACTCATGGAACGAAGCGACAGCACCAGAGGACACGTGTTTCGCCGTGTTTGCGGCTCGTCAGCTCTGGGTAGCTGCGCATCGTTCGGAATTGGCAACCCAGGGGTCACTTTAGCGAGCGATCTACACCTGGGAGGGTGACTGAGCACTCCTCAATGCCACAGTGCAAGCCAGTGAATGATAATGCAGGAAAAAAAAGCCATTAAAGAAACAAATAGATGAAATTAGACGTGTTTGAAATTCAAAATTACATATTAAGATGGCTTCTATGGCTGCACGCAGTGAAACAGATACTCATGGACCGATGCGACAGCACCAGAGGACACGTGTTTCGTCGTGTTTGCGGCTCGTCAGCTCTGGGTAGCTGCGCATCGTTCGGAATTGGCAACCCAGGGGTCACTCAGCGAGCGATCTACACCTGGGAGGGTGACTGAGCACTCCTCAATGCCACAGTGCAAGCCAGTGAATTATAATGCAGGAAAAAAAGCCATTAAAGAAACAAGTAGATGACATTAGACGTGTTTGAAATTCAAAATTACATATTAAGATGGCTTCTATGGCTGCACGCAGTGAAACATATACTCACGCAACGATGCGACAGCACCAGAGGACACGTGTTTCGCCGTGTTTGCGGCTCGTCAGCTCTAGGTAGCTGCGCATCGTTCGGAATTGGCAACCCAGGGGTCACTCAGCGAGCGATCTACACCTGGCAGAGTGACTGAGCACTTCTTAATGCCACAGTGCAAGCCGGTGAATATATATAATATATTTATATACGCTACAAAATTTAGGTTCGAACGACCAGGATGTTGAATATAGATAGGGGAGAAAAGACACCAGAGACTGAAGTAGGGAGTAGGGGGAAGTTATTTATTAAGCTGGCATTTAAACTAAGGGTCTGGGGAAGTCTACGTTTCGGCGGAAGCTCCGCCTTCTTCGGGACTGAGAGGAAAATCTCTGTACAAGGTCTTTTAAAAGGTTACAAAAGTGTCGTCACAGTTGGTACAATTCCACTGCGAGGCAGTCGTCAGTGAGTCATGTTCTGGAAGATTCCGGAAGGTTCCTGGGTCATCGGCCGGGGAGATTACGTGTCAGAGCCTTGGGTCGCGCTCGTTGAAAACCTGTTGTCCGGGGTGTTCTTAGAGTCATTGTGTCCAGCTGTAAAGAAAAGAAGAAAAGAGGCAGCGGGCACTCCGAGGACATACAGAAAAAAAGTTATCCGGATATGCTTCTTACAGTTGATAGCACTCCTTTATCCCCATTTATTAGAGATTGGAATTTGTAGATCAAGTACGATTCGCGTTGCTCTCTGCAGCGATCGTATGTGAAATTTGACTCTAAAATAAAAAGTGCGACGTTATTAATGGAATGACCGGGTCGACTAAAATGGCGAGAAACCGGGAGGCTACCTTTTTTCGAAACATCTGATCGGTGGTTATTGAATCGAATCCTAAATGAATTTTTACTTTGACCTACATATTGCGCGGAGCATGTTGTACATTGAATGATATAAATAATGTTACTGGAGTTACAGTCGAAGTCGCCATTGATTTTAAGGGAGAAGTTGGAGTTTGTACTCTTGACCGCTGCCGTGCTTTGCATTGATTTGCATATTTGGCATCTTTTACCATTGCATGGATGGCATCCCGCCGTAGGTGTTAATGGTTTGGGAACTTTGGAGTTGACCAGTCTATCTTGGAGGTTGCGGGCACATCTGTAGGTAACTCGTGGCTTCTCGGCAAATATTTGTCGTGTCCGTTCAGATTGCAGAAGGATGCTATGGTGGCGGTGGAGGATACTGTTAATATTACCCGCGCCTGCACCAAAGGTAAGAACAAGGTTTACGCGGTCGCCCTTGGGTTCGTCGTTGCGTTTACCGAATAAGTTCCTCCGGTCTGTTTGTCGTGCTTTGGACAGGGCGTCTCTTACTAGACTGGGTGGAAAATTACGATTAACGAAGGTCTGCTCTAATTCCGCGAGGTTTTTGTTTAGAACATCGTCGTCCGAGCAGATCCTCCTGTATCGGAGTGCCTGGCTATAAGGAATGGCGAGTTTAGTATGGAGCGGGTGGCAACTGTTAAAGGAAAGGTACTGCTGAGCATCAGTTGGCTTTCGGTACAGGTCAGTGGAAAAACCCTTCTCGGTTAAGGTTACTTTTACATCTAGGAAATTAACAGTCGTTGCCGAGAAGGAGTGGGTGAACTTCATGGCGGGGTGTACCAGGTTGAAATCGCGAATGAATCCTGTGAGATCTTCTTCGGAGTGTGGCCAAAGCATGAATATGTCGTCCAAGAAGCGTTGGTATAGACTAGGTTTTTTGTCGCGCACGGCTAGAAATTTTTCCTCTAGTGCACCCATGAAAATATTTGCGTACGTTGGTGCCATCTTGGTTCCCATAGCTGTGCCATTTATTTGTAGATAGTGGCGGCCGTCAAATTCGAAGTTATTATTTTTGAGGATCAAGTTGAGTAGAGTTGGTAATACAGATGGGTCAACCGCGCGATCGGAGTACTTCAGATACGCCGCCTCCGCTGCTAGCACGCCATCCTCGTGTGGGATGTTAGTGTAAAGGGAGGTAACGTCTAGCGTTACAAGCAAGCTTGCATTGGGTGGTTCACATTTGCTAAGTATTTCGAGGAAATGGTTGGTGTCCTTAATATATGAGGGTAATCGGGGAGGTATATCTTTAAGGAGGTGGTCAACGAAGCTAGAAATTTTCTCCGTGGCGGTGCCGATTGAGGAAACTATAGGTCGCCCTGGGTTTCCTGGTTTATGGATTTTCGGTAACATGTAGAACCTGCCTGGTTTAGGGTTTTGGGGGGCTAGAAATTCATATAGGCAGGAGTCGATTATTTCACGCGCTTTTAGGGTTTTTAGGGTTTTGGTGATTTCGGCAGCTATCTTATCTGTTGGATCACTGTCAAGCGGCTCATAGAACGTGTTACAGCCCAGTTGTCAGAAGCCCTCGTTAAGGTAGTCCTGTTTGTCCATCACTACGATTGTCGCTCCCTTCTCTGCCCTTTTGATAATGATATCGCCACAGCTCTGTAAGTCGGAGAGGCTGCGCTGCTCAGCTGCTGTTAAATTTGGTTTAGTTTTGCGGTTAGATGGATTGTTGTATGCGTCAAGTACATCCCTTTGAACAGCCTTGATGTACATATATATATATATATATATATATATATATATACACACGGTGTAGATCGCTCGCTGAGTGACCCCTGGTGTGCCAATCCCGAACGATGCGCAGCTACCCAGGGCTGACGAGCCGCAAACACGGCGAAACACGTGTCCTCTGGTGCTGTCGCATCGTTCCATGTATATATATATATATATATATATATATATATATATATATATATATATATATATATATATATATATGTATGTATATGGTTATGTGTTGAATGCGCTAAGGGTTCAAACTTTATTACCGTGAAACGCTCACCGAGTTAGGCCCATAGTAATTTTGACTCTTAGAGTTGTACAGCAAGAAATTTGCAGAATTTGTGGACATGGACAAGGACGACCGTGCTGAAAACCTTGACACAGTTAACATTGTTGTGAAACGTGGTGCACAGTCAGAGGCAGAGGGTCCTTCTGAGGCCTTTCATGTTGTCCCGTGAGCATTTAGATTAAAGTATGAAATAAAGCTGACAAAGGCTTGTCTAAGCCTGCTATTGATCGGTGTTCTTGAAAAAAAGTTGTAAGGTTATGAGCATAGAACTTCCACATGGCGGGCCTCATTTTACACTTGACACTGGCCTTCTGCTGTTTGCCCAATCTTTGTTATTTGTTTATATGGCTTATTCCTTTTTGCAAAGGGAACCAGCTCTCAAGCAAGCCACCGGGCCCTGCAGGCTTCCTCAGCCAACACACGATGTTCTATCTTTTCAGGATTTACGCCACTCAGCAAACATCACCTCTGACTTGCGTAACCGGATTGTGAAGTGGCTTCATGCCGATATTTTGCGATATGACTTGTAAGTAACCAATTTGAGTTTTTAAAGTGAAAGTACCCATTTAGCTACGTTATTGATCCTTAATTGATTCTTGCGCTTTCATGCTTGAACACAGGTATCCTGAGCGCAAGAACCTGTATTATGAGGCAGCCCGCCAGTTAGTGTACACGTACCCGATACTGAAGGACGCAGCGGGGACCAGTTTTGTAAGTTCAGTGTTTGTACATAAGGTTCATCATTATTTGGCGCTAGAAGTTTCAATCCTTTGTACTCATGATACGTGTACTTTTTGAAACTGGCTTTTTCTTTTCTAGCTTCATTCAGATCTTTGCCATCACTTTGACTTTTACTACTTGCTCACATTGTTCATGAGTTAATATCTTTATACTTGTGTCACTTGTTGTACGCAGGAGTCATGGCAGCGTGATTTAAAATTCAGAACCGAAAACCAACGACGAAAGCTGTCGGGTATACCTGCAGTAATTGAGGCACGGGGAAAATTCCATCTACGCAGAGAAAATGCAAGGCGTGACTGTGGCGGGACGAAGAAAAGATGCTTTCACACACTGGTGCGTTTGTATTATCTGAAATTTGTAGGAGTGCTGTACTTCTCTCCACATGTTTTTTTAAGGTGCATGGACTGTGAACTAATGGTATTACAGAATGATACGTCTCTGGAAGCAAGGTCCATAGATTATGACACATTTTCTGATAGGGTCCCGTGGCTGAGAAATGATGCACCTGCTGTAAAGGAGGTCGTGAGAAAGTACCCAGTGCTAGGAAGTTGCAAAGGGGTTAGTACCCTTTGGTGACATTCTTATTTCTTTTACTTGTGTTTTGAAGATATGATGGCCTACAAACTTTTGTATTAATCATTGCATGGTTTCAGGTGCACGAGGAGTTCATGCGGCTCACTGGGAAAGATGCTCAAAAAGAGCTACTCGAACTGTTCAATGTAAAAGGAGAAGATATCATGAAGATAGCAAGAGGGGAAAAAACTGCAGCAAGGGTGATGGCATTCATTAACGAGAGGCTGTCACTGTCAATGAACGAAAGTGTAAGTACCGTTGTAGTCATACAGGTAGTACAATGGGGGTGTTGTTCAGCTATGTCATTTTTAGTGTAATACTAAATGCAAAATTGGAAAGTACTTGTTTCAGATTCTAGCATACTTGTGCTCGTATTAGGAGTATTCTACAGTTCACATGTAGTTTGCATTACTCCTACTAAGTTTAGGCATGTTGAGGCAATATTTCCACTAGAAATATTGCAACATTGAGATTTGTCTGATTAGCTTTTTTTCATGGTAGACACTGTGAGTAACCGTCAGCTCATTCCTGCAACTGTGAAGATTTCACACACACTTGAAATAACGTTGTAATTAAAAGTTAAGCGCTAAAACATGTCTATTGTGTCATTGCTAGGTATCACGTATCGGATAACACTGTTGGACTCTTGCCACCTGTTTTTATGTTGCAGATTGCTACTCGGTGGGGATCATACTTGCCCTTTCACAACTTTTGAAGGAGAGTGCAAGTGACATGTTTGCAACAGTAAGTACTCACACTATGTTGGCATTCTGTGCAAAGTTGACGAATAAATATTCAATTATATCATATAATATGCTGCTCTGATGTCATTCTTTACTAACTTTATCCAGGACAGCAATGCAGTCTACCCAACAGTGATAACAGAGGACCCTTCAAGTTCCAGCCTTGTCAAGTCACAGTGGAGGGGAGCACCTACGATGCAGTTGATGTCATTGCAGCCATTAGTACTGGGTTCGAACTTTGCTGGGTTTTTAACCTTAAATATGCACCATCCCTTGCAAGGACATGTGCAGCTCTTCAGCACTTTTTTGGACTGGGAGGGAAGAAGAAAAATAGCATCCTTGTGTCACAACTAATCTCTGATCTTGCATAGTAGTTCTGGGCACAAGACATAAAACATTAGCTCGCAAGCAGTGTAGTCATGTTCACCTTTAAAACAGTAAAGGAATTAGTCCTGTGGTGTTGCAGAGCTAAAATAAGTATTTAAAGAGATTGAAACATTCATTTTACTGAAAAACAAGCTTTCGGACGGAGTCCGTCCTTCATCAGGTGCGATACATTGAACACTTGGTAGTATATTTATACTAATGTACATCAGAGAAAGGGGACAGAGAATGTGGTGAGGAGGAAATACAAAATCTTATTAGAGAGGACTGAGGGCGCCAAAAAGAAAATACAAAGGAAAGCGATGCACAGTCGAAGCGTTACCGGAGACCAAAACCGTTGAGAGATCTCAGGTGAGCGAACATCGTAAAGAAGACCGCTGGAAGAAATATTACACTGCTGGGGTTTGAGAAAAGATAAACAATGGCAGCACTCTTGTTTAGCCTGCATTCTAACGTACAGAAACTCAGAAAAGGCTATCGGTTATTAAAAGTTTTGCAAAAGTGGTACATTTTTAAAATGGGTAAAAAAAAGGAAAGAAAAAGTAATAAGCAAAGAAAAATAAAATCTGGAGAAATTGTGACATGTCTGTTGAGAAGACAAGGTATATGTACCACAGTTTAAAGGTAGAGGGCCCTGGAGCTGGTCAAAAAAAAGGGGGGGAAATGCTAAAGGGCATTGCTTCAGGTGGTCAAATGAGCGATACACACGTGGTCTCCTGCAGTAGGTGAAAAACAGGTCAAGAGTTTTTATGTTTAGCAGACGGGCAATCTTTTGGAACCTTCGGGACAATCGGGAAACAAGATGATAGAGTGGGCCAGAAAAAATATTGAGACCATTTGGAGTCAAGGAATGGACTTCAGCAATTAAAAATGACTCTCGGTTTTTGCGTTTGTTGTTGTCATGAAAGCCCGATTCTAAGATGACTATCTTTAAGTGTGGGTTAAAGTCGTGCTCAGGAAGGTTAAAATGCAAGGAAACAGGGATTGATCGCTGATGAACAATGTCCTCTTTGGGTCCGTAAAACCGTTCCCGCATGGAATTAGACGTTTCTCCGACATACTGAACGTGACATTTGGTGCAGAAGATTATGTAGCATACATTATATGAATTACAGTTAAGAGAGTGATTTATTTTAAAAGCGAAATTGTTTTTGTAGCTATAAATCTGTGTACACGAAACAATAAATTGGCAGGTCTGGCATCGTGTTTTACCACAAGGAGCACAACTTGGGGGTCGATGGTGAATCTTTGACGATACTAGTGGGTTACGCAAGTTCGTTTGTCGCTTGAAAGCGACCGTGGGTGCCTGAGGGAAAACTTCCTTCAATTTCCTGTCAGTGTGAAGGATATTTAAATGGCGGTTTAGGATTGTTTTACAGTTACTGAGAGATTTATGGAACTGAGTGGTGAAAACTAAGTTTGGGCTTTCTTTGGGCTATGCATATTCTTATCTAACAAAGGACCTTGACGACCAACTTCGCCAGATTTCACCTCTACTCACTCCCCTTGATGTTTCAGAACTAGAATCCTTTGCATTCAAAAAGGCTACTGAAATAAATAAAGTAAAATTGAATAAAGCGAAGAAACTTGACGTAATATTAACACCCCTTGATCCCCGATACATCTTGGAGCTTCTCTTGCCTGTCAACCCACTTCCATCTAATGCCACAAACGTAGTCTTCAATCTTTCTAACGCCGAATTGAGTCAGTTAGAGTTGAATGTTCTGTCCAAAGGCCTCAGTTTCGCTCCCACACAGACTACTTTAAACGAATTTAAAGTACTCAACGATTTACAGAGCCTACGCAGAAGAATGCACCTCCGTACTTTTCTTTCATGACAAATGCACAGATAGAGCTGAACCTTTCAAACAAACTTCTTCTTGGACACCTGATCCCAGCCAAACCAGCCCCCTCACAGATAATTACATTCAAGCCGTCCATAATGACATCATGTCTGCATTTAACAATAGCCCAAAATCGCATCACGGTAACCTCTCCTCCAAAGAGAAAGCTGCATTGAATCGCCTAAAATCCCGAGATGATATTATTATTAGACCTGCCGACAAGGGTGGCGGCATAGTGGTTCTGAACACCTCCGACTACATAGCCGAAGCCCTACGACAACTTAGCGACTCGAAATTCTATAAAATCCTAGGTAAGGATCCCACCAAATCTTTTTGTTGCATAATTAACCAAACCATAGACGCTATCTCGCGTAAAAACCTGGTCCCCTCTGATATATCTAAATTCATGAAGCCAAAGAACGTTAAGCCATGCAATTTTTAACTTCTGATCAAAGTCCATAAGGAAAATCATCCAGGCAGACCTATCATTTCAGGTGTAAATACCCCGACAGAAAAAATTTCGTTAGTTTTAGATAAGTTCATCAACCACATCGCTCCTCTTCTGCCATCATATGTTAAGGACACAAAATATTTTCTCGCCAAGATCGATTCACTCAACAATCTTCAGTTCAATCTTAGTAATGTCATTCTAGCGACCATGGATGTAGTATCCCTGTACACTAATATCCCTCATGATGAAGGACTTAAAAGTGTTGAAGCGTTTCTTTCTTTACATCCTCCCAATATTCTCCACAGCACCGCTATAATTCCACTCTTAGAGTTGGTTCTGAAATACAACAACTTTACCTTTTCGGACACCCATTATGTACAGATCCACGGAGCAGCGATGGTTTCCCCAAATTATGCTAACCTTTTTATGGGCCAATTTGACCATAGAGCACTAGAATCATTTGATATACGTCCCCTAGCATACTATAGATACATCGATGACATATTCGACATCTGGCCTAATGATGAAACGTCTCTAAAACGATGTTTTGAGCATTTCAACTCGCTGCATCATTCAATTAAATTTTCATGTCACTTCTTACACCAATCTGTTAACTTCTTAGACGTAGCCGTCTCTCTTAGATCGGGCTCACTTGTTACCAAGCTTTAAAAAAAACACACACACAGATCGACGCCAGTATCTCGATTTTGACAGTTACCACCCCCAGAAACAGAAAAGTAACATACCTTATGGACAGTTTTTGCGTTAAACGTATATGCTCAGACCAGGAAGATTTTTCTAAACATGCACGCGACATGACTAAAGACTTCCTAAACCGTGGTCATCCTCCCCCTCTAGTAAGTGATGCCCTCCACAAATCTAACTTACAGGAAAGAGGTGTCCTACTAGCACCTAAAACTAGAATAGAAAGCCCAAACTTAGTTTTCACCACTCAGTCCCATAAATATCTCAGTAATTGTGAAACAATCTTAAACGCTGACAGAAAATTGAAGGAAGTTTTCCCTCAGGCACCCACGGTCGCTTTCAAGCGACAGACGAACTTGCGTAACCTACTAGTATCGTCAAAAATTCACCATCAACCCCCAAGTTGTGCTCCTTGTGGTAAAACACGATGCCAGACGTGTAAATTTATTGTTTCGTGTACACAGATTGATAGCTACAAAAACAACTTCACTTTTAAAATAAAACACTCTCTTAACTGTAACTCATATAATGTATGCTACATAATCTTCTGCACCAAATGTGACGTTCAGTATGTCGGAGAAACGTCTAATTCCATGCGGGAACGGTTTTACGGACACAAAGGGGACATTGTTCATCAGCGACCAACCCCTGTTTCCTTGCATTTTAACCTTCCTGAGCACGACTTTAACACACACTTAAAGATAGTCATCTTAGAATCGGGATTTCCTGACAACAACAAACGCAAAAACCGAGAATCATTTTTAATTGCTGAAGTCCAGTCCTTGACTCCACATGGTCTCAATGTTTTTTCTGGCCCACTCTATCATCTTGTTTCCCGGATTGTCCCGACGGTTCCAAAAGATTGCCCGTCTGCTAAACATAAAAACTCTTGACCTGTTTTTCACCTACTGCAGGAGACCACGTTTGTATCGGTCATTTGACCACCTGAAGCAATACCCTTTAGCATTCCCCCCCTCCTTTTTTTTACCAGCTCCAGGGCCCTCTAACTTTAAACTGTGGTACATATACCTTGTGTTCTCAACAGACATGTCACAATTTCTCCAGATTTTATTTTTCTTTGCTTATTACCTTTTTCTTTCCGTTCTTTACCCATTTTAATAATGTACCAGTTTTGCAAAACTCCTAATAACCGATAGCCTTTTCTGAGTTTCTGTACGTTAGAATGCTGGCTAAACACGACTGCTGCCATTGTTTATCTTTTCTCAAACCCCAGCGGTGTAATATTTCTTCCGGTCTTCTTTACGATGTTCGCTCACCTGAGATCTCTCAACGGTTTTGGTCTCCGGTAACGCTCCGACTGTACATCGCTTTCTTTTGTATTTTCTTTTTTGCGCCCTCAGCCTCTCTAATAAGAATTTGTATTTCCTCCTCACCACATTCGCTGTCCCCTTTCTCTGATGTACATAAGTATAAATATATCTACCAAGTGTTCAATGTATCGCACCTGATGAAAGACGGACTCCGTCCGAAAGCTTGTTTTTCAGTAAAATAAATGTTTCAATCTCTTTAAATACTTATTTTTGTTCACTTGCGAGTGCTAGACTTCTCCCATTTTTGCCTGTTAGTTGCAGAGCTACTTTGTCTTTCAATATATGCACACTGCAGTGTCACCGGGTGCTCTCTGTAGGATGTCTGTAGCTACGGTATCTGTTCTCAGGGTATTTGCTATGTCGATCGTTTCTTCCGGTGAGATATGCTACGTCAGATGTAGCTGTCATGGTGTAGTGGCAGCCAGGATTTAAACCTGGACCTTCTGATTTCTGGTCAGATATGCTACCACTAGAATCATAACGTCGGCACCTTTTCCCAAGTTTATTTCAAGCTTTTAAACTTTTGTACTCGGGATTTCCAGGAGAAACGATAGACATAGTAAATACCCTGAGAACAGATACCGAAGCTACAGACATCCTACAGAGAGCACCTGGTGACACTGCAGTGTGCATATATTGAAAGACAATGTAGCTCTGCAACACCGCAGGACTACTTGTTTTACTGTTCTAAAGATGAACATGGCTACAGTGCTTGCGAGCTACTTGTTTGGGAGTATTTACTGTATAAACTGTTTTGTCAGTTACCACAATTTCAACAATGGAAGGATGCTTTTATAACGAGAATAAGCTGAGGCACGCTACGTTTATCGACATGTATGTAAGCCTCCAAACGCGTTTGGAGGCATACACACTTTAAGTAACTCAGATACATACTTTAAGTAACTCAGGTCGTAGCTCAGGTCTTCTGACTTCCGATGAGATATGCTACGTCAGACGTAGCTGTCATGGTGTAGTGGCAGCATATCTCACCAGGAATCAGAAGGCCTGGGTTAGAATCCTGGCGTCAGCAGGTTTCCTCAAAGTCGTTTGATTTCTTGGGCGTTTGGAGGCTTACATATTTGTCGATAAATGTAGCGTGCCTCAGCTTATTCCCGTTATAAAAGCATCTTTGCATTGTTGAAATTGTGGTAACTGACAAAACAGTTCATAAATACTCCCAAACAAGTCTTGGAACTACGGTGTACACGTGGTGGCTCTGTGCAGAGTAACACTTGGGCTAACGGACTACATTACTTCCTTTTCTAAGGTTGGCCATAGATAGAGCACTCAAAACAACTCATGATGTACTGAGAGGAGTGCCCATTTACAGTTGATTTTAATTACATTTTCTCTGACTTTTTATGAACCAAGCTTTTTGAGACTCAAGCTCTTAATTTTTCTTTGTGATATTTTTTGTTTGGAAGTCAGCTAGTCACCTTGGTTATTAGTCTACACGTTTAGGAAGTTACTAGTAAGTTAGTAGTCAACACTTTTTGAATGTTAGGGGTTGAAGTATGAAGCATACTGTGCTTTGTTTGATTATTGTTAGGTACAAGTAATACCGTACAAATATTCATGTATACCCATCATTTTTAACCAGTTTGGAAAAGTGTAAAGCAGAAGCCAGCTGACATGGCTTTATAGAGTGATATCTTTCTTACCTTTTTCTTTGAGTGTTACGTGTTGTCACTGTCTTATTACTCGAACAGATGTTTTGCTGTAGCATTACACCTTTGACATAGTTTGTGTTGTTGACATATACTCTTAAAACAGAACATCACAGCGTAGCAAGTGCTTAGCCGATCATTGATCTTGGGGGATCTAGTTCTGTCTCTTGACTCAAGGAAAAAACAACAGGGAATCCCCCTTGTTATTCCCGAACAATGATTGGTTAGGAACATGTGCGGTGAAATACTGTTCTAAAGGTGTAGGTTCAAGGCATTGTATAGCATAATGGGGATATGATCCCCTTCGTTGAGTGTTTGGTCATATTTCACATGGTAGAGGTAATAAATGTGCATTTTACAAATTCGCTGTCAAGAGTATTTTACTGCATGATCCTTTAGGGGAAGGGTGACAACTGGAGTAGTTTATACACTGGGCGGAGTATGATTATACTCCTCACAGGTGGTGTAGAATGACCCTTTTTCATCCGAGTATTAAGTGCTGTGGTGTAAATGGGAGAGTTCTGCTAGAGTAATATTAACTCTACGGTTGGGGGTAAATTATACTCTCTCACCCTTGGGGTTCCTTTTACGCCTCCAAAAGACTATTTTTTTGCACATGGGAGTTAATGCATTTTACACTTCAAAAGGTGTCGGATTGACTCCTGTTTTTTAGAGTGTAGGCTGTGAGGCTAGCCCTATGTGCAACGAATGTGTGTACTTGCCAACGTAGAACACATACTCCTCCGCTGCCGGACCTATATGAACGAGAGGCGTACACTGCGGTCACAGCTTGCTACCCTTGGCTGCCGCCCTTTCAACTGGTCGACCATCCTCGGCCCTTGGGACACCGCGGCCCACTCCAGGGCGGCCTTACATCATGTAGTTGGCTTTTTTGAGGCGACAGGCCTAAAGGACTCATTATGATCCCAGCAGCGCTCTCGGACATTCCCACCATCACGATCACGTTCAGCATCGCCATCGCTGCTCCGATCATTCCCGTCATCACTCATCATTGTCACCACTCATATTAGACCCCATAGCTATGGAGTAGCGTTCCACTTCGTATTACCGCGCATTTCCCGGCAGGCCGGAATAAACCGAGGCTGACCAGCATGCCGGGAGAACCCGTATTTTCGGGCATGCCGGGAAATACCACGCGAAATAGTACGATGCTTCCGGAGAGGGGTGCTCCTGGGGATTATGCATGGTTCAATGACAGCCACAAGGAAGTCAGCGGGATGAACGCCCTATCCCCGCCACGTCATCAAGAAGTCCTAACTGACCCGTATTGTAACCCGTTTTGGGAGTTCGGTAGTAGAGGACTCTGCGACATTCTCAATTTGGCATTTCGCAATTCCGCATTAGAACATAGTTTTTATTCCTGGCGGAATGATTCCTCTGCTGCAGCCCGCTGATGTTGCGTGGAAGAGAACATTCAATAGCCAATGAAAGGACTGTGGACTGCGTGGCTGCGGGATGGAGACGTTGAATACACAAGGTTCGGAAAGCGCCATTCCGCTTCATACCTTACTGTCGCACTTTGGGTAAAACAAGCATGGAGCTGGATTTCCGAAGACGTGATCAAACAATCCTTTGTAAAGTGCGGACTTGTTGGTGGCGCGGAAACCAACGTGCTGCACCAGCGACTGCGCGACACTTCGGCATGGCGCTCTGCAGCGCTCGAAGACGACGAAGACCCGAAGCGTAGCTTATTTAGTGACTCTAGCCTTACAGACGAGGACAGCGGCGATTCTCCTGACAACCAAATGTAAATGAGTGTAGCGGCTGTCGATATTTGTTACTCTATGTCCGGTAATAAATGTTTGGTGCTCGCATTGTCGTTGACCTCGCTTAATCTGGCATGCCGGGATAGACCAGGAGGGCGGATCGTAAAAGCTGGTCTACTTCGCAAAACCCGGCATGCCGGGAAATGCGCGGTAATACGGAATGGAAAACCGCGGTAGAATGGAAAACCTCCCTACTTCATCATCAGAATATATATGTTGTTGTTGTTGTTCAAGTGGCTTACAGAATACCGGCAAAATTGAAATGAGTCTATAGTTGGCCACAGATGAACGGTCTCCGCCCTTGTGAATTAAAACAACTTTTGCTATTTTCATTTCTAGGATGTATATAGTCCGTATTCAGCAACTTCCTTAAACCATTGGTTTAGTGACGTCGGGTTTAAATCGATCACATGAGACTTTCGTTTGCCAATCCTGGATCACTACCCTATGCTCTACCACCTGCTGCTGTGAAGCCTATGACACCGCACATAGCGAGCATCCTGCACGGCGCATGCGCATTTCGCCAGAATCTGCCAGAAGCGATGGTGACCGGTAGGCCTAATCCCCGGTTCACGAAGAATTTTTCATCAAATCTTGGGTAAGTTTCGATTGATATAGTTACTAGAAGCGCCCAGGAGACGGATTGGATCACAATGGGACGAATATTTGCCTCAAATGTTCCATTTCGATCATCCACCCAAGCTACTTAAGGCTATGGTCTCACTCCCCTCTTAAAAAGAGGCAACTTTGTACCAGACCTGTAGCTCTCATCTTCATCTGTTGGTGGTGAAACTGGTGCCATTCGGAAGCTATGATTCTTGACTTGGGGGGACCGTCTTCCGATTTTCGGCCAGGCATGCGGTTGCGGTGTCATAAGGCCTGGAACATGCCAATATCTCCGATTATGGGTGGTCTTTGTACGAATCTGGCGCAAAAGGGAGAGCAGATAGCGGCGCACAATTTGTTGCGTTGTGTTGTTCTGTGATACGTGGAGGGTGGACCGTCTCGCTCTTATTGATATATGACGCCGACAATCCGGAAGCGCCTTCAGAAAAACATGAAAAAATGTCTTTCTTTGGCTTCCTGTTTCGAGGTGTTCTAATGTCACCACACAAGCCTAAAAGTGTTAGAGGATGGGCAATTATGCGCAAAACATTTGCTGAAAATTTCAGCATGATTGGAAGAGCACAGCACAGGTTATTACGTTCCGAAGCCATTCCAAAACATTCCGACCAAACCGAAACTATAAAGGATTTCCGGTGGCCACATCGTGGCGGAGCATGTAACTACCGTGTGATCAACTCCAGTATTCTGCGAAAGGTGGCGCTTGCGTCACACCTGTTCGTTACGTCACGTTGGTTGCGTACTGCTGTGGCTGTGCTGCGTACGCATTAATCCACGCCGTGTTGACTGGTGCTCACTGTCGTGTTCTGATTTGAACTGTTGATATGGCTGCACGTTCATAGTGTCGTTGCTGCTGCCGCTTCGGAGAAACTGGAAACGCGCGGCAATGACACGGCCGTGCAAGAATCCTCGGAAACCGCGGAGTTGCGTACGGAAATCAATCCGCAAGCTTCATCGGCGGCTGGCGAGAGAGAACCGGTAAGTTTTAACCAAGTGGTTGTAACTTTGTACTGGTGCAGTGAGCTTGCTCTTATTTATTTGTTCTTCTCCGTAGGCAATCCAAGCTGTGGTTTTTGCCCCCCCCCCCTTGTATGGTCTTAGGCATCAGTGGTCTTAGTCTAGTGTCATTGCCTTGACTCTGGGGGCAAGACTGAGAAGCACCCGTATTACGACTCTCCCCAGATGATTTTTTTATAGTCTGAGGTACAGCACAGGAGTAAAAGGATGAGAATGCGCAGCGTTCTCTAGGTCTGGAACTGTCTTCTGCTGTCTATCTCACTTCGATATTTCATTTCTACCCATGAGAACATTGCGAAGTTTTTGTGCATTTTGCCTTTTTCAGATTACCACAATGGTGCCAACTTTCACTTGCGGCTATCCAAGAGACAGACGTACGATGTGATGCGGTTCAGCTCGACCCGGATGTTACCATAAACAATATATGCATTTACCAATTTCTAATGGCTGTGTTCCATCTTCTCTTTTTCTATGTTTGCTACAGTTGCCTCACTGCCTCATCCCGTTGTTTTACCCTCGCCAAGCGAATGGCCGCTTTCGCAGTACGATGAACTCAGCATGGGCATGTTCATAGCAATATCACAATGCCCGTACTAACATACCTGAATTTTGACCCGTACATTCGTTTAGTCCCACCCTATGTTCTTGTCTTCTTTTTCTTTCTTTTTTTACCTTCTCCAACGTCCTGCGGTCTCATGAAAAGTTATCGTATAGATTCTTCTCCCACAAAAGTCTTCTAACACTTGGAATACGTTATGCAAGAGCAGGAAATTGACCAACTTGCACGAGATTTCCGACCACTGCCCTGCTGCAATCGGGTTAGCATGGCACACGGCCAGAGGAAGACAGATGACCGAGACAAATAATGGGAAAGCGCGCCCGTTCACATTCCTTCGGTTGTTGTACCACCTGTCTAATTGTATACGAAACGTGTCTCTTGTTTGCTTCCTTGTTTGTCTTTCTCGCATTCTCGCAACGTGTCCTCGGCCTAGCATATTGGGCTTGGCTCTTAATCGTTGTTGTGGACGAACTAAAAATTTAAGAACCCTATGTTTGCGCCTAGAGAGCAATACGTGCGTGTAGTGTGCCTGGGGACCAGATCTAGCGGTACAATGAACGACTGTAGCATTTCGTGCAGCACGATCTTCGGTACGCAAGCAGCCATGGTCTCAAGGTAATATAAAACTGTAATCGGTATCATCAACATAATTATTGTAATGAACCTAATTATTGCAATACGTTTGAATAAGAGCAATTGCGCACCTCGCCGCGCATGCTGAATCATATTCGGTTGCTGCAAGTGTCACTGACGTTCTGCGTGTTAGATAAAGCTGTTAGGGGCAACAAGCTGTCTCCTACAAAAGAATTGTCACTGCTAGGCAATGAACGTGAACACAGAAAAGGCTACGAGCTAATTCTCTTCCGTCTCCCAAACACACGCTTCTTCGTCTTGTTCCTTTATTTTTTCTGTTTTTTGCTTCATTGTTTCTAATCGAACGGAAGGAACCGGGTTATGCACCAGCTTGTCTGCGTCCTGTCCCTTCTTACTTATTGTTTTTTCAACTCCCTCAGCTAGATAAGTGTCTTCTGTTGTGTTTTTGCTTGTCTATTTCCCTTTCTCCCTCCATTTCTACTGGTATATATACGTCCGGTTGTACAGCTACTCTTTAACCTGATGAAGTGCAGACTCTGCACGAAAGCCTTGTTCATCTTAATTGTAATAAAGTGTTCCTACCCGTTTTTTCTTCACTCAGTGTAATCACAGTTAATTGGACTTTGGCGTTGCTTTTTACTTTGTACTATATTGTTACCTTCGGTCGGCAGTTAGGTAGCGGAGTACCGCTATTCGCTACTCCTCTGAAACGCCGCTACTCATTCCGAAACGTAGCGCGGTACCGCTACCGGAAGGAAATATGTACCGGCGCTACTGCCAAGCTCCCTCGTAAGATATATATTTTTTTTGTATGACGAACATGTAGCCATGATGAGTAGAGCCCACACAACGCTTAGGCAATAAAATATTGTTGTATGCAGGAACAATAAGCACGAAAAATGTCGATACCAGCTCTGAACTTCATTCTAGACAGAATAAGAGCGTACAGGAGTTAGAAAATATCACTTTGGTCATGCCGGATTCTGACACGGATACTGCCTTGCCGAAGTGAAATGGCGTGGAATACGAGTTACTTCTTTTGTCTTGCCCACTAAAGTAGCGGGAAAGTAGCGGTAGCAGCATCGGACACGTTACCAAAATTTGTAGCGGGAATTATTTTTCCGCTATAGGTTAGAAATTTAGCGCGAGCTCTCCTCCGCTACTGAAAAAGTAGCGAAAACAGTTGCTGAGCTAGTAGCGCTGCTACGCACAGCACTGTCTGTCGACAAGGAAACGTGTCCAGCCACACACGCAAACACACAAAAGAAAAAACCGCCCCGGATCACGCACGTGTGTGCCGTAATGTAACGCGTATGACTGAATTCAGGTACCGTCCAAGGTAAATATGAATGGTAGCGAAGCTTGCATTGGCCACCACGTCTTCAAGGGCGGCCATGATAAAGGCCGTCAGCGCCATCCATCCGTTGCGGGGCAAACTACAAATTCCGTCGTAATGACGACACCTGGTACGTCACCATTACGTATAGCGCGGGCCGTGCGCTCGCGCTGCGCGTTCCTTCCGTCGCGATGTCGAGCCGCGGAATATCACAATCTCTGTTGAAAGCAAATCCAAGAGCAAAAACTCATAAACAATTTGTAAACAGGGAAGAATGAACACTAGCGACATGCGTGCAACAAAGGACACAGAAGACCAGGTGGGGGCTTTCTTTCTTTTATCACAGGTAAATTCGCCATGCTATTGTAAACAGTATAAACACCCACATGAGACAGTTGATGTTCTGAGGCTGGAACACAGTGACTTTTCAATGATTTCCATCTTTCATCATAAATACCCACGACAGAATAATGTTCAGAATAACCAGTATGACAGTCCATGTACTGAATAAGCACGAAAGGATAATGTACAAATTCCAGCAAACACAGGTGAGGCCCAGGACCTTAATGTTCAATGCATGCTGCTATAGCTGTCCTCATGCACATCTGGAACTTTCCACATATCTCTCGTACAAAGAAGGTGGAAGTGAACATACTTGAACTTGAGAGAACTGATGTTCTGAGGCTGGAACAGTTCCGCTGGGTTCGAGTCCCACAGCTGGCTAACCTTTTCAGTGACTTCTATCTTTCATCATATTTGCACCTGAAGACCATATTATATGATATTTGCATACTGTGTGGTGCTATGTCTGCCCACAGTTTATTGTAACGAATGCTATGGGGGAATTAGAAGGCACAAGTCTATTAGCTCAGTTTGGAAGTCTGTGATACTTTATCTTGCAAAACAGCCACAATAATATCAGCTTCCAGCAATGACAACCTTGTTCAGTGTGTACACATCCTGCTGATGACTACTTCTACTTTGATTACAAGAGCATTTTTGTATTAAAGGCATGTCAAAGCATCGACAATGTGCTGTGCTTTTGCTATTTTGTGCACATTTTGACATGTGGTGTAGATTTTCAAGCTGCACAAAGTGCTTAGCCCTGCACATAACTGCACTACATACTGGCGGCTGTGCACACAACTACTGAACTCAGTGCAGGATTCAAAATATAAAATTACGTGCTAGGGATCTATGTACACAGGTATACACTTAATACGTATCAACGAATAGGCAAACTGCTGAAGATTCAAAATAGAAAATGTATGCCAAATCGTATGCTACACAGGAATGAAAGAATTACAAGAGATCATGTGTAATCTAGGTTACAACTGAAAACACTGGATAGACAACAGAACCATGCATATCCTTTCGCATGGAAAGAAACCTTCTGGTTACATCACAACAACGTGCAGAGATTACGAACTTAGTCTCGCTGCCTGCTGCAGTGCCTTCTGACGTAACGTACGACTTCGTACTTCCTCATTTCTTTGCCGTGCAAACCAGAACAATCATACGCTCAGTAAAAAGTGAAATAGATCATCATACAGAGATAAAGAACACAAACTCAATGTCTTTGGCACAAGTGTGTCTAACACTTCACACAGCCTTGGACCTGACCCCTTGGGAGGTGAGGAATGTCTTGACGTTGGCTTTGAAGGCTTCCTCACACGCACCCACAAACGTCGCAAAGGCAGGAAGAGGAACCGCCACCTCCAAAGTCAGTACTGTCCGCATTCTTGACACTCAAATAAAGCAATAGCTGGCTGCTGTCCTGAAATGTGGCAACCCTCCGAGGAATGTCCCATGTTAGGCTTGGTGGTTTGAAATTTCAAAGACGACGACGAAGAAGAAAACGGCTATGAACAGTCACAAAGTGCGCAGTCAACGTACGGCAAACTAGTGGCTAAGAACATGGAGAGGGACAGCAACCGGAAGCATACTCGGCTCTGTCTATAATCTTACGTATTACTGGCAGACCGCGCGAATTGTTATATTAAAAACATGCATATTGCATTAGTACACACATTATTGGCGCCTCCGATTAAAGTATTTTTGTTTACTTTCGTAGTGTGCCCCTCAACAACCACGCTCGCATGTGTATCATGAAGGGCGCAGCGTTGCTAACACAGGTTTCGTATTTTTTCCCGCCTTCGCTACCATTTATATGTACCTTGTACCGTCTGCACAATCATAAACATTCGTTATGTAGGCAAGGGGATTTTGTCGGCCGAATGTTTTTTTTTTTATGGCAAGAAGAAAAACAAAAGAAAGAGAGAAAACAAGAGACAGCAAATCGTGATAAAATTTACCCTTTTTTTTTGGAGGGGGGAATTCATAAAATTAGATTAGGCATATGCTGTGGGACTACCTCTGTGCTATGTATTCTTGTCTTTCGCATTGCACGATCTCGAAAACCTTCCGTATGACGTTCCTTCCACCTGCCGACGTCCTTGACCATTGCGAGTGAACATGTACGCGTCCTTACATATGTGGCTTCCCAGCTAATAGTTCTTATGAAGCCACAAAAACATGGTAGTTAGTTAGTTAGTTAGTAACTTAGTAAAATGAAAATAAAAACTTGGTATTTCTGGAACCATGTCAACTGTTTTAGGAAAACCGTGCTACGGAACCTGCGTGACTAACGTCATTTATCCGATTATTTCCTTGATTTCTTGAATGGCACTGCAAAATTATCCAAGTCCGCATTACGTTTCCTGCCATATTGCATTTCCGATCTATCAGAAAATCTCTTCATTCCTCGCTAAACGGTATTAGACTAAAGCTAAGAATAACAATAAACTACACGAAGAGAAACGAGAACCCCGGATTTGAGATGCTTCTCGTGATAAAGCAGCAAGGTTATACAATATATCGGAATTAGGAAGGGGCCGGGTGGCTGTTTTCAAAATTACGGTTGTTACGTGCCGAAATATCATGAAGCTCAACTATCACATGGCCGAAGAAAAGGACTATATCGTAAACTAAAAAAAGCCGAAACCGGAGAGAGAGTCCTGATAATTTGTAAAAAGAAATGAAAGAAGCAAAAAAGCGTAGAGCGAATGCCACCACCAAGGTGAATCTCGCAAAAATACCTTAGCCACACAGGAGGAACTGACGTGGCATATCTTATCATCAAAAATGCAACAATGCAATTCAGCTTCCTGAAGCTGTACAAGTTGATGCATAACTTTCCCATCAAGACGATTGGAGGGGGTGGCAATTTTAGTTTATAAGGTATGGAGGGGTCAACCCCGAGATGCTATGGGGTTGACCAAATAGATTGCGACACATTTTGGTGGAAGGTACTATCCCTTCCTTCATCTCTCTCGCGTTTTTTTTTTCCTCTGTCGTTTTCGTCAAAAACAACTACGTTGCTGCTCAACGTCTCTAATGCCGCCCATAAAATTTACGTGATAATATGGAAAATAGGTGACATAAGACAGACGAAAAACTGCTCTTTCGCAGGCAGACCAGTCGCCAGGTCATAAATAATGAATATGCAGCCTACTATTCAATTGTTATTATTATAATTATTATAATTGAGGTTTACGTACACGAGACAACTGAGATCATGAGCGATGCCACAGCGGCCCCGTCTATTTAATTGTTTTACGCGTTGTGCGCCACTCACACGGCGTTTCAGTAACAATGGCAAAGGCATAAAAGAAGGAAAGCGCGTCACGGAAAACGTGCGATCAACGACATTTGTTTGCAGGTAATATAATATGGAAACACGCCGAGTCAAAATGTCATTCTCTCGTTTTTCCGCTTTCACGCGGCTTCATTTCACCACACGCATACTCACGTTGAACTTCGCTTTACACTAACATAACCGTCCTGTAATTTTTTGTCACAAGTAGAAAGCGCACGTAGGGTTGACCACACTTTATTACAAAGTAGATTCCCCGCTTAGAAGGTTATGGCTAAAAGGTGACGCAGAAACTGACATGCAGACTGTCTTCCGCCCTCAAAGTGCATCAAGCTACGAAACAAAGATGACTCGCTCTCTCCTCAATAATTCGGATGATGAAGGCAGCAACGTAACAAATAAAACAGCAGGTACCCGAAACAACAGTGGACACCAAAATGACGGGTAATCGTTTGCGAGCTACGACATGCTACACATTTTTCTGAGTGATAAAGCAGTGTATGTATGAATAATTTCACACTTATTGTGGTGTGTGTTTGTCGACAGGGAAACGAGTCCAGCCACACACACAAAAAGCAAAAAAAAAAAAAAAACCCGCCCCCGAATTTCGCACGTGTGTGCCGTCATGTATCGCGTATGACTGAATTCAGGTACCGTCTGCACCATGATAAAAATTCGTTATGTAGGCAAGGGGAGTTTGTCGGACAAATCCTTTTTTATGGCAAGACGAAAAACAAAGGAAAGAGAGAGAACAAGAGATAGCAAATCGTGATGAAATTTACCTTTTTTTAGGGGGAGGGGGAACTCATAAAATTAGATGAGGCATATGCTGTGAGACTGCCTCTGTGTGAAGTATTCTGGTCTTTCACATTGCACGTTCTCGAAAACCTTCCGTAAAACGTTCTTTCCATCTACCCCATGTAAAGTTCCCATCGAACCTCTCCCATTTTCTTTTTTTCTTTTCTTTTTTTCTGGCTACATTAGTGATCCATACGGCACAATTCTATATTGTATTCATTCAGGGATTGCAAATTCCATCCTTGGTTGGACTTCGACAGCAAACGCCTGACTAATAATAGATTATATTTCATATCATATATCATTATACAGGGTGTCCCAGAAAACGTGTCATTGAATTATAAAAAAAAAACTACACCACCTAGAGTCATGCGGTAAATGGCATTTGTTCTTACTGGGTTTTTGCCACCTCCTCGTGTGAATGTCATGTAACGTAAGTTTAATTATGTAAATTTTTGCAAGCTTAAGTCGGAAATTTGCTTAGTAAAGGTCACTTTTTTACCCCACCAATGTGAAGAGCGTGTCTAATTTAGTCAAATTAATGATAATTGAAAGGGATATTCAGGAGCTCTCCCATCGGAAAAAATAGCCGAACATCATGCTCTGCGGAGGTCGCACAGAATAGCGCACGATGAATTTTTCAGCGCAATCTTTGTCAGTCCGACGAAAGGAGGTTGGAAACCCAGCCCTCCCCGACATCGCAGAAAGAGATAAAACAGGCACGGCTTATCACGTCCGACTTTCGCTGGGATAATGCTTTCCCTCCCCCAATTTTAGGAACTGTTACTTTCTCTACTATCGCTCTGTGGGCTGGCTTCGGAACCTCCTTTCGTCGCACTGAGAGCGATTGCGCTCAAAACGTCATCGCGCGCTATGGTCCGGTGCTCCGAAAAGCATGATATTCGGCTATTTTTTCCGATGGGATAGCTTGTGAATATCACTGTGAATTATCATGAATTTGAGTGAATTCGGCACTCTCTTCATATTGGTGGGGTAAAAAAGTGACCTTTACTTGGCAAATTTCCGAGTTCAGTTCGTAAATATTTACATAATTAAACTTGGAGTACATGACATTCACATTAGGAGGTGGCAAAAACCTAATAAGAACAAACGCTGTTGACCGCATGATTCTAGGTAGCGTAGTATTTTTATTATAATTCAATGACACGTTTTCTGGGACACCCTGTATATTACACTACCCGTATTGTCGCAGGAACAGGTATATCAATTCGTACGCATATAGCAACACACAGTCTTGTTTGAACACGTATACGCATGCTGTTGTACCTTCCGTACATTTTATTGCAATAACAGAGGTTATTGCAGTAATGTAACGCATGGGCAGGTTAGCTTTAGGTTAGGTTAGCTTTAGGTTAGGAGCCTTTTCCAGCAGTGACAGAACGATGTGTGTATGTGTGAGTGAGCATGTGACCGGGCAATCGTTTTGCCCGTTCTTTTTTTACGAAACAACAACACACCTTTGTTTGTGCAACACACAAACAAAGTGTTCCAGTAGCCACATCAGTTTTTGACGTGAATATGTCTTATAAATTTTTTCAGCCACACGATATGGTTTCTTGTAGCTTTCGGACTTTCCCATGAAACGGTTTATCTTGTTGGACCAACTCCTGGTAACCTTGATGGAGATAGAGCTCTCCGGAAGGTAGTTCCGTGCACATTGCCCAGCTGAGTTCAAAGGCTTTTGAAACCGTTGTCATGTTTGAGAAAATGAACGAGAAAGACAGACACCGAGGGTAAAATGTGGGACAGGGACCCTTACATAGTGTTGCGCCTCAACGTAAGAAATTATAAAAATATGGTGGGGCAGCGAAATAAATGTCGACAATTATGTACAGCCATCAAGTCTGCGAAAGAGCCAGGGCATAGATATGCAGTCCGCTGTTTTACGCGTTGTGCACTACCCACACAGAGTGCTTCGCTAACAACGTCAAACCGATAAAAGAAATAGAAAAAACGCGTCACGAAAAATATATGGACAAGGATATTCCTCTGTTGGGAATATAACAAGGAAATTTGGTTTCAATATCTAAACTTCTAAACTTGCCGAATCAACATGTTCTCTTCTTTTTGTCACAAATAGAAAGCGCGTGTAGGGGTTTGTAAAAACTGTCGTTCGCCTTCAAATTATATCAAGTAGCCACATGTGGAAGACTCACCATTATCTCGATGCTGAAGCAAGTAATATAACAAGCGAAACAACAGGTATCTGAAACAACAGTGAGAAAAGAAACGCCGGTCATAGCCCCAGTTGCTTCGGGGCGCTAACACGTAATAAAAAAAACGAAAAAATAGGAAGAGAACAGGTCAGTTGTTTTTTTAGCTTCGCCGTATTACGCCTTTGTCTCTCTCTCTTCTTTCTTTCTTTTTTTTTTTTTCTTCAAAAGTTATCGTCGCGCTTTCTGATATTGAAAGGAGTATGTCGGACAAATCCTTTTCTATAGCAAGAAGAAAAACAAAGGAAAGAGAGAGAAAACAAGCGATAGCAAATCGCGATGAAATTTACTTTTTTTTAGAAACTGATAAAATTACATGAGGCATATGCTGTTATACTGCCTCAGTGCGAAGTATTCCGGTCTTAGCGTTGCAGGATCTCGAAAACCTTCCGTAAAACGTTCCTTCCGTCTGCCAACGCCCTTGACTCTTGCCTTTGTCAAGGGATAATAGGCTCGTCGGGTAGCCCAAGTCCGAAGGGCTATTTTGGGAGTACGGATTTTCTAGGGAACCTGTTTAGAGAAAGCAAAGTTCCTGCTGGCCGCTAACCGACAAGATAAGGATGGTGGCGCCGCGTAGTAGCCGCTGATTCGACGCAATGGGGAAGGGAAACGGTGGGACCGTAGCCTTAAACTGGTGGTTTAAGCCCCATGCATTTGAATGGGACGTATTTTAAACTAGGGGTGGGGCTAGTTTAACGTCTGTCTAAGTACGTTGCTACTGTGGACGTGTGTGTTTAAAAAAAAAATATAGTAGAGTGGTTGCGGTAGGTGACGTTGCACTACTTCGAAGTTAACTGGTAAAAATTAAGCAGAATCGTTTTAAATGCACGGTTAGTAAACAAAAACGGCGTAGCGCTTGACCGGGGCCACGAAATGCGGCAGTTGTTTTTAGAAGGCGCTATTGCGAACTTTTGCATGACAAACGTAAAAAGCACCGTCAAAGTGTGGTCAAAGAGAGTGACATCGACATGTGCCACTGGACAAAATCCATATACCAAACCAAGGGACCGAGAGAGCGTGCGGATGGCCGAACGTCAATGTGCATCTTCAAAAACAAAGCATTAGTGCTGGCGCTTATTATGAGCGTCATCTCCTGTGATACACACTGTAGGCGCCCCCGTCATTGTACAGTAAGAGCAATAACATGCTATCACACTAAATCTTTTTACACCTATACTGGTGTGAAAAGGGTGTAGTTAGCGCATTACACCCAACCTACGCCTAGGTTACACTCAAGCTATGCGCTAAGAGGAAATGTGGATTGTCTCACACCTATTTCAGTGCAAAGAGGGTGCAATCTGAGCTTTACACCTTACCTACACCTGTATCACACCTTTGGGGAAACACAAGAGTGTTAAAGGGGTGTACCTTATGGTTCACACCCGTTTTACACCAACGTTACACCTGATAAAGAGGCTACAGTCAGTATCAGCGTAATAACAATGCATAGCGCAAGTTTATTTCAATCTCGTCATTCCTTATCTAAATACAAGATACATCTTACGTGGCAGAACGATAAATCAAACGACATGCAAGGAAGCCTCGGAACAAAATCGGCTACTCTGTGTCTCGCAACTATCGATTGCAACTACCAACGGATATTGAGGTCGGTGCTGTATTTACTGGGACAAAGTAAAACAAGGCAAATTGGCTCCATGTTCTTAGAATGCGCTCTAGATACAGGACGTTGAAGTGACTTGGTTATAGATAGAATCAATGCAGCAGGCAAGATTGTTTTGACTGCTTAACAAAGAGCGTGACGTGCGTTAATAACACGCCTGCTTCCTATTCTCTGGACAAATAGCTGTTCGTTACGAAGGTCTTGAAAATTGCTAATAACCTCATACTGCGCAGTAACGCTGACTATGTACATATGAAAATGCGCGCCACATTCGACTGTGTCCAGCATCTGTGCAGCCCCCAGTAAGACGCGGTTCACAGCATAAATATCACACAGCTGTGCGAACACAGGAAGTTCGTCACCACTAGCCTGAAGCACAAGCACGCTGCCTGTAAGCAGCACGATTCCATCAATGGTGGCAGAGTTCACGGCAAAGATGTTCTCACAAACAATGTTTTGACTGTTCATGTACGCTAGTAAGACATCTGGCACATGCTCAGAGAGGCATGGCTTGCAGCCTGCAGTGCTCAGTTCGCATTCACTATTGCTATGTGAAAAGGTGTGCATGTGGAGGAACTGGTGCCTTGTGGAAAGAATCAGCGTAATATTTTTGAAGTTCCGGTATTTGCGGGCAATATCTTTAAAATACTGATGCTTCGCTCCGAAGCGCATAGCCCAGAGATTAACGAGAGGACCGAACTTGTAAATAAAGGACAGGTAATGCACTAAATAATGGAACCTGCAAGGAACCCGTGCCGAAGGGAAAAGGCTGTGAAAGTCAATCAGGAAAAAATGAATTAGACGCTGCAAGTATGGTACGTGAGGCACAGAGATCACTCTGTTCATGATGACGTCAACCACTTCTCTAAACAAAATGTACAACTTCCAGACGGGGTTGTCAGATGGAACGCGCAGTCCCACGTAGAACGAGAGATGGCAGAAAAAGCAAAACACTTGACTTGCGCTCCCTTTCATATTTCCCTTTGAAAATACAAATTATCTGGACAGTTGTTCTGGTTTGTTCTTTTGACCATAAGGAGTATAGCCAAAACGAACGACATCCTTGTTAAGGTAATCAAGCGAGAACAGGCCGGAGGAAATAAGGCTAGAAAGGACATGCTTCATTGCGAATGGAAGGATTCCCTCATGAACGTCGTGCATCACGTCAGGTGGAAGGTGTTCCGTTGGGTCAAATCCGGAGAATGCGAGCGAGCATTGTTCTTTTACACCGTAAAGAGAGACTGTGGGCACACCAGCATTCAACATGCTCAGAGAGTGCTGATGCCCACATGGCGTCAGGAGGGCGAAATCCGTTTCAAGGTGTTTCGTATCAATTTCATGTCGCAGGGCCAAGCAAAACCTACATATCCGGCCGTGGGTAAAGCTGCATTTGAACCCTCCCAGTCTGTGTTGTGAGAGGTTATCTCCGGTGACTACAAACACCGTTCCTTTGAATACTTCACCCTCAAGCTCAATTCCTTCACTCTCAAGAAGGGAAATGTCTTCTATCAATGAGGCAAGAATCTTCTCGAGACCATGAACTCCCACATGTTTGTCTTTTACAAGGAGTGCGAGGTGAATGCTTGAGAGGGACGACCTTTATTTCTGCGGCAGGTTCAGGACAGAGAAGTACACTAAGGGAAGGGAACATAGTGGAATTTGTCCACTTTTCCACCTTCGTTACGGCCAAGGGTAACAGTTCTGGGCTCGATAAATGGCAAGGTGTTCTTCCAGTATTGTTCCCTGCCACGCCTGGTCTCCAGAGGCTGCAGATCATGTGTCACAAGAGATGTTAATCTCTCGTCGAGGTCGCCTACGGGCCTGTGTTCCACCAAGCCGTGGATATACGCTATGATATCGCTCGTAATTTCATCCACTGTGGATTCTGGCACACGTCTACCTGCTCTCCATTTGAGGAGAGGCAGAGCTAGCTGTCTAACATCGTCTTCCTGGACTTCCTCTGTACCTTCTTGGGCGTGCTCGAGGTCCTCCGACCTGCTGGCATCCGGCCTAGGGGCGCCTTCCCTGCTAGAGTCTAGACTGGGAGCTCCTTCACCCGTACGTGCTGGTAGCCCCTGGGAAAGCCTTCTGCCGTCCTCTTCTAGCAAGCTTCCATGTGCCCGGGTTACGTGTTTCCGGTAGGTAGCATATCGTGGGAAGGTCCTCATACAGTTTCCCAGTCCGCAGACCCAGTTGCTTTCATGCCCATGTTGAGCACGGAGATGTCGAAACAGAGAGAGAGAGAGAGAGTGTGTATTGGCATCAAATGGAAGGCCGGCCACAGGGGCAGGCTTCCTGTAGCATCTCAAACAGACTCAAACAACATTCTGAATACCAACTCTCGCCCAGCGACTAACGCTGCCCAGAGATTGCTATACGTGTCCGTTTCGCCATGCAACAGTCCATGACACTGGAAAGCTGCAAGTGGGAGAACAACGCGAGGATGTGGACACCTCATAGGTTAACATGGAACTTGCCATTGTCCACCCTGAAGAGGATGTGAGAGATCATCCAGCGACGGTGAAACTCAACTGCTCCAAGCACCGCACGCTCCCTGCAAAGAACTTTGCGAATACCGGCGTTAACTAGCCGAATCACCTCCTGCACACTGCGGCTCAGCTGCGCGTGCACTCGTCGACAACGTGAAATCCACACTTGGTAGTTGATTTCGACCACCAAGAGCACAAAATGCCGCCTATCCCGCTGCGAGACAGGGAGGGGGTACAGACCACGAACTGTTCTCCACTCAACATCCGTCAGGCTATAGAGGCCTGCTACACGATGCCACAGGGCACCCGGCAACAAACATAAACTGAAAGCATGTTCTGCTGACTCCCTGTACTCGCAGAAGGGACAGCCAGGTGACGTTACACCAAAACGGGAAAAACGCTCACGCAGCGGCAAGACGTCATGCGCTAAGCGCCACTGAAGACTGGCCCGACGGGCGCCCAGCCAGCCAGCAGTGGTCGTACGCCACCCACGCTATGTGGCGCTGAATACGCGTCGAGTTCGGAGGTGGCCGATTAAGCGCAAGAAGTGCCATGTAAAGGCGCCGCACAGGCCATGATGTTATGTCATCATCAGGGAAAGAAGCTCGCAGGCTGCGCATTGCCACAACGTATGCCTTCAGGTGGGGAGCCACGCACTCTGAGCGCGGGCGAGTGTGTGTCAGCTCTGAAAATATACGAATGTCGGGTCCTAACAGAAAAGTTAGTAGACCCTGAGCAGGATGCCGCTGCTCTACGACACCCTGAAAGATCGCGCGCAGACCTAAGGCAAGGCACTGCACTTTGAAATCGGGCACCAAAAGGCCGCCATCTACGCGAGGCCGATACATACGACCTCTCGATACCCATTCTACAGAACCGCCCCAGATAAACTGAAACGCCGCACGTGTAGCGGCCTGAAGAGTAGTCTGCGGAGGGATGGAGATATTGGCTAAGTACCAATATTTACTCAGAAACCAAGACGCAGCAAGGCGCGCTCTGCAGTTAATGGGGAGTACGAGCTCTTTCAAGTCCCGGAGGACAGGAATGCTACGCATATGGACACGTGCCCAGGTACTGGGAGATATTCCTGAAGGCAGGAAATCATACCCAAGAACGCGCACGGCATTCTTCACAGGAATACCAAAGGGTGCGGAGCACGACGGGATGAGGTTGACGAAAAGTAGTGCGCTTTTATCTCTATTGATCTGTGCATTAGAAACCCTACCGTAGCTTTCAATTACCTAAAGAACATTCCCGATAGCTTCCTCGTCGGTCAGGATGAGAGATAGGTGGTCTGCATACGCAAAAACCGGTAACGCGGATGTGCCCGGAAGGGCAAGCATCCTGGATGCAACCGAGGATGCGAGGGACTCTAAAAGCGGGCCAAACACTAGGGCATACAGTGCCGGTGACAGGGGGCAGCCCTGGCGGACACCCACCTTTATGGGGAAGTTAGCACAGGTACCCCCATTGACACCAATGGAAGCTGACGCACCAGCATACAGTGCTCGGAACCACGATATGATCTCGCGATCAAACCCACTCGCCTCCAACACACGGTACATGTATTCATGAAGCACACGATCAAAGGCCTTCCTTTGGTCAAACCACACTAAAACACAAGGTCGCCGCCGACTATGTGCCCAGTACAAGGCGTCTCTTAAAGCCTGCGTATGAAGCGTGATGGACCGCTCAGGGACAGCACAGGCCTGGAAAGGAGGAATGACTGTACCAAGAACTGGAGAGATGCGTTGCAAAATCGCTTTTGATAAAATTTTGTAGTAAGTATTAAGCAGTGAAACAGGCCGATAGGCATTTGGGTCTTGTTTTTTGGAAGCATCCTTGCACAACAAGGTGACAATGCCCTCACGCATGGACGGACAGAGGAGACGTCGTGCCAAGCACTGATTCAACAGAACTGTCAAAGGCCTCCGAAGAGTGGACCAGAAGCATTTATAAAATTCAGCTGGGATGCCATCGGAACCGGGAGACTTTCCTGTGTGAAGAGCTTTGACGGCAGCAGGATATTCGTCCACAGAGAACGGAGCTGCACTGAGCTCGATACGTCGTGCGTCCGGCTAAAACGCTCGGCCCTCGACGTCGGCAGGCTGCACGGAGTCAAAAAGCACCATAAAATGATCACGCAGCAGTGATCGAACTCCATCAGGGTGCTCCTGAACCGAACCGTTGGTTGCAACAAGTTGCTCGATGACACTGGGAGTCCGACGGAGGTAACGGCCAAGCAAAAGGCGAGAGCAATATGCTTCTCGCGACCAGCGCTCGACAGACTGTGCTGCCGCAAACTGGTCCCAGAAACGTAACCTCAGAGAGGCTAGCCTCCCTGGCACGTCAAGGTATGGCTTGATCATTGCCTGGGCCTCGCGACCCAGGACGGCGCAAAATAGACAGCACTTGACGGAGGTGCACAAATTCCTCCCGGCACTCCCTTGCACGCCTAGCTCTCCACTGACGAAAAAGTGTCGCGGCTACTAATTTGGTCTCTTCCCACCATTCCGGTGAGACTAAAGTGTCAGCGCAGCGATCAACAAGGAACGCTTTGACGTCGTCACGAATTTCTGTGCCTCGCAGTAGCTCGGCACAAAGCCTCCAACAGCCGGATCCGGAGCGAGAACCTCGCAACCCAGTGAGCGAGAGACACACACTCTCATGGTCAGAAAGATCTCCAGAGGGAAGCACATCACATTTCAAAACATGGCTACCCAAACAAGGAGAAACGTACAAACGGTCAAGTCGGCTATGTGCACCCTGAGCATTGCACCACGTGTACTGGTAAACTCCAGGACTTATGTGCGAAAATGCATCTATGAGTCCTAGGCCGCCAACTAATTGCAGCAGGCCCTGGTTTACAGGCCTGCTTCCACTCCCACGACCGTCAATAGTGCAATTAAAGTCCCCCGCAATCACAAGCTTTGTGTTACCCACCATGAAATAATCGAGTCCCCTAAAAAATTCCGTACGGTCACCCCGGCGGACCGGAGCGTACAAGTTCACAATTCTGACAACTGTGCCCGCTAGGTCCAACTCAACCGAAATAACGCGACCATTCCAATCGCGATCAAACCACTTTACCACGCCGCGACAAGATGGAAAAATTATAATGCAAACTCCTGACCGACGAGGTGAGCCATGACTAAAAAACACCCTAACATGATGGTTCGCCTCTAAATTCCTGACAGCCCTTGCTGAAAGAAAATGAGTTTCCTGCAGCAAAAGAATATCAATGGAATGACTAGAAGCCCACTGTAATACTGAAAGTTGCTTAGTACAGCGAGAAAACCCCTTACAATTCAGCGTAGCCACAGAAAGTGCCATAATTTGAAATAATGCCCTCACAAAAACTACCATTACACGAATGTTGCTTCCTCTGAAACAACAGCTGACGCCTCTGCCTCCATGTCAAAGTCACCATCATTTATACCCCACGCTTCGTCGTCACTCGAAAGAGATACGTCGCTCGGGAACCAGCGACCATCATCTACAGCAGGCTCTCCCCGAGGCACCTTCTCGCCCCCTACTATGACGACTGCATCACAGTTGTCATGGTCACACTCATCCTCACTTGAGTCGCTCGGAAGCGGCACGGAAACTACGGAGGACATCCCTGCCTCCACCCCATCCACTGTGTTAAGAGCGACAACAGCTGCAGGCTCCAATGCCACAGAACCCGCGACCTCCGACACTACATCCGCAGAAGGCGCACTCTCTGCTGGTGCAGACCCAGCGCCACCGGTCTCCGAGACATTTGGAATGCCCACCACACGGGACGCCCAGGTTTTCACCGACCATGACTTAGCAGCATGGTCTCCCCCACACCTAAGGCAGGGTTTCTCACAGGTAGCATGACCTACCTCCCCACACCTAGAGCACACAGGCACCGAGCAGGACTTTTTAAAATGTCCTTACTGCCCACACTTAAAACAAGTTCTCCGCATGCCTGGGAAGCGAAATATAAGTCGCCTACCCCTAACGCCAATGAAGTTTGGTACTGGGGACTTCATTTCCATAATCACACGGCGGTTGCCGGTCTCTATGAAATTGAGTTCCGGATGGTCGTATGTCTCGCGGACAATGTCCTTTACTGTGCCATACTGGCCCAGCACTGAAACAATGTGCGCGTTATCCATACCAACCGGTGCCTTAGACACCGTGACTACGGTGAGGTTGGTTTCCAAAGAAACCAAAGGAATGGCAACACCATTTACATCTACAGAGGCCAAACCTTTCAGGGTTGCAGCCTCTTGGAGAGACATAGCTTTGAGCTCAAAATCTGACTCATCCTGGTGCTGAAAAGATCGTATACAGCCACCAGGAGCCTTCTTCACAAGAGCGAGAAGGAATTCCACGCGTGACACTGCCGACGGCAGTGTTACGCGAAAATCGAGCGGCCGGCTGGCCATGGCACACACACACGCCAAAAGAATGACACTAGCCCATCACCAGACTTGTGCCCGTTACTCGAAAAAAGTAATTGATTACCGTTACCGTTACTTATACGGAAAAAGTAACTGATTACCGTTACCAATTACTGGACTCCAAATATAATTGAGTAACGAGTAGAAAAGTAACGCGTTACTCCAGTCGTTACTCTGCATTCACGCAAATTATACCCGTCTTTGTGTGCCTCAGAGGGGGGGGGGGGGAAGAAAGAAATCGTTCAACAGCGGAACAACTGAAATAACACGAAAAACAAAAACGCCCAGGACAAGTAGATCTGTACGTCTATTGTATTCATCGCCTGGGAAGACGTTGACCCGATTGAGGAAGAGCATTGCGTGGATCTTCCCATGCCTCACTACACCTCCGAAGCTACCACAATCGTATCATCACACTGGTGTAGTCAGAGATTAGGGAGAGAGACCCTGAAATTCCATAACCTCATTGCAATGACTTCCGCTTGGTATAGTAGAACGGTCCAAAAAAGGCTCACTGCACGAGGGTCTTGACTTGGGGCAGAACATCTGAAAGATGAGTTAATCTCTTCCGGAAAAGTAATCAATTACTGAGTAATCGATTACTCAGAAAAGTAATTGATTACTCGAAAAATTACTTTGACAGTAAAGTAACTGATTACTCGAAAAATTACTTTGACAGTAAAGTAACTGATTACTCGAAAAATTACTCAGAAAAGTAGCAATTACTAGTAACGCGTTACGCACAAGTTTGCCCATCACCAACAATAGAATCACACAAAGGAAAACACACAGAGATATATAGATATTTACAGAAAATCAGAACAAGGACAGTATCACTCACCGCAGCTCAGTTTCGTCGTCGTCGTCCTGCGGACAGACATACGGGGGGATGGACAGAATGGACAGACACCGCAGTGTCAGCGTCCTCCTGTCGCACCTTGGGCGGTGTATCCCGGGCATCTAATGAATGGAAATGAACAGCCTGAGTTTACGGTGTGCACTTTCCAAGCTTCGTGCACTGCTGTAGTGCGGAGAGACTATGAAAACTGGAGACTTTTGACATCCTGTGTACAACAGTATACAAACACAATGTGCCTTTTTTTTATTGTAAACGCATTTTTCATTTAAAATTAAACTGGCAAGCAGTCTTTGGTCTTCATATGGTATACACAGGGCGGAGGAATTTTTATGACCAACAATGTGTATCTGCTGTAAACCAGTTAACTAAACTTGTTAATTAACTTTTCAATTAACAGCTTCTAACAAACAAGAGAGGAGAATTGTAGCCCTTCATCAAAAACGTCCAAAATCACATGCAAATAAGGTTGAAAGGAAGAAAGGATCCAAGAGCGCCAGAGAGGGTGTGCAGATACCACGTAATACGTCACAGATTCGAGTCTGATAGAGCGACTGGAGTAAACCCGCAGATAAGCCGGTCCGATGTGAAGATAGACGACGCCTCTGAGTGCCGTCTGGTTTGTTTGCGCGTCCTTTTCTTTTTTGTTTAGCTCAACACAATTTGCACGCTGGTTCTCGGCCATGAATTTTGAAAGTTTGCGGGGTTTTTTTTTGCAATTTTCTTTCTCAGACTGTATAAATAGTTCTGATGAGATGCTACAATTCAGATATTTCGATTTTTCCAGAGGTTCCTAATCTAAAAGTTAATAAGCAAACTTTAGTTAATTGTTTGTCCGGCAGGCACAAATAGTTGACCACAAAACGTCCGCCACACCGTGTATATGGCATGCAAAAACAGAAGAAGCTTGCTGTCTCGATATTTTTTACGACAAACGTGTTTTGAATAAAAACAAGAAGGCACATTCACTGAATGCGTCGCGCTGGAAGACGGAAAACATACCACTCGCCACACTTAATCGTTACTACCGCCCCGGACGCATTCGAAGCCTGTCAGGGGTCTTAATCCCCAAAACACACAAAAGTAAACAGACAGAGAAGAAAGAATGAAAAAAAAAAGGCAACTTCGCGCGCGAACAGCATAGAACGATTGAAGCATGTGACGGCACAAAACACCTCGTTTATGAGTGGATCACGCTCCTTCATACTCACACCCGGTCTGTTTATTCACGCATCTCAAAAGTAGAGCAAAATGTTGTGCAAACAAATGAAAGAACACATGATCATAGGATATACACGGCGCACTGAACGGAAGACGAACGAACGTAAGCAGACGCGAGCCGGGCGGCAATGCCGCTGCCAGGTAAAGTTTTCAAGTTTAATCAGGAACTAGACAGTAACGGTTAACGAGAAAAACCGTCTTCGTTTGAAACAACCACAAATGTAGCGATCGTTGCCACCCATAATTAAATCGCAGTTTACATTTCGAGCCCCATTTTATACATTCAAGTCCCGAGCATGTTTCGATTTCGACCGGCAGTCTGGCAACAGTGTACTTCGCGGCCGGCCCAGAGAGACGGAATCGTCGCTGCTTTAACGTTGTGGCGCGAAGACTGTTTTTGGATTTTCCGTCAGGAATGTTCGTGAAATGATGACAGCAATTACATGTCTTGTGGAGGTAGTTCCTGCAGAGGTGAGGCGAAGGTGTCGTCCGGATTCGCCGTGTATGTCCAACCTTAAAACTGCAATTGAGATATGCAGCGTCTTCCCCGACAACAGACTGTCATCCCAGGGATATCCTATGAGCATCATGCATGGACGGGAGTGACATCCCCAGGAGGGTGAATCTGAACCTCAAATCATCCTCAACATGTGATTTTGGCACTAATATAGCCTCCCCACGGTATCATCAGAGCATCCACAGACGCTACGTCAGGACAACTTTAGAACAGCGCCAGAGCACTTCTAGGATGAACCACTCTTTCTATTTTTCTTTTATTTTTTATGTGCTGACACCGATTCAACGGATATCAACCGATATCAACTTTTTATTATTGCACATGCAGAGAAAACAGTTGCATACGGATTCCATTCATATTGGTTAACTGCCGCAATAAATTCCGGCTGTTCGTTCCTAGCGCATTCTATAGCGGACAATCAGCGCAGCGACGTAAAAAAGAAGCAGAGAGAAATAAACCCACTCCGAAAGGCACTAGAATTCTCTTCCGAAATGAAAACAGATACTATTTGTTGCTTGTTACGCGACCCTCCGTGCGAGGGTTACGTCGACCCTCGCTTGCAACACAAAACGAAGGGGAGCTGTGCACGTTTCTTTCGATTACGCAAAGAAAAAATACGCCAAGCGAGGAATAGATTGAAGTACGAGCTCTGAATTACAGCCTAGGTTTCTTACCCTTTTCTGTTGAGACATTCAGGTAGGACTTTTGAAAGTCAAAAGCAGTTCGACAGAAACGCGCATTTCTGTCCTTTCCACGAGAAATGCTTCCTGTATCGCAGACAGTCATCCTTTTCGGAGGCAGAGAATTTTACGCTGGACCACCCTTTGTTTCAGAAAAATGTCAATCCGGTTCAAGGATCGGCCTAAAAACAAAACAAATGTGCTCAGGGAGTCTGAGCAGGTAAATTAAACAAATTTCTCGTCCCGCTAGCTACCCACAGGGACGGGCACAAGACGTACCTGAATGACCCTTCACGGACAGTCCCTCAGTGTCATCCTCAGGACGTTCTGGGGATACACCTCGAAGGACGAGGACACGATGACACTGTGGAGACATCCTGAGGACCGTGTGTGTTCTTGGGGTTATGCCCTCATGTGAATGTCGACAGGCATCGATTTCAGGTAAGCAGTTTCAGTTGTCCACATGCTTAAACGTTTGCCAGTGTTTCTCACGTCACCCATGGCACACCGATAGGAGAGCAATGGGCCCGATTGCACGGTCGGGGTTGAGGAATATAGTTTCGTTTCTCGTCGCGGCATTCGCAGTACAGCGTTTGCGTTTTCTGAAATCCAATGCCCAGAAGGTAAACTTAATGCACTGTTGCCCTTAAAACGCAACTGCCTGGTGGAGCAACTGAGACCTGGTGCACATGCGGTACTCAACGGGCGCCGGATTTAGAGTCGTAGCGGAGTGAAAGTTTGTGGTACTCTCAGTCAAACCGTGTGCCCCTCGGAGAAACTCGCAAGAGAGGTAAGTGCTGCTTCCTGGGATCCCTATGTTTTGGGCTGCTGTGGGCCTCTCTACTGATGTGTCAACAATCACTGGTCTTTTAGTGGATACTGCTCAGTGCAGTGCATATTGCGATTCTTTCAGATCTGCAAGCTGTGTATGCCCTGATGGTGGCATGTGAACGTGCAAGAGAGGCAGCTGCATTGGATGTCCTATTTGTGCGACATAATGTAAGTATTCATTACCTGTCGAACTCATTCCCTTCACAGGCTGTATGCCGCCATGCTAACTTTGACACCTTTGCCATTCGTTTTTCTTTTCTTCTTTTTTTTTTTTTACAGAAGGATGTACCAGCTACGCCATATGTTGTATACACCGGGGAAATCTCCCCACTGCACTGGAACTGCACCTTTATGTTGACCGGGTGAAACTTTTCCGGGTCATCGAAGCTGAGGAGGGCCTAGCTGTCATGATGGCAGCACATTTCATATTTCATATTGAATACAACAAGAAGGCATTTAATTCTGCTTGTGTTCTTAAGCGTTTGTGCCTTTGTGCTGATGCAAAACCGCTACGGGCACCAGCTGTGAAATTTCTGAATGCTTGTAGCTAGTAATGACTCAATAAATATTCCTTTGATGTGCTTTAGTTTGTGTTCTCCATACCGGGAGTACGAGGCATGCCTGAGGTCCCGTGGGGCACAGTTTAGGGGAATATCTGGTGTAATAGGGGTGTAGATTCATCACAAGGGTGTAACCAACTACACCCTCTCTTGGGGTGTAATTGTTACACCCCTCAGAAGGGTGTAACTATTACACGAAAAAGGGTGTGAGTTATGGCACCCCCTTTCTACACCAGGAAGGGTGTAAAACGTTTTAGTGTGTAGATGGTTGTTGCGAGCCCCGATGGAGAAATTGAGGGGCGTTATCCACTGGCATGCTTATCAGCCATCCCAGTATCTATCATCTCTTCGCACCGTGTCTAATCTCTAGAGACGTTTAACAATGCAATAGGACTGATCATAAAGTGCATTAGCGTCTTGCGGCTGCTGTGTGGATACCATCAAGGCATGGAGATATTGCATGTTGTTGCACTACACTGAACACGAAATCTGAGCAGATTTTACGTTCACAGATTATGAAAATACCGGAGCAAAAGGGAAGGAGGTCCCCATTTCCCCTGGATTCACATGCAATCATAGATGAAACTGAAGTGTGTGATTTACTTATTTCAGCATGCCACAGCAGAACAGACCAATGAAAATCAGTTATTCAGGTATCGCGTTGCCACTGCTACATTAGAAAGCATTCAAGGGGACAGCTGCTTACTTCTATATTAATTTATCATTTGGTAACAGTAGATGTGCTTTTGTAGGGCTGCTTCTGCAAAAGACACTACACAGCAATGTGCAAACCTTTTGGAAGCATCATTACTATTGCAGGTACATATAACCATGACCAATTACTGACAGCTTTTGTGCATTGTATAAGCACATATATTCTGGAGATCCTCTCTTGAAAATTATCTGCTATGGACTCATTCATCACAACAACTTTGTATTCGTGAGCTTTTTGGTTTATATTCAGACAATAAAGGCTATTACGTTGTTCCACAGGACTTTTTTCATAGAAGTGTGCACTCGGGATATCCTGCTCAGTTAGTTGCCAAGGTCACATGAGAACATAAGTGAGCAATGGCGCACAAGGAAAAAAAAAACTCCTTGCTGCATTCCACATACTGACTCCACCAATATATCTGAGGCAGCGTACTGCAATACAGTTGAATTGCACAGGAATAAAGGGCAATGTGTACAGAAACTTTGAACCTCCCTTGTTCCCATTGAACTGCACTCAAAGTTGAAAATTAGATCAACTGCAATTACTGCATATAGCACCTTCCAGATGAATATAACAAAACATCGGCTATAGACTCATCAATAGATAGTATTGACAATTATAATAGGAGTCAGCTGGTTCATGCAACATCAAAATGGAAATGTGGTTCTCGCATACTGTAGCATGAGCGCATGGATAAATTGTACATGGCCAGATGACAGTTGTCAACTACTTAAAAGAAAGTTAGCTTGCGTTGAGTACAGATTTGTCCAGCCAGTGCAGCCGTTTATATCCACACTGCACACAAGCACGTGGAAGAACATGCACCCATGTTAACAGTAGCTATCGTTCTTTTACGTTATTGACAGCTGCCGTATGGCCGTATAGTTTATTTCTGTGTTCATGTGTTCAGTGTGGATATAGACGACAGTAGTAAAGCAGGGTAAACAAGCACCCATGTTACACTAGCTCTCCTTCTCTTACGTCGTTGATAGCTGTCATATGGCCACAGAGTTTATCCATGTGCTCATTTGTTCAGTGTGAATACAGCGCTAAACACAAAAAAAACGGTCCCTTTTGTGTCTCCCGAAGCTCAAGACTTTTATTTCAAGCAAAGATGTACGTATGCTGTTCTGCATCATTTTGTGAGCAGGACTGTTAAAAATTGCTCGACGCACTGCAGCTTTGCACTGGTGTGATCTGTGCACTCTTGTTGGGTAGCCTCATATATTGTACAGGTAAATCTTAGGAATGGAAAAACACATCCCTATGGAATCATGCCACATGATTTATCATATACACCTGCATCAACATTGCAATCAGCATCGCATTGCAGTCAGAAGCAACCACGAGGCATACTCCGCTCACTTGCGTTATTGCTTTCGCAGATGAAGGTGGTCTGCACCGGAGAAATCCGCCGGCGACGGGTGAACTTGTCAAGTGTAACTATCCGCTGCTTCGGGAGTGACTTTGGCAGCTGGAATATTGATATCTTCAAAGGACACGTGTAGTGCTCATTTGACGTCAACAAGAAGCTACGCCCACTGTGCTACAAAAGGCTGCGACGCCAGTGCAACTCCGCAGTCAGCAGCAAACACGAGGCATATGCCGCTCGCTTGTGTTATTGCTTTCGCAGGTGAGATAGTTCAGTGAATATTTCGATTATTTAATTTTCTGCTGCTGACTGCAAATTTGGTTACTGTAAGTTATCTTAAATTATGTCTAACGACTAGTGTTTTGCCTGTCCCAAAGAGCTGTCTTTGGACGCACCTGTTATAATTTGCGTTGACTGTAATTTGGCATACCACCTCAACACTTGTTCTGCACTCAGGACAAAACGTCCCAATTGGAAATGCCAAACATGCAAACTGAAAGAAACGCGCGGTAAAAATACTGAAGACAGAGTTAGTAGTGCTGCAGTATCCTCTGCTAACAATGAACAAGCCGCCCTGGGCAGGAACTAACGGCTGACGAAAAGCTGGAAAATATAACCAGCATGTTGCTAAAGTTAATGCCACTCTCCGATGCAGTGGATGGCCTTGTATCGCTTAAATCATCGGTGAAGGATATTGAGCAATCGGTGCAACATATGTCCGATATGTATGATCAAATCTTGACCAAAATGTCTGATCAAGATAAGGAAATTAAAGCACTGAAACATCGTGTTGAAGCACTAGAAGCCGATAAGCACAAGCTAGAAGAAGTTGAACAAATAAAAATGGAGATAAACAACCTCGAACAGTATAGCCGGAGGAATATCGTCGAGGTACATGGATTGCCTTACCATTATAAAGAAAATCTCATGAACGAGCTGAATAAGCTAGCGCACTGCTTGAATGTCCCTACTCTATCAGAAGGGCAACGTTGATGCTGTCCACAGAGTCCCCTCGCGGACTCGGAAGACACCCGCAGTACTAGTCAAGGTTACAAAGCGGAACACGCGCGATCTTTGGATGCGTATTAAGAAAGAACTACGGACGCAGAAGTTCGGAGGCCATGAGGTCTTTATCGACGAGAACCTAACCGCAACTAACCGAAAGCTTTTTGTAGATGTGAAACAGCGTGCTACGGATCTGTAATATCAGTTTGTGTGGCACAAATATAGCACGGTCTATGTACGTAAAAACAGTGATACTCCTGCCATAAGAATTGAACGATCTTGTGACATTCGTAAGATAAAGTGAAATCTGTGTTCGTAAGATTTGGGTTATCACTGTAAAATGATACAAAACTTGTCGCTTGATGTAGATAGTGTCGCTCCATGTTTATCTAATACTCGCCTTAATCTATTTCAAGTAAACCTTCAATCGCTTAATAATAAGGTCTCAGAGCTCGAGGTGATGTTTGGAGTCTTCGGTTCCACATTTAGTATTATTATGTTTAGTGAAACGTGGTGTAAAAGTCGATAAGAATTATTTATTTTAGAAGGGTATGATACGTTCTTTATGAATCGCACTCAAAAAAGGGGCGGTGGCGTTTGTATTTTGGCAAAAAAGGAATTTGTTTGCCAAGTTATAGGATAATTTTCTGTGACATGTCCTGATTTTGAAGTTTTGACGATACGCTCAAGAAACCGAATTTTTATTGTATGCTATCGTCCGCCATCTGGTGATCCTGTGAAATTTCTTTCACTTTTAGAACGTCTTCTTTCGTTTGTTGTAGAACAGCGTTGTACCTGTTATTTGGGTGGCGATATTAACATTGACCTGTCTAAAGACTCCTCGCTTTGTGATGATTTTCAATTCCTGTTGAGTGCACATAGCTTCGCTAACACAATTTCTCTCCATACGCGAGTAACTACAACTACCTCCACATTGCTGGATCTTTTTATTACAAATGGTGACACTTCGACTATGATGGCTGGGGTCATTAATGCACCTATAAGTGATCACCTTCCAATATTTCTATCACATAATGCGAGTGTACCAAGGCGTAGGGATCACTATCTAGTCCAGTCGTTAGGTGATGATAGTCTTGATCTTTTTTGTGCTAGAATAATGAATTGTGACTGGAGCTTTGTTGCACGTATGTGTCAGCCAGAGGAGGCATACAACGCTTTTTTCAACAAGTTCCTGGAACTTTATCAAGAATGTTTTCCGGTGGCTATTAAGACACAACATAAAAAATATAGAAAGCCCTAGATGACCCCCAAAATCATGAAAATTGTTAGACGACGAGATAAAATGTACAATGCGTTCTTAAAATACAGAAACCAGGAGCGCTTACTTGAGTACAAGAAGCTTAGGAATTATGCAACCTCTGCAATTAGACGGGAGAAAAAGAGCTACTACACCAGTCTATTTTCCTCAATTTCCAAAAACAACTTGTGGAAAAATGTTAATGTACTCCTGGGCAAAAACCGCGGTCCAGTGACATTGACAGTATGACACATGAAGGCTCCACATTAACTGGGTGTGACATGGCGGAATGCTTTAATTCGCACTTTGTTAATCAATTTGAAATGTGTCAAGATCCAACACTGGCTACAGCTTTTGTCACTTACCAGTGCCCCCAATCACTTTTCTTTTTCCCTGTTGACGAAAACGAGATTGTTGCAGCCATAGTTTCTATGAAAAATAGCAAAAGCCTGGATGCTTTTGACATGCAGATTGCTCCTATAAAAAATGTCGCGAATAACATATCGTCCCTGTTGGCACATCTGTTTAACCAGTGTATCCCCCTTGGAGTTTTCCCAGCTAAAATGAAGATTGCGAAGGTTTGTCTTATTTACAAAGGTGGCGACCCACAGAAGATGACTAACTATCGAGCGATCTCCATACTGCCAGTGTTTGCAAAAATATTTGAAAAAGTCATCTATGCACGTATGATCAGTTTTTTTTACCATAATTATATATTAACATCAGCTCAATATGGCTTCCGCAGATCAAAATCTACCGAGCTTGCTCTTTTAAAAATAAAAGAAATTATACTGGAGAGCTTGGAACATAAGTTACTCACGATCTTTTTGGACTACTCGAAGGCATTTGACTCGATCGACCATAGGATTTTGATGCAAAAGCTTAGTCGTTATGGAGTGCGTGGCATCGCTGTGTCATTGCTCGAGTCTTATCTCAATAATAGATTTCAGTATGTTGCTGTTAGCGGCTCTTGTTCATCATGGCTACCTGTTCGGTGTGGCGTACCAGAGGGAAGCATGCTGGGACCTCTATTATTTATACTATATACCAATGACATTGTTAATTTATGCTCTGATAAGCAGTTTATCATGTATGCTGACGATACCAGCTTGCTTTTCCGTGGTGCGGGTGCTAATGAAGTTGTTGAAAACGCGAACTCGCTGTTGCTCAAAATTTCGAGTTGGTCTAAGACAAATTGCTTGAAACTAAATCCTAACGAAACTAAAGCTGTCTTTTTTCGACCTAGAAATAAAGTTGTAGCTGTCACGCGTGAGATTCATTTAGATGACGAACAAATTCCTCTGGTCGATACAATGAACATCTTGGGTGCATATTTCACTGCCACCTTGCACTGGAACACGCATATCCAACACGTTCGGTCAAAGATAGCCCCAGTGCTGGGTCTAATGTACAGATGCAAAGGTGTTTTACCTAAGGAGGTGTTACGTATGATATATTATGCACACATTGATTCATATATAAACTACTGTCTGCTGGTATGGGGCACATCTTCAGAAATTCGCTCTCTAAAATATTAACGGCTCAAAAAAAGTTCTTACGCATATTAGAAAATCTATCATACAATCACACCACTCGTGGACTTCTTGAGAAATATAAGATACCTCAAATTCATAATATGTATAATTACAAACTCGTTTTGACTTACAGGAGGGCGGTTAAGGCAAATTTGAGGGAGTTCTTAGACATTGCGAACATACAACCTGCCTATCACACTTACAATTATCGAAATCCCTCTACGTATAGATTTTCACAAATTAGGACGTCATATGGGTTCCAGAAAGTGCAATGTAACTTGATGAGATTATTAAATAGTCGCACGGACGATATCACGCGAATAAATAATGGGGAGTTACTGGCGCAGTTCTGCAGACTGGAATGACTTTATTTGAGAGTGTATGAGTTTTGTTCTTGAGCTTGGCTTGGATTCTTATGTATGTATGTGTTTTTGCTACTGCTGAGACAGCATCATTATGTATTATAGAGTGTCTGTTTTGCTGCTGGCGGGGGGTGAGGACTCTGTCAAGTCTTCTCAGACTTTTTTTCCTCGCCCGCCCTTCACTCAGTGATAAATAAATTATTATTATTATTATTATAATCATGCTTCTATTTATCGCAAATGGCACAATGCCTCTAATTGTAAGAGGAAAATTGAGTGACGGTAACAACACACAACATACAACACACCCGAAACACTACCCTCTAATTTGGCTGTGTTGTGCATCTCTTCAACGTGTTCTGAACAGCTGAGTTCCAAAATAGTGAACCAAACCAATATCCTGCTAATATGCCATATGTGGAGTACATCACTTTACCTTCAATTATGTTACAACTTGTTCTCCTTGCACCAGCTCAGGTACATGCTAAGTGTCCATGGTTTTTGCTGTATGACATGTCCTGTACATTGGTACTCTCATTTCACTCCAGCTCTCCTCTTCCTTGACTCGCACTCCACCCATAAATGTACAGCAGTGAGTGGAGGATGAACAGAATATGGGCATACTACGGTCACAAAGTTCTGGTGTAACTAAGAATGTGTCATCAGCATCATGACAAATGATTCTAACATCTATGGATCTGTCATTCGAAACAGTGCCTGAATGCTGTTGCCATACAAGATACCACGTACATACATTTACTGTTCGAAAGCTTTCACATCATCACCAGGAGAATATGTGGCGTCTCGTGCACACTGCATGACTGGCACCAAATGCCTGTGACATATGATTGTATATGTGTCACGCCTGGTTATTTATTTTGTTTCAGGTAAGCAGTTCTTCAATGCCATATGTGAATTGCTATACAAATTTATTGCTATTCAAATATGTGGCTGGCATTAGTTTAGGCATACCATGCCACGCCCCACAAAAAACATGTCTGTGTAAGAGCTTGCTTCACCATAGGTTCGGAAATCTTGTGGTTGTGTGTGTGGAATTTTTCATTTCTTTTTAATGGGAAATTCACACTACTACTGTTTCTTTTTAGAACCCCCCTCTCCGCCCACATTTTCTATGGCACCCTTACGGGTGCTAAAGTTCAGTAAAGTGGACCGAAATAGTTACATGTTCTTTTTGTGTGCCAACGTAATGCATATGCCCAGAACCTGTGAAACTTGCTTTGGGTGCTGATATCTTGCAAACCATCTCCCATATGTCATGTGTTAATTACCGGAAGTTGCCTGAAGACTGTGCATGTTCATAACTCATTACTAAAGTTAGGTGGTTAGTCATGCAGAGGCATCTACATTATTTTACCACGAATTCAGCATTGTGTCCCATACATCTGCTCCCAGGCTTTGTCCTTGATGATGCGGTACACCATGCTCACTACATTAAACTGTCCGGCTGCATAGATTTGTGCTGACACAACTGGATCAATATGTCGGCTTCTGCAAAATGACAACTACCAATGTCGCTCAAAAAATAACTGAAATTGCGGAAGAAACATATACAATAATGTAAATTTTAATAAAAGCAATACATCACATTGTAGCTAAGATGCAACTGATTTCAAGTTGCATCCTTTTCTTTGTTTAAGCTTATTTGCATTGCGTCTATTTTTCCACTGCAGACTTCCTCCTACGGTATGATACAGATCAATATAGAAAGCGAGCAGGCAATGATCAGTGCTGCTGTTTGCTGTGGCACTGATATTTTATGCTAGAATGAGCATTGCTAGGTGTGCCTTGCTGTGGTATTCCATTGTGTTGTTTCTCAAGAAACAGCACAATCTCTCACTACAAAGGTGTACAGTCAAACTGCATAACCACAGAGTGCAGAAATGCAGCCTGTGCAATAATTTTTCATAGATTTATCATCTGTGTAAACAACGAAAATTAGTCGTGGCAGGCCACAAATATGGACGATACAAACATGTAAGCTTCGAACGCCCAGTTGCTGAGTTGCTTGAATAGTCTGTATTTCAGGATGTCTGCAATCCAGTAAAGCATGGAAAACTGGGAATAGTCTGAGAACTATTGTATGACTGGAAAACTAAAAAAAATGTCAAGAAAGCGGTGAAGAGCTGCTGAAGTAAAAATTCCCTAAATAAGTTTACACAATTGTACAGTGGCAATTATCTTTCTCATGGCATCACACAGGCCTCTTATGTCATTTCACAGTCAAGGTTGAGTGATCTGCGTAAGAGTGAAGTGATAACTGTAACTGCATCGCTATGCACATTATTTCTGAACAAAAAGCGTAAATTTAAAAATAGCCTGAATAAGGAGTGATTTCAAAGATCGTAGTGGATGACGCGGTCGTCCGGGTCGTCGTCCTTCTGTCCGCGTCTCTTTGCTGCGGAATGAATTCGTACCAACTACCCCGCCTTCATACGCTTGTTTAGTGCATGATGTGCTGTTGGCAGCCGTATTATAGCATGGCATGAGCTGTGGGGAGTTTTTAGGCATTGGCGGTGGTGATGGTTTGGCATTGGTGCGATGATAATGCCAGTGAAAGTCCCCAACCAGGTGTGTAAAAGTGTTTTTCTGAATAATATATGGCTTTGAACAAATAAGCACAACACAATTATTGAACAAAATGGCAACATAGGCTTGTTTGTGGCTGATGTTGCAGCTGTTGTTGTGTGTGTTTTCTTTGGTCCTTTCCTGTTTGCTCCATCCTTGAAACACCACTATTGAAAATGGTACTACACATCCTTCTTTATGGGGTATTTGGTTCATTTTAACACCTATTTTTTGTGTACATGGTCTCAATAAACTACAAATTCTGAATGGCTCGGATGCAGTGTAATGGCATTAAAGTGTGGCCGTTTATTTTAGCAGTTATTATGTCTGTGATGTCAAGTGAATCATAGCAGATGACAATTAAGGACAAATATTCCCATTTTGTGAAATTTCATCAGAGCAAGACACGGTCACAACGTAATGATCAATCTTTGTTGGCTGAACAGAACAATCAATTTAGTGCTTAATGATTTGTACAATAATCTTATATGCTGAAATGCAGAAATAAAGGAGGTCAGAGGTAAGCACAGCACCGCACAGGCGGTCACGACACTGGCAACGTCCACGCTCACAAGCAGGGACGCCCTGGGTAACTGACGAAAACAGCGCTAAACAAACAAAGAAAAACACACACAGGACGAGGACGTAAACAAGGCAGCACCCTGAGTACGTTTTCCGTATGAGTCGCACTCCAAAGAAACACAGCCAGCAAAGAGATGGTCTAACGCGTTGCAGATTTGTGACATGTTGAAAGTACCAGGTCGATTTCTTAAAACTATAATACTAAAAGTTATGCATGTGGGAGTCACCTGCAGGATAAGGTCACCCTTGCATCAGTGTTCTTTCTGTTTGCATAGCCTACAGTGATCAAGCACTTGCACACACGTTGCGAACATGACATCAGGCTCGAAAGCGTATTAAAGACGCTGCTGGAATCCCCCATCAATCGAGAGGCTATTTTGATCGTTTCAGTTCACCACACAGGCCGTACAACAGACGATAAAAAAGCGATGGTCGATGCGGATGAAGTTATTATACACAACCACAATCGACGACCGAACACCGACAAAAGCACAACGATCACCCGCGAGGATACCTACTGCTGCCTTTCAAATAACATGGCAAACGCTCTCTATGTACACTTTTTAGCGACCATATCAACTATACCTCGCAGAGCTTGTCATTACAAATATAGACGTAGGCATAACGCATAACCGACGATTACCGACACCCCGATCCGCAACCTCCTGCAGCAGCGCCAGCGCCGCCTGAACTTTCTTCCAGTAACATCATGATCAAACAACAAACAGGAGCCTTCCTCTTCACAGTCCTGTCGCCTGCTACTTTATCCCTCCCCTCAACCATCTCATGACAATAGTGCGCATGCGTTGTGGTCACCCTTTGGTCACCCGCTCTTCATAGCTGGAGAGATCACGTGATCGATTTAAACCCGGCGTCACTAAACCAATGGTTCAAGTCGGCTGGTGAAATACAGACTTATGTGTGTAAGAACAGGGAAGAGGAACTCTTTGACATACTTGAATGGGTGAGCACAGTCGTTGCCTGGCCTTTGAAGTAACGTGTTAACCTTCTGCACGTGGCTTTTTAAAAATACGTGAGACGATGTTTTGCAGATGTGTGTGGAGGGGCGGGGTATACATTTATTAGAGGGAAAGCTCTGCCGCACCAAGGTCGGCATGCCATTCCCCCCCCCCCCAAAAAAAAAAAAAACGCATATCAGGGGTCGCATCTCAGAGCTTGGTGGTCAGGACAGTGCTCTTCAGAAATTGCAAAAAAGCTCTTGTGAAGGCCCATTGTTGGTGCTGAGGCACAGGGCCAAGAAGTGTGGCCAGCGTCATTTGGTTGTGCCCCAGGCGCTCGAGGCAGCGGGAAAGGGTGGCGCGATGGTTCGTGTACTTGGGGCAGGTAAGCAGGAGGTGCGACGTGTCCCCAACCAGATGTGGTCGAGGTAAGAGGGTTTTTTTTTGTCCCATCTGGTAACTTTCGCAGGCATTGACTTCCAATTTGCTCATTTCTGCTGCTCGGCTAATAAAATATGACCTCACCGTTATGATGCTGTGTCACTGCCCTGTGTTTCCATGTGCACTACTCGTGGAAGTTGATGAAAATATGTAGCCTGTCATTTTTGGCTCGCACAAAATAGATGTCTGGTTTAACACCGCAGTAATTTGTGGATCATTTCTCAAAGATTTGGGGATTCAGTTAACAAATTATGGTACAATTTAGGCGATTAGTCTGACAGCTATTAACAAAATATTTCAACTGTCTTCAACATAGACCACCCTAACGTTACGCATTGTTTTTAAGCTACGGACAGTTGTGTGAACCACCAATAATAACGTGCGGCAAGGGGTAGTGAAAGAAAATGCGGACATTTTCCCAAATCAGTGCGAAAAACTTAAGAATCTGAAAGAAACTAGTTGCTGCAAAAACCTAACTATAGTTACACCCGAAAGTTAGGTTCTTATGAGTAGTAATGACTGGACACAGACTGTCCGCAACGCTACAAGGCTTCTGGACACGTTTAATTAGCAATTAGAGCTAATTGGGACCCCCCACATTAATCAGGACCCTCCAGGGAGTCATCACACTAATTGGGGAGCATCTAGGACGTGTCCAGACCACCCTGTGCGTTGCGGACAATCTGTGTCCATAAAAATAAAAAAATAGGTAGAAAATAAAATAAAAAGATGGAAATAGAGTGGAGAGAAACAATTTATTCGAAAGTCAACGATGCCGCGGCGAAGAACCCGCTCCGCAACACCCGAGTGACCAGCGCCCGCCATGTTGCTTGTTGACGACTGGTAGTTGCAGAGATCGACGACAGGTGGCCACTTAGTTGCAAGGCATGATGCAGGCACCAGATGGCGCTACCATCATAGCTCTAGACGAGAGAGACAGAGAACAAGATACTAGCGGCAGGTAAAAATGGCAGCACTGCTGAACAAGTCTAGGCATGCGAGAGAAAAGGTCTAACCGCTACTGCTAAAACAGCACGGAGAAAACAGTACACATCGGGGAAAAAGGCTTACGGGGGCGATCGCTTAGGCCTAACCACAACACTACGCAGCTAACACAAGGCGGGAACCACACATCGCTAAACATGCGTCAACAGGCTTGCACACCGCAAAACAAGTCTAAACATGCGAGAAAAGGCTTAGCACGAGCGCGGTCACCGCTAAACACGGCAAACATACGAGAAAAGGAGTGCGTCAAGTCACTCACCTTTTCCCCCGCGGCAACTTCCAGGCAGAAACTGAGCGAGCGCGGAGAACACACGTCTGCTCTCTACGAGAGCCAGCCAGAAACTGAGCGAGCGCGCGGAGCGCACGTCCGTCTTCCGCGACGGTCCGAGAGAAACTGAGTGAGGCGACGCGCGTGCGCGCCCTCTGCTCCACCCGTCCGCGCATGCGCGCGCGCGCGCTCCTAGCGCCCTCTGCGCCGGCCGCGGGTGTTTTCGGTTTCGGCTCTCTGCTGCGCGCGCGCTCCTAGCCGCGACGGGTGGCTTCTGAGTTTCACTTTTGTTTCTTTGCGCGCGCGCGCGTTTATCTCTATAAAGGCAGCGCGCACCGTGCTCGCGTCATCATTCTGACCGATACGTGGAAAACGCCATGTGTGGTTTATTCTCCTGCGCTTCTCGTCGTCGCAAGGAAAAGACAAAAAACGAAGAACTTCGCGAATTTATACGCGGCATTGTGGAGGAAGCCTTTCAAGTCCACCGTCTGGAATGGTTGCAAGCACGTACATTGCTAGAATGCTGTACATTTTCGCTCGGATGGCTACGACTTCCTGAATAACTCCGCCCCCGTCTCGTCTTTGAAGTACCCCATCTGATTCGCGTGCTCGTCGTTGAAAAGTGGGTGGTCCGGCGGATAGGAAGACAGATCTAACTCACTCTCAATCTTCATCAGCTGCTCTTCCAGGCTTTCACACGTGAGAGAAAAAATTACGCTGTCCGTGTCGCTATAGATCAATTGCACTGGACATGTCAAGCGAGAAAAGAGCGACTCGTAGATGAAGCTGTACATTCGGACTTTGGATATTTCAAGAATGGCAAAGCCCACGTAAAGGGGGTGCGTGCATTTGATGCGGCGTTGTTTCATCTCGTACAAGATGCACTTATCACTCAGAATGTGAAAATGCTGACTGTCGACGGAGCTAGCTTTTCGGAGCGCGCTTTCTTTGTCGTAGGCTAGGGCATACTTTTTCATCCGTCTCACATTTTGTATCGACTTACCGAACGTGCTGTTCGACATGGTTTTGTACAGAAGTCGCTCGAATTTCGTGCTCGCGGCATTCCTCAACGCGACGTTTCTCTGCACGAAGGTTCGCAAAAAGTTGTCTTGGCGGAACGAGAGGATGCTGTGAACACGTTTTATTTTCATGCCCAACCTCACGTACAGAGCGAGCAGTGCATAATGAACGACGTAGCGTTCTTTATCGTAGCACGTCAGCAAGAGTTTCGTTGTGGAAGGGGCGTTCAGCGCCAACGCATCTTTCAGGTGGCGTTGGTAGGGGGAGAGTTCGTTCTCGTCCACGCACCTGTGTTCGGGTGCCAGGGGAAAATCCCTAGTGAGCGCGTGCAGTTCTTCGGGATATGACAAGTCTACCACGTACACGTAACCCACTTCCGAATCGTGAGGAATGTTGAGAAAATCGATCTCGCTCCACCTCGAAGGATCCACCCACTCAAAACCACCTGTCAGGAGATGGAAAGTCATCGCGTACGGGTACAAACTGTTCACCTCGAGGTACTGGATAAAAATCTTTTCTTGCTGGGGATCGTAATCGTCGCACCCCTCGTGATTAGCCCAACAGTATCTGTGGAAGCTGTTACAAATGCCTCCCCTGATTCCCTTCTCGATCGTTTCGTACATCTCGCGATCGCTCATGAGCTCGAGTTTGACTTTGGTGAGCTTCAGAGCGCTGCTCCACGCGTAACTGGCGAGGGACACTGTGCGTAGGATATCTAACCTATCCGTCTCTAGCGCAATCTTCCTGAAATACAGTACGACGTCGCAGAGCTGACAGGCGTCGAGCGTGACGTAGAGACGCGTGTAACCGCCGAGGTTCTTACATTCGAACAATTCGAAAATCTCGAGGGCGTACTGATAGTCCTCGTCCGTGATCTCTTGGTCGTTCAGGTCGCTTTTGAAAGCTTCCTTTGGCGGTAGTGCGGGCAAATTGTACGCTTCGAAACTGTCGACGAAGGTGTACGGGTAAATGCCCTTCCTGAGGAGGCGTCGGAAACGGTCACCAAACATTTGACGGATACAATGAAACGCGCTTTCACCACCGCTGGCGAGCAGGGTTTCCACCAGGTTCGACAAGGAGAGGTTGAAAACTGCGTGGTATCGCGGAAATGGAGATCGCCAATGTTGAACCCTCTTATCTTTTCCGAGCTCGAAGCTAAGATCCACGGCTCGCCCAGATTTAGAACGTGCATGTGGCGGAGAAGGGAGCTCAAATCGTACTGCAGGTTGTGCACGCACAGGACGAGTTCTTTGGTATTACGACACGTAAGGTTAGACGTATCACACAGCGTCGCGACAAAATTCGAAGAACCGGACTCTACGAAGCGGGTGTGGTCGTGATGCGATACCTTCCGCGTATGTCGGTTAAATTCGATTCCACAAAATTCGCAGTGTGTAGCGCTCGCGTGCCGAAAGTGGTCTTCCATACTCATGACCAACGGCGCGGGACAACTGTTCAACCTATCGATTTGATCACTAAATCACTTGAACGAGAGCAAGCATTTCTCTGCCGCGTTGGGTCCCAAATAGCCATCTACGTCCATTATTTTCCCATCACAACTTCTCACTAGCACAATGCTATACGAGCTCATCCTGTGCACACTCGAGGCGTCCTTCACGAGCGCGTTTTTTTCCAAAACGCTCTCCGTGTCCAACACCGCGAAATAGGGATAGGGATGCATGTACTGTATCTTGTTGAAGGAGACACACTCCCCCGCTTTTGGCATTTCGAGAATCACTTCGTTTACGTCTCGACACAGACGTTCGTGTTGCTGCAATGCCTCTCTCGTTCCGTAACCGGACGTGCATTTCTCGCAATAAAAGTAGTCACTTCGTCCCATGAAAGTGCTAAATTTTCGGATCCCATAGAAATGCTCCCTAACCTCGAGCAGGTGGACTTTATCCTTATAGAGCGTGCAGGGAACCCGTCCGGTAGATATCGAACTCGTCTGCTCGTCGAACACGTAGATGTAGACGGAGATTTTGTTTTTTCTCTCCCACAGGGAAATGTCTTCGTAAGTGACTGGGAAGCAGGGCGGCCAGTACGTTACGCGCGTCTCCAGATGGGAAGGATTCATGTACTTGTGGTATCTTACATGCAGGTTTGGTTTGCTCCTCAAAGGATGTAAGAGTGCCAGCACGCTATACTTGAAACACTCGTTTTCGTGATTCGGCGGAAGTTTGACGTTTGTGAGAGTCTTTGTTTTTCTCTTTAGCAGCTCGGGAAGCTCGATCGTGCATCCAATCCGCTTCGGTTTTAAGCGCGTTAGTTTTAAGTCGACACATTGGACGTCGTTCGAGGTGAAACCAGACCCTTCTCTCGCATAGTTTTCAACGCGTTGCGAGGACTCTGCGATGGCAGCATTTATCGCGCTTTCGATTTCTTGGCGGTTATGAACGACTCTCATGTGAAGGTTCACGTGAAGGAGATGCGAAGTCAACCCGTCGGCTCCGTCCTTAACCATGAGCGCCTTCGAGCACAGACAAAATTTGAAAGGCATGGGATAAGCTTCGAGGACGCGCGTGATTACTGGAGCTATGCTCGGTAGATAGAGTCGCAAATCGTCGACGTTGTCGTCGTTGGGGGGACAGAGAAGCGTGTACCTAGTAGCCGTTCCGTCAAATGCCTCATCTGTGACAAAAAAAGGAAGGAATCGTCTCTCCGTGACGGAGGGAGGATTCTCTACGACGTGTTCTCTCAATTCAACGATTCTACGACCCTGGACAGGCTCAGCTTCGTTTCGAAATTCTGGGCTTGCATCTGGTGATTCATCTCGAACCCTACCAGACAGAGGAATGAAATCTGCATACGACTGATCCCCTTCCCACATGAGCAATTCGTCTGCATTGTCATGTCCATCTAGGGGTTCGTCGTCGTCCGTTTCAGGTATTACGAAAGGCGGACTACTGTCTCTGTCGTCGTCGTCGTCATCTGAAAGGACGACTGGGCTATTACCGAGATTCTCTATTCTAGCTTCGTGCTCTCTTTCTACGGCCACGAGCATGGCATCGATGGGGTCGTACTGACATACGAGACAGCGCGGCACTGCGGTCAAACAAAATCAGTACGAGATTCCCCCTCACGAAACAATGCTCACTTTTCCCTTCAGTTGAGGAACGCTTGAGATTGATGATGATGAGAGAGGATGGGATGAGTCCCTGTGGTCAGTGTCATGCGGTGACAGCGGCTATCGGTTCCTGAAAAACAATGTCATACATAGAATACACTCTCACAGCAGAGACGGTCAACTTACATTTTGGTCCACGAAACGCCTCGTGTCGTGGATGGATGCCCCTCGTGGGCTTCCTGTCAATCGTCGTAGAACCAGTGCACCTTTTATAGTCGCTACACCGCTCTCCTCCTCCTCGCATTGCGACGGTGTCGTCTGTACTTTGACCACCCCGCCTTCCGTCTTTCGCGCCTTTTTGCGATGTCGCATATGACAATGATAATACCATCGACGTTGAATAAAACATTACACTAATTTCTAGCTAACACTCTGGGACGACTTGTACATGACGACAAGAAGACCCAGAGTGGGATTCGAACCCAGGATCCTTCTACACTGGGCGCAACACACTAACCACCAATCTAATTTGTACTGCGTGACGTTTTTCGTATTGCGGGGTTCGTGTCTACACACGTTCAAACATGTTCAAACACGTTCAATGACGTCATAAAGAGGAAGAGAGAGGAACGAGTGTGTCCAGGGACGACTTCGTCGCCTGTGTCTAAACACGTCCAAACATGTTCAGGCACGTTCAATGACATCATAGAGAGGGTGAGAGGAACGAGTGTGTCCAGGGGCGACTTCGCCGCCCATGTCCAAACATGTTCAAACACGTCTTAACATGTTTAAACACGTTCAATGACGTCATAGAGAGTGAGAGGCAAAGCTTTACTATAAATGTCGAAGCGAATGGTCGATCGTCATTCCATCATGATCAGCTTGGTAGATCCTCGTAAGTAATACCCATGACGTCATCATCGCCGAAATGTTTGAAGAGTTTCGTTTCCAGTGTACAACACTTTTGCTGCGCGTGAAGTCGGTTTTTTCCCGCCTCACATATTTCGGGAGATTGGCAGCGCCCGCTTCTTCTGCACCAATTGCAGTGGATTGTGGTCCAAAGGTACGCTTCCTCGTTATTTTTTTTTTAATACGTTCTATAATCGTTCACATTTTTTTCCAGAGCAAAAGCATTGGACAGACCGATTGATTTGCCCGTTTCTCGGCTGTCGGACGGTACCGTTCGACGTACGTTGCGAAGGACTACGACTATTGAAGGAAGATGGAGAAGATGGACCATCAGTGTCACTCTGTGACTGAAGAAGATTGTACGTGTGTGTTTGAGTTAAAAAAAAACACACGTTTCTCACACTCCTTTCGTTGCAGATTACGAATGGCTACTGACGGGAGATCTGCCCTTGGTCCTAACCTTCAAGCCTCCTCCAAAGACCTTCTTTTTGCGAATCGGCGATCAACTGACTACCTGTCGCTGCGGTGGACTCTGGTCGAGAAACCCCAGCCATTGGTTAGACTCGAGCCTTCGTCCGTATTTGGGCTGCCTTCCCGGCTACGAAACCAAAGCTGGAGCCTAATTCGTGTGTAACGAGAAATAAAAAAAGGTTGTCTACTCTCATTCGTCTCAGTCATGATGACGCCCGAGCAGAGGTTTGCCACCTTTGTGCAAACACGAATGTATCGGGACTTGCTGCAATTACGCGATTATATTCACGGCGATAGCTGCGAGGGAGAGAGAGGTTCGATTCTCAAGACGATACCCTTACGTCTGTTCACCGTCAGTGGGAAGATTGCAAAGAAAATGAAGCGTTTCGTAGATTACAAGCTCGAGCTGCTGGAGAAGTATAGACGAGGAGAGACAGTCGACCCGTGTCTCATCAACGCGGGTTTCAACCGGCCTATCGTCCGTCGCTACTGGCTTCTCCACACATCCCTCGACGTCACGGTGCAGACCGGCGACGACGGCGAGCGTCGGGTCAGCACGTTGGAAGATCGTCTCGCAAGGGTCTTGTGTATGTCGTGAATAAATATACTATTTTTTACGAAACGAGTTCGCTCACGAGGAGACGTTTTACTGTTTCGTCATTCTCTTCGAGGTTACACGAAAACATGGATACACAACTTTTCAAGCTGTAGCGTTTCGACATGCGCGTGGCTACGTAGATACAAAAAAGCCCGCAGTAAGGCGAAAAGGGTGATTGAATACACTTGTCGTTATACTCGTCCACTACAGGTAAAGTCTTTCGAAGGTTTGCTTCGATGGGGGGAAGTCCGTAGCTGTCGAAAAACACGGCAGACCCGTCGTAGTTTTTCAGGTAGAGCACCCAGTGCTGCCCGCGTCTTCTTCGCTCTTCCGTATTGATGATTAAATAGCCGGGTTTGCGTAAAACGAAGGCTTCGTCGGAAGCGCAAATGCCTCTCAGCATGGAGGAAGCGAGGGGGTTCAGGGACACGAGTTCCAAGATGTCGCTCTCGTACATCTTTTTTTATGGGAAGGTGACCGTACGGTCCTTGTCGACGTACATGAGCTTGGGACACTCGGAAATCAAGAGGACGGTGACCGCGTGTGGAAGGGCTTTAGCGAAGCGTAATTGCAGGCGAACGTTTCCTTTTCGCCACTCGTTCAAATGCGAAGGAGAAGAACACTTGTCCACGTCCAGGTTGAAGTAGAGGAGGAACCCGTTCGTTTTAAATCGCTCGTAGCTATACTTGAAATGTTTCTCTCCCAGTTCTTGCAAGAAGTTAAAGTAGGGAATTTTGACGAGGTCGTTCTGAAAGTCGTACTCGGCTCGCACTTGCTGGCCGTCCACGGAGAGCATCGAATGAGACAGGTCGTAATGGCGGAATTTGTAGGGGTTCGATTGGATGTCGCCGAGAAAGTCGGACGTTGCGAGCAGGGCGACGCATAATTTGGAAGGTACCCTTTCGGGGTAAACGTTTTCAAAGTGAGCGTCCAAGCTCCCGGCACTCAAGCTCCGCACCTTGGTTTCCAATCCGCGTAACACGTAGATGGCCGGCGTGGTCTGAAGCCGACGCTCGTATTCCAAAAACAGGGAAGGTGCCAGCGTCACCTTTTTCAAGTGTAACGTCATTTCTTTAATGTCCACCTCGTAATTGTACGTTTTCTTGTCTTTGGGGACCGATACGAGTTTAAATTCGTCGTTGTTTAATAGGAAAACGACGCGAATTTCGACGGCAGGTACCATCAGGCGCGGCTGTTGAAACAGGTCGGTATTGATCTGACCGACCAGGTTAAAGTATTTTCCACCCTTCGTCGCTTCGTAACGTTGTTTCGGACCGCGAGACGAGACGTCGTAATCGTCCTTTAACTGTTCGTCGTCCTCGACATAAAGTCCAGCCGCGTGCACTGTTTCTTGAGCCATGGGCGTGGAATGAAGCACGACGTCCAAAATACTCCTGTAGGCGTACAACTCGTTGGAACTGACGAGTTTGTTCGCATAAACGGTGACCGTCTTAAACATGCCGCTCAACAGGTGGTTTATTGGGAAAACGACATCTTTCTCGTCCATTTCTTCCCCGTCGTCGCGAACAATGCGCACGGTCAAAGACACGAAACTGCCGTAGAGATCCAAGTGTGCCCTTTGCAAATTTTGAATACAAAACTCGATCACGGAATTATTTACTCCGTTGACCGGATAAAAAAGTTGGTACGAAGTATCTTCCATGCCGTATTGAATGGAAGGGGGTTCGAATATCATCACATCACTCGTTAGACAGATCGGCGTCTGTATTTTTCCTTTCGTTGACGTCATGACGGAGCGCGCGCAGCGGATGTGTGACCTTCACGGCGTACCAAAGATATCTGCAGGTGCATCGTGTGTCGGCGCCTTTTGTTGTCGTTTGCGGCGTTTCTTTCCATTGTTGTTGTTTACAGAGCCCTCCATGGAATCCAGCACGTCTCTCCCCGTTGCTATGGCCGTCTTTTTTACTGCGCGCGATATTCCTTCGCCATCGGCCAAATTCCGCGCCAAGCGCTTCAACGTTCTCTTGGCGATCGGTTTTATTTGCTGCCAGATGGGAACGATAAACTTGGATATGTTGCTCAACACACCGCCCCCTCGTTGGAAAAGGGGTCCCGTGTACACGGGATTATTTTGGGGGAATTACGGTACATATTTGAAATGCAACGTTAGATTGGTTCTGCCTTTGGACCGCAACGGCAAACGTCTTCCCGTTTCGTCCGCGAGAACGATCGTCACTGAGGGAATTTCGTATTGAGACAGGTTAAAATACTGGATGTTATCTAACGTGTATGTGATGACGTGCTTGTCTTTCTCGTAATAAAAGGGTAGTATTTTTAATATCGGTTTTTTCCCGCTCCCCACGTACGTGGGTTCCACGATATCCCTGTAGACGATTATGTTGTGAAACGGGGGTTCCAGGAGTACCTCGACTGAGCTCGTGGCATCCTCATCCCCCGTGAACACGGTACGCGATTCGAAGCCCAAAAGCACGGCCAGGTACTCGGAAAGTCTTAGGGTGGAGGTGCCCTCGGAAAGCCGAATTTTACATTTCTGTTCGGTTCCGTCGAAGCTGAAGCGCGCGCGTTCGCCTACGCGCTGGTTAATCGCATTTAGAAGTGCTTGCAGCGTCGCATAATAGCCGGGAGGCACATGTACTTGCAAAGATCGAGGAATTTTCATCTTGATCGTGAAAGAAAATTGACGCGCTACGGGGAGAGAGACGTGTAGCGTTTCTTCGTGTCCCTCGACGGGTGTGAGATGTAGCAGCTTGACAAAGGGTTCCGGTACGTGCAACCCTTTCGGCGTTTTCAGAGAGTAGACATTATCCGCGAATTCTAGCGAGGCGTCCAGCTTGTGTGTCTGGAAATACTTGTTGAGTGTGTTCCGTAGGGACGTGGTTTCCGAATTCAGAGTGACGTCGGCGAAAGCGACGGGTGCGGCGTGCTCCAATAAGATGGAGGTGGCTTCGCGTTCGCTCAATTTGGGAGGTTTCACCGCACGACCTGCTTCGCGGGACGCTAGAGAGGCGTCGAGCGCCTGTGCTAGCCGAGGGTCCAATTCCACGGCTTTCACGTCCACGGGTAAGACGAAGTCGTATCGCGATTTATTGTACGCGAAAGAAACGTCGAATTCCAAAAGGGCTTTTCCCAAATCCCTCTCGAGATCCGAGGTGATACGAAAAGTTCTGCCGGCTTCGACCGTGTCCTCGAAAGAAACCTCGATTTTCGCATCTTGCCTTTCGTAGCCGATATTTAAAAAATCGTTACTTATGCTGAGATCCATCAGACCGACTTTATACCGATTTGAGAGCTGAAGCGGACTATCGAAAGCTACCGTGAAGGCGTTGAGTTTATTCGAGGGAAACTTATCCATGCTGGCGTTCGAGAGCAGGTGGACGTAGATGTCTGACATCATTTCCCAATCTTGACCACGTCGCTGCTCGGAACCCAACTGTCGTGTTCTTTGTCGTAACCGAACCAGCGAACCAAGGAGAAGCTCTGACCGTTCAGTTGCTTCTTTCTCAGCACTTTCGTTACTGGCCAAGGCTGATTGGCGTCTCGGGTTACGACAAGTACCTCCTCCGGGTAGAAAGATCCGTCCACTTCCTTACCCCGGTAATCTTCCAGGTGTACGACGGGAGGAGAGGTGTCTCTCAGGCGGGAGACGGTGAAAATCTGAGGCGACCAACTCCCTTCCGAGCTCTTATGAAAACCTTTTCTGTGTAGTAGGACCCTCACTTTATCCCCCAGTTTGAGCTTCTTTTTCACGGAGGGTACGACGGGCTTCCCATTTATCTTATTGAACAGCTCCAATTCGTTTTCGGGCGTGACTTCGGACGGGCTGATGCCCAAAGTCCTGTGTTTGGTGGTGTTGTAGTCGCGCACGATCTTGGGAAGCGCGGAAACGAAGTGGTATTTTCCCGTTACTCTAAAATAACGGAATATTCTGTCGCGTAAAGTGCGTATGACGCGCTCTGCCTGCGATGCTTTGATTACTGGAGAGAAGGTAGAATACATGTGTACCTTCTTTCGTGAGAGATACTCCTTGACGGTCTTGTTGTAGAATTCCTCGCCTCTGTCGCAAAAGATGCGTGTAGGTACGTTACCTCCCCGAAAAAGTCTTATCATGGCCCTTTTCACTTCGGCGGGGCGCTTCGTCTTTAGCGGGAGGGTGCGCAGAAAGCGGGAGAGGGAATCGATTGCCACGAGAATGTAGCGGTAGCCACCGTTGAATCTCTTGTATTTTGAAAAATCGGCGAGATCCATTTGCCACACGTCGTTGATCTTGAGCGCGATGATGCGTCTCCTATTAAACTTTCTTCTGACCGGATGGTGGAGCGTGTAGGCATCCAGCTTTCTGAGAATGGCGAGAGCCTTCTTTTTGCTCAAGTGATGCGCTTTTCTATAGCGTTCCACACCCCCCAAACCACCCTCTGGTTTCTCATATCCCTCCATAAGTCGTCCACGCAATGGAGGCCTGCTGCTGCTGCTGCTGCTGTTGAGGCTCGCGAGATTTGGGTAGAGAAATCAGACGCAATAGTTTCGAGACTTTGGGGAACCAGGAAGGTTTCTTTCCCGTCTTACGTTGCAACAAATAATTGACGAGTTCGTAAACGGAGGAGTGTCTGATGGGCTTACCCGACACGGAGACACAACCCTCGCGATCCCAGGAAAGAACCTTCTTTAATTCCGAGACGACCCTTTCCGCTTCTTCTTCGTCCACCTCTGGAGAGAGGAGCGAATAGTCAAAGTCATTTGTAGCGTCGGACGCCTTGTTTTTATTGTCGTAGGGGTCAAATCCGTACTGCTTGAGTATGCGATACAGTGCTTGCAGTATGAGTTTCACTTTGACGTCGTCACTCTCCTTCGAGGAAAGAATGTTTCCGATGGAGGAGGAGGTGGTGGTCACTTCAATTCTCTTGGCCATTGGCGAAAAGGTTCAACACGGCGGAAAGCAGGAGAGGAACCACCGACGAAAGAACGCCCAGTCCTCGCTGCTGAGACAGATAGCGCTTCAAACGTTGCGGATTCTTGTGAATCTTTTTGTAGGCGAGCCGTCGTAAAAAGCGTTTCTGCTTCTTCAAACGCGCGAACGTATCTGGAGCTAGAGCCACCTTTCCGTTCAATACATTGAGGCAAATTTCGGAGAGGTGTTTCATGTCGGACGAGGACGAACGTCTCAAGACGTCGCGGCGGCGTGGAGGGGGTAGAGTGGAGAGTACTTTGAGTAAAGTGAGGTGAGAGCGGAGATTCATTTCGGAGCGTAGATATATTGACGTTCTCCGGGAAAGATATTGCTGCACAACCTGTGATCCTCGTGCGTATAGTTGTGAAGATCCACGAGTAAATATGCGTGGGGCGACGACATCGCTTGTTTATATGCGTCCAGAAAATACTCCAATCTTTTTCTGCCAAATAGCTGTTGGCCGAAATGTTCCATCTGGTGCACGCTACGCACGGTGCGCCACAGGACGACGTAAGTGGCGTTGTAGGATATTGTTCTAAAATGGCTACTGTCGAAAAAGATGTTTTGAACGAGTAAGAAGATCGACGCGTTGGCGTGGTGAGAACCCCTAATGAAAAGATCGGTCACCTCCTTCAAGGAACCGGCGTCGGTCATGTGATCGTCGACGACGATCAGCGTAGCGCGCGACATGTCCCACTCTCGCGGTAGCTCCTTGGTAAATTTTACGGAGTCCCCGAATTCGTCCTGCATGCTCGGCGAAGCATATTTCTGCACGTAGAATATTTGTGACGGAGGCTTGTCCACCACGTCGTTCAGGTTCCTCAACACGTTAGCAACGAACGTAGATTTGCCGCACATGGAGGGACCGCTTAAGATACAGCGAAAAGGATGACGGAAACGAAAAGGTTCGGGGGAAGACATGTTGCGTGCGTACACGTTGCATGAAGAGAAAGATGAGACTGAGACTCGAGGAGAAATGCATCGCTTTTATTTACACATCCTCGTCATCGTCCTCTACATCGGAACTGCGTTTCCAATACAGATTGTCCAGGCTAAAGTTGGACTTCTTTTTCGCCAGTCTGTCCGCCGCTAAGATGCGGTCGAGCGTCTTCATCTTGTCCTGACACATTTCTTGACGTGCTTGCAACCATTCCAGGCGGTGGACTTGAAAGGCTTCCTCCACGATGCCGCGTATAAATTCGCGAAGTTCTTCGTTTTTTGTCTTTTCCTTGTGACGACGAGAAACGCAGGAGAATAAACCACACATGGCGTTTTCCACGTATCGGTCAGAATGATGACGCGTGCGCGGTGCGCGCTGCCTTTATAGAGATAAACGCGCGCGCGCAAAGAACGGAGAATGAAAGCGAAACTGAAAAGCCACCCGTCGCCGCTAGGAGCGCGCGCGCGCGCGCGCAGCAGAGAGCTGAAACCGAAAACACCCGCGGCCGGCGCAGAGGGAGCTAGCAGCGCGCGCGCATGCGCGGACGGGTGGAGCAGAGGGCGCGCGCGCATCCATAGCTGCCGCTGCGCGTCGCCTCTCTCAGTTTCTCTCGGACCGTCGCGGAAGACGGACGTGCGCTCCGCGCGCTCGCTCAGTTTCTGGCTGGATCTCGTAGAGAGCAGACGTGTGTTCTCCGCGCTCGCTCAGTTTCTGCCTGGAAGTTGCCGCGGGGGAAAAGGTGAGTGATTTGACGCGCTCCTTTTCTCGTATGTTTGCCGTGTTTAGCGGTGACCGCGCTCGTGTTAAGCCTTTTCTCGCATGTTTAGACTTGTTTTGCGGTGACCAAGCCTGTTGACGCATGTTTAGCGATGTGTGGTTCCCGCCTTGTGTTAGCTGCGTAGTGTTGGGATTAGGCCTAAGCGATCGCCCCCGTAAGCCTCTTTCCTCGTATGTTTGCCGTGTTTAGCGGTGACCAACGAGTGATTTGACCGCGCTCGTGTTAAGCCTTTTCTCGCATGTTTAGACTTGTTTTGTGGTGAGCAAGCCTGTTGACGCATGTTTAGCGATCTGTGGTTCCCGCCTTGTGTTAGCTGCGTAGTGTTGTGGTTAGGCCTAAGCGATCGTCCCCGTAAGCCTTTTTCCCCGATGTGTACTGTTTTCTCCGTGCTGTTTTAGCAGTAGCGGTTAGACCTTTTCTCTCGCATGCCTAGACTTGTTCAGCAGTGCTGCCATTTTTACCTGCCGCTAGTATCTTGTTCTCTGTCTCTCTCGTCTAGAGCTATGATGGTGGCGCCATCTGGTGTGATGCCTTGCAACGAAGTGGCCACCTGTCGTCTATCTCTGCAACTGCTGGGTGCAAACTACCAACATGGCGGGCGCTGGTCACTCGGGTGTTGCGGAGCGGGTTCTTCGCCGCGGCATTGTTGACTTTCGAATAAATTGTTTCTCTCCACTCTATTTCCATCTTTTTATTTTATTTTCTACCTATTTTTTTATTTTGATGGACACAGATTGTCCGCAACGCACAGGGTGGTCTGGACACGTTCTAGATGCTCCCCAATTAGTGTGATGACTCCCTGGAGGGTCCTGATTAATGTGGGGGGTCCCAATTAGCTCTAATTGCTAATTAAACGTGTCCAGAAGCCTTGTAGCGTTGCGGACAGTCTGTGTCCAGTCATTACTACTCTTATGAAGGCTAATTTGTTACAGTTCCTAGTTACTTTTCCAGTAAACAGTTACTTCCCAAGACAGCTCAGCACTGCGCATGGTGGTTCACATGGTTGGAGGAAGGCCAGGACTCTGCAGAATTTTAAATTAAGTGTGACGTACCCACATTACATACATATGATGATGTACGCTGCAGCAAAAATAATTAAAAGTCGTGTTGTGGTGGCGCAAATATTGCGCTGTGTAAACATTTTGTTTGGATATAAGTGACTTTTATGAAGATAAAAAAATACTGGATTTCCTCCCGTTCCACACCATTTATAAAAGACAGACTTTGAAGTGGCGGACCTCGATGGTATACGCCCTGTCTTCCCACCCACTTAAATACTGCACTAAATACGGCAACCACTTTTTGTGGTGCCCAGATAGCCACAGGCCTACCCTAGGCCTATTAACGTCATACAGAAACGAAAACAAGTTTTGTACTCACAGCGGTTACATGAATACGAAAGGCACGAAGCGGATGATCAATAGGGTTTCGAGTATCGTGCACCATATTTGCATGTCAATGAAATTTTCAAACCCATTTGCAGCATATGAGGCTATTTTAGCCTTCGACCGCGGTGTCCTTAACACATCTCATATCATTCTTATCCAAGCGCCTTACGAAAAAAAAAATGCATAAGTAAGTAAATAAGTAATGAAGAGATCCGGAACGGTACCTTTCATAAGTTCTGGTTCAGGTTCACTTACAAGACGGAAAAAACAGAGGTTCAGTTCCGGTTTTCGGTACGGTTCCGGTTTGAAACCCTGGTCCATGTACAGAAACAGCCGAACTGAACTAATTATCATGTGCTCAAAACGAAAATGTTGCCTAACATTCCGATTTCGTTCTAATTGCTAAGGGGATAAGTCTAAAAATCCCAAACCGAGAAATGGGGCTTCATCCTCTTGTCCGTCCCATTGACACACTGTCACGGAAACCAGGTGTGCAATCGCCAGAGGTTCGTTGCGCGCGCTACCTCAATCATCGATCCGGACAACAAGAGTAAAATATGGGACGGGCTGTCCTATGTCGACCGACATACACTCAATGGGACACACATCGAAACACAGTTCAGGAACTAGGATAGAACAAGTAATATTTATTATAAGGTTTCTAACAACACTACTATCAACAGTGCGGACAGCGATTTCAAACATAACTACAAGGACTAATTTCACAACAGTTCGAGTACGATGGGGAGTGGAAATAAAATTACCTGATCTGATCTTATCTGATTGATCGATTTCGTTGATCGCAGCCGTTGATGATTTGGATGGCTGAGTTGTTCGTGTAGGAGTTCCTGACGACTCTCGATGACACACTTCACCTCACTTCACAATTTTAAAGAGGCACTAAACAGGTATACAATGTAATGGGTTGTGATACGTTGCTGATGGTGAACGTTTTCCAAAAATAGTTGTCGCAAAAAACTAAATAATGGCTCCAAACAGTCCGAATGTTCACTGCACTCTTTCGCGGTCATGCCCCGCCTTGCGATGCCCAAACGACAATAGCCACACGTCATTTTGACGTCGCGTACCATGAACCATTCAAAATGCCAGACGCTTATACGTTGGTTTTATTGTAATATGGGGAACGTCGGAAAAGGGAACAAAAACAAAAGAGAAACAAAAAAGAAACACTGTCAAGGAGCCCGCGAAGAGGGAATCACACACGTAACATGAAAAACGGTTAGGAGCAACTAAGATTTATTTGAACAAGAACTTTAGTGCAAGAGACTGCACTTCTTCAGGTTACAAAACTAAGTGCGACATATAACCCAAGAGAACAGATACAATAAAACAGGTTTCCAGAACCAAGTAAACAGAACACAACCAGACAGTAATACAATGCATCACGTGAGCAACCGTCACATAAGAATCAGGAAAGAGAAAATGTACAGGTAAATGAGACATTCGGAGAATTGGGGTTCAAAAGATTTGGTGGTGACAAAACGGGGGAACAGGGGGATGTCTAGCCGCGTACGTGGAGAACACAGCTTTTGTTGAACTGCGTGGGAAGGTCCGGGTGAAGTTAGGTGAATTGTAAAAGTCTTGCCACTTGTCAATCCCAAGGTAGGCAGATCAAACGGTACCAAAAGCTGGCAATGCTGCATTTCATGTGCGCACTATGTTTTCAGTGTTGTATTGCTCCGCAAGGTCACCGAGATGCTCCCGCAACCGGTTCCTTCGCGAGCTGCCGCATGTCTCAGTGGGGCCCGTCATTGGCTGGGAGATCGAAATCTCCCCTACCTCCAGCGCCTGGAGTGCGGTGTCGATATACGTTGGAACCTGCTGACGTGTCCCCGTTCCAAGGATGAAGGAGAGGCTCACGGGGATTATGCTCTTTGAATGGCATTGTTTCGTGGTAAAGACGCTCGCTAGAAGTAAATGAATTTCATATTTTGATATTGTGAGCCACATTTTTTCATAGAGCATAAGCATAGAGCATAGAGCATAATATGTACATGCGTTACATTGTCACGGAAACCCGGTATGCTTTTGATTTGCGCGCAATCACACTGTGGCTGCGAGATGATCGCACCGAGTGGGCCGTCACCTCCAATCTATACGATGGGGAGGGCTAAGCTAATCTCCACCGGCAATCATAATCTATTCTAGCTCGCTGCTACACAACTCAACAAATCAATGCTAGTGGTTACAGGGTAGCGTTAAAACTGATCAAAAGATGCGCAAAGCATGGTAAGAACTTAGGGGTAATGGGGTTCCGGATAGTGTGGATAGAGTTCCAAATTCAATTATAATCAAAGTCTTATCTGTTTTGTTGCTGGCAATGTTGTCTTCGGGTGCTGCAGCTGTTGTTGTCTTCCTGATCATGATATTCAAGAGTGCCCAGTTGGAGATCGCACATCACTTCACTTCACTTCACAAACTCAGAACAACTTTTAAAGAAATGAACAATTTCAACTTTAGGAGGCTAGCGAGTGGCCGACTGACTGGAAGCTACATGACGGTCTGACTGCCCACCAGGGGGTTTCGCGTTGGTTTTTATTAAGCTCCTCGTGTAGTTTTCTTTTTACATTTATTTTCCCCGTAGTGTTTTAAGGCAGCCCTTTAGGCCTCAAGGACCCTTGGGATTCTAGAAGCTTCTCGATACGTTTGCAATTAAAGGCTCAGACCTGCGGTGGTGGTAATGGTGTGCATCAACCACTGCACCTGTCATCGTACAGAACCTGTTTTTACTTCCGTATTTTTAGTCTCGCTAATGGCACTTCACTTATGTTGATTATGCATGGTTATACTCTCTTTCTGGAAGACATACTCTTCAACAGGTGGTTTCACGTAGAGTCACTCAGCGTACACTCAGAGCTATTACACTCTTAGCAGCTGCGATGTCCGTCTAATCAGATATTGGGGGAGTCGTCTCTCCCGTCACCTTGAGGAGCTCAAGTCGAAGGATTAGTATTAGCGGGGGTGGAAATCCGAAGTCAAAGAAGGCTAACAAAAAGTATTCTTTGCACTCCTCGACACAACAGTAAGTTGTCGTTGAAGGACGGGGAAGCCTGTGGCTAGAGATAGCAAAATGTCGGATTCCGTCACAGTACCCCTCCTTAAGAATATTGACCCTTCAATATTCACAAGCATCAGAGGAATCTGGCAGTTTGCTCTGCACATTGTTGATACAGAAATAGTAATACCTCATAACAAAACTATATATACACTCGTTCAATTCAAAACACAGCAATGGGGTATAGAAGTATAGAACAAATACGATGCAAAGTTTCCGGCGTGTGCCAGAACATACATATACAAATGCGTTGATGAAACTTCCAGCAGTGCTAATTAAACATACCAAAATTCGCCACTACATCAATGGTACACGCTTTACAAATGAGGATCAACAAGGAGCCATATACAACAGGTCAACATTTTTACAGAGGAGTTTCACTCTTTGTGATAACATTGTGATATGTAGGACAAACAAAAGAGTATATATGGCGTTCATACCTCGGTATACATACGACTGAGGTAATCTGCGCCCACATTGTCTTGACCACGAATGTACTCCACTTTGAAATCGTACTCCTGGAGGAGCAAAGCCCAACGGAGTATCCTCATGTTGAGAAATTTCGACTTATTCAGGTATCTGAGCGGCTGGTGGTCTGTCTGGAGCGTAAAGTGGGTTCCATATAGGAAAAGGTGGAACCGCTTTATGGCCAACACAATGGCAAGACACTCCTTTTCAATCGCGGAGTAAGCCTGCTCACGAGGGCATAGTTTACGGCTAGCGTAAGCAACAGGGTGCAAATCGCTTTCCCCTTTTTGTAGGAGTACAGCACCCAGACCAACATCAGAAGCATCCGTCCTGAGGACAAAAGACTTATTGAAGTCAGGGGCTCTCAGGATGGGTGGCTCAGACAAAGCGTGTTTAAGCGCATCGAAAGCGATTTGGTGCGCTGTCCACTCGATAATGTTGTTGGCTCTCTTCTTGGTGAGGTCCGTCACTGGGGAGGCTAAGGTTGCATAATTGGGCACGAAGTCGCGGTAGTAGCCTCAGGAATGACCTCATTTGCTTCTTTGTCTTCGGTCTTGGTGCCTCCCGGATCTTTTGCAGGATAGTTTCCTGTGGGGCGAGAGTTCCCTTCCCCACCGTGTGCCCCAGAAAAGGAAGTTTCTGGAATCCGATCTCGCATTTGGTTGGCCGGATGGTTAGCCCAGAGTTCTGGATTCGTTCCAGAACAGTTTTTAGCGCGCTGAGGTGCTCCTCCCAAGTCGAGGTCGCGATCAGCAAGTCGTCATAATAGTGGTGCACGTTGGGAATGTCCCTTAAGATGTGGCGCATCAGTTTGGCGAACACTGCGGGTGCCGTCATGATACCGAATGGCATGGTCCTGAATTGATAATGGCCATTAGCAGTCGAAAATGCTGTGATTTCCTTGGACTCCGGAGTCAGCGGGACCTGCCAGTATCCCTTCGTCATGTCCATTTTTTAGAAGTATTTATGGCGGCCTACCTCAGCCAGCAGACAGTCAGCCCTTGGAATTGGCTCGGCGTCAGCAACCAGATGTTTGTTGAGCTGCCTAAAGTCTATACACAGCCGATTCGAGCCATCGGCTTTCTTCACAAGGAGTGCCGGTGAATTGCAAGGGGACTTGGACTTCTCAATGACACATAAACGTAGCATTTCATTGACTTCCTTTTCGACCGTCTGACGGACTGCAAACGGCAGGGGATCCTGTTTCGTGTGGATGGGACGGTCGGTGCTGAGCTGCAGGTCACACTGGACCTCCGTGGTCTTCCCTGGCACGTCGGAGAACACGTTCCGGTGCTCTGTTATGATGTCACGCAAAGCCTCCTCTTTGCGGGTGGTTAGGGAAGGCGCAATTAGGATATCTTCGTGGGTTTCCTTAACGTCGTAATTGAATTCGGGAATTTCCACGTCAGCGTCTGCTTCGTCCAGTTCGACGACAGTCATAGCTACCTGTGTAGTTTGGCTTTCGGCAGATGTCGTCCGTTCCTGATACTTCTTTAACATATTTATGTGGAACAACTTTTTTGTGTGGCCGAGGTCGACGAGGTAGTCGACGGCTCCTCGAGTTTCAGCGATAGCGAATGGCCCCTTCCATTGCATTGTCAGCTTGTTTGACTCGTTGTGCAACAGCAACAATACTTTATCTCCGGGTTTCAGTCGACGGTCCTGGGATCGAGCGTTAAAATATCGGGCGTATCGCTCTGACGATCTTTCGAGTTCCTCATGTGCAATCTTGCAAGTCTCCTCAAGTCTGTTACGGAGATCGAAAACGTATTGGTAGGTGCTCTTCAATTCGGGTTCAATTTCCTCCTTGTCCCATAGCTCCCTTAGAATTGTCAAGGGTCCCCGCACATTACGCCCGTAGAGGAGTTCAAAAGGAGAAAATCCCAAGCTCTCCTGCGGCACTTCCCGGTATGCGAAGAGTAGCGGTGCGAGGTAGCGATCCCAGTCGCGGGGTCGCTCGGCGCACATACGTCGGAGCATTGTTTTCAACGTTCCGTTGAATTTCTCGACCAACCCATTGGCCATAGGGTGATAGGGGGTCGTCGTCAACTGTCGTAGTGATAGGAGCCTTGCCACTTCCTTCATTAGCCCGGACGTGAAATTGGTCCCGCGGTCACTGAGGATTTCTTCTGGGACTCCTACTCTGCTGAAGATGTTCACGAGGGCGTCGGCGACTCTCTCCGTTTCGATGCTCGGTAGAGCAACCGCCTCAGGGAAACGTGTTGCGTAATCCATAAGTGTGAGGATGAACTTGTTTCTTCGGGATGGTGATGGATGCAACGGCCCAATGATGTCGATGGCGATGCGTTTGAAAGGCGTATCTATTACGGGCATTTTCTGCAGTGGTGCCTTAGCCGTCTTGCCCCTTGGGGTGGTCCTCTGGCATATGTCGCAGCTAGCCACGAAGCGCTTGGCGTCTGCTTGCAGTCCGGGCCAGTAGAATTCGGCCAATACACGATCTGCTGCCTTCCCACTTCCCAAATGTCCCGCCATCATTCCGTTGTGGGCCAACTCCAACACTGAGTTGCGGTACTTTTTCGGCACGACCAACTGCAACGCTTCTTCGGCGCTCTGATCCCTTTGGCAACTTCGGTACAGTTTATCAACAATCACGACATAAGTCGTGCTTCCGCTTCCTTTTCTTCGTCCTTTTTTGATTGCGCCTACTTCGTCGAAACATTTCTTCAGTGTACTGTCTTCTTTCTGGTCGCGTCCAAAGTCGTCGGTGTTAAGATCTACCGCCAGCTCGGAGGCTTTTAACTTGTGAAAACGCTTTTCCTTTTCTTTAGCTTGTTGCCTTGTGATGGCAGCATGCGCTTCAAAGTCACCTCCCTCATTGTGAGTACTCGGCTCCTCGACCTTCTTGTCATCCTCTTCATCCACGGTATATTTCTCTGTAGGATCGACACCCTGGTGATGCTTTGCCAGCTGTGATACGTGCATCCGTCGGATGCAGTCCCAGTCTGGATCGGGGTCTTCAGCGTTTCGTACGCCCTCTACGTTTCCAGGGACTACGTCGTATATGGGATTTTCCATGCACCTGGCCTTTACCCGTCCGGTGAAATACGGCGTTCGAACGAAAATTTCCGCTTCTGGTAGCATCCTTACAGTGTGGTCAATCAAAAAGACGGGATGCACGACGCCGGTTAGCTCGTCTTCGCCTATCAAATTTCTCCGCACGATTACGGTGTTGCAACCGGTGTCTCTCAGAACTGTAGTGGCTTTGTCGCCCAGTCGGCCTTCTCTTACTGGCAGCTTGTTGACACGATACGATTCCTGGGGACCAGTCACTGCCGCTTGAATCACAGGGATCTTCATTCCGCTCTTCAGTTCCACGAATCCCTCATCCAAGCGTAAGGCTACTGATTCTTTCGCCGATTCCTTGTCGGACCCCTTCTGCCGTTCGTCAGTTCCCGCTCTACAGTTCCAGGACGTGTGGCCTATCCTACCGCATCTTCTGCATTTCGGAGGTGGGGGTTTCGCTGTCGAGCTTCTGCAATCTTGAGGACGATGCCCAACTCGATTACAAATGTAACACCGCGGGCGGTCCTTCTCGTTATGTTCTGCGGGCTTCTTAGAGTGCTCGCTCCTTCGGTCGGCTGGACTTGAGGGGTTGAGCTTCCACATATTGTTCAGCTCGTGCTACGAGTTCTTGTAGATTTTCCCCTTTCCGTTCCCGCATGTAGAGGGTCAGCTTCTCGTCGCTATGCGTAAACAATTGTTCCTTGAGAAGTAAGTCTTTCACATTCTCGTATTCTTTCTTGGTATTGGACAGCTCGATCCACCTCTCCCAATAGGTATTTAAGCGGGCCACGTATTGTGACACTGTTTCGCCCTCCTTTGGCGCGGAATCGCGGAACTTTTCGCGAAATCCGTCTTCTGTTAACCGGAAGCGGTGCAGTAGTGCTTGCTTTACTTTGCTATAATCGACGCAATCCGCCGGTGCCATACGGCTGTACACTGCCAGCGCCTCGCCGGTTAAGCATATGCTCAGGGCGCTCGCCCATTGGTCCTTGGCCCATTTTTGGCCTTCAGCTACTTTCTCAAACCGTATTAGGTAGGCATCTAAGTCGTCCTTTCGTTCATCAAACGGCGGCAACAATTTGTGGGGACTTACGCCTTGGAATCTGAGGGAATCGACGGGTGCTCTGCTTTCCGTTCCCTGGCCTTGACCATTTGCGGCCTTCAATAACAGTAGCTCTTTTTCTTTTTCTAGTTGTAACATCTTTCTCTCATGCTCTTCTTTCACAGCCTCGAGTTCCAGTCGTTTTAATCTTTCGGTGGCTTCCGCCTCTTCCTTCCTTCTTTCGCGTTCGGCAACTCGGTCTTCACGCGCTCTGTCGCGCTCTACTTTTACCCAATCCTGGAGCTCCCTGCCCTCTAGGCCTAACGTTTTGCCCATGGCAATCAGCCTCTCGGTTAAGTCGGTTTCCATTTTCAATCAATGGGTTTTCTCGGACACTCGCACCAGCCAAAACTACCAAGCACCTTTCCTTCTCTCTCAGCGTGTGTGAACAATCCGTCCTGTCGCGGACGCCAGATTTTTGTCACGGAAACCCGGTATGCCTCTTGATTTGCGCGCAATCACACTGTGGCTGCGAGATGATCGCACCGAGTAGGCCGTCACCTCCAATCTATACGATGGGGAGGACTAAGCTAATCTCCACCGGCAATCATAATCTGTTCTAGCTCGCTGCTACACAACTCAACAAATCAATGCTAGTGGTTACAGGGTAGCGTTAACACTGATCAAAAGATTCGCAAAGCATGGTAACAACTTAGGGGTAATGGGGTTCCGGATAGTGTAGATAGAGATCCAAATTCAATTATAATCAGTCTTATCTGTTTTGTTGCTGGCAATGTTGTCTTCGGGTGCTGCAGCTGTTGTTGTCTTCCTGAGTGCCCAGTTGGAGATCGCACATCACTTCACTTCACTTCACAAACTCAGAACAACTTTTAAAGAAATGAACTATTTCAACTTTAGGAGGCTAGCGAGTGGCCGACTGACTGGAAGCTATATGATGGTCTGACTGCCCACCAGGGGGTTTCGCGTTGGTTTTTATTAAGCTCCTCGTGTAGTTTTCTTTTTACATTTATTTTCCCCGTAGTGTTTTAAGGCAGCCCTTTAGGCCTCAAGGACCCTTGGGGTTCTAGAAGCTTCTCGATACGTTTGCAATTAAAGGCTCAGACCTGCGGTGGTGGTAATGGTGTGCATCAACCACTGCACCTGTCATCGTACAGCACCTGTTTTTACTTCCGTATTTTTAGTCTCGCTAATGGCACTTCACTTATGTTGATTATGCATGGTTATACTCTCTTTCTGGAAGACATACTCTTCAACAGGTGGTTTCACGTAGAGTCACTCAGCGTACACTCAGAGCTATTACACTCTTAGCAGCTGCGATGTCCGTCTAATCAGATATGGGGGGAGTCGTCTCTCCCGTCACGTTGAGGAGCTCAAGTCGAAGGATTAGTATTAGCGGGGATGGAAATCCGAAGTCAAAGAAGGCTAACAAAAAGTATTCTTTGCACTCCTCGACACAACAGTAAGTTGTCGTTGAAGGACGGGGAAGCCTGCGGCTAGAGATAGCAAATTGTCGGATTCCGTCACATACATGCATTTATGGCTCCCATAACGCTTAGTCGATGCGGCTTATGTAATCTGAACCCATGTTTTCCTGTCCTCTTATGTATTGGACTGTAAAATCATACTCCTGCAGGAGGAGGCCCACCGCGAAATTCTCATATTGAGGAATTTCGCATCGTTGAGATATTTAAGGGGCTGGTGGTCAGTTTGAAGGACAAAATGGGTACCGTATAAGTAGACATGAAACCGTTTTATAGTTCATATGATGGCGAGGTATTCCTTTGCTATAGCGGAATACGCTTGCTCACGGGGAGATAGTTTGCGGCTCGCATAGGCTACAGGATGGAGAGACTTTTCCCCCTCTTGAAGGAGGACAGTCCCAAGTCCGACGTCGGAGGCGTCCGTTCGTAGCACGAACGGCTTGTTGAAGTCGGGGGCCATTAGGATAGGCGGCCCTGATAGGGCGCGCTTGAGGGCGTCAAACGCCGCTTGGTGCTCGTCGGTCCACGGAACCACATTGCTCTGCCCCCTCTTGGTCAGTTCAGTCAGTGGGAAAGCAATTGCGGCATAATTCGGGACAAAGTCACGGTAGTAGCCTGCTAGCCCGAGAAAAGAGCGGACTTGCTTTTTGGTCTTCGGTTGATATCGGATATCTTGGGTTGCATTTTCTGTTTCCTTTTAATCTTTTTCCAGGACGCGAGAGGCGATAGTGTGCTCTTTCTCCCTCTCACATTGGGGGTGAAAGAAAGACGCGTCTTCTAAGAAGCGCAATGAACAAAATAAAGAAAAAATGGCGTTCTTTCACGAATTTTTTGCGGGCGATCTATCGAACGGATTCTTGTTCTGAAAACGGCTACATATCAGGTGACCGAAAGGAACAGATGTTCTCATTGGGACAACTTTGTAGCTTTTATAATTAAAAAGTTAATTAATGAAAGTTAATTAAGACATTGCCTTTGGACTTTGCTAATGCCCTGCTAGGGAGTGCCCTTTAGCATATGCTATATTGCAATTGATTTCATCTTGGAAAAAGTCTTATATATATTTTTAAAAAATCTGTTCACACTTAGCGTGGACACCCTGTATATATATATATATATATTTATGCTTATATTTATGCTTCCTGAATTCTTTGCAGGAGCGTCTTGTGGTGCAAGGCTTCCCATACCCACTGTTTGTCCCAGGAAAGGGAGCTGTCGAAAGCCAACTTTACACTTCGTAGGTCTTACAGTAAGGCCAGCTTCTCCTATTGTTACCAGACCTCTTCGGAGGGCTAACGAGGTGCGCCTCCCACGTAGGTGTTGCGATGAGTAAATCATCGTAATAGTGATAAACGTTTGGCAGGTCTCTCTCATCAGTTTCGCAAAAACAGCGGGAGCGGTTTTTATCCCAAAGGGCATATTCTTGAAATGGTAATGTCCGTTCGCAGTAGAAAATGCAGTCAACTCCCTCGATTCGTTACTCAGGGGTACCTGGCAGTACCCCATTGTAAGGTTCGTTTTAGAGAAATACTTCTGTTGCCCAATTTCCGCCAGTAGGGAATCCGCTCGGGGAATCGTTTCAGCTTCGGATACCAAATGTTTGTTCAGCTGGCGAAAGTCAATGCAAAGTCTGTTTTCGCCGTCAGACTTTTTCACTATGATCGCCGGCGAGTTCTATGATAACTGAGATGCCTCAAAAACACCCAGTCGCAGCATGTCTTCTACCTCTTGCTCCACAGCCTGCTTTAAAGCGAATGGTAGCGGCCTAGCGGGTACTGCTTTGTGTGGATCGGCCGTGTGTTTAGGTGCAGGTGACATTGTACCTCAGAAGTTTTTCCCGGGATATCGGATAACACCTTCATGTGGTCGCTTATGGTTCTCCGCAGCTCTTCTTCCTGGTCCAGGGACAGCGTCGTCGCAGTCACAACATCGCGGTGAATTTCCTTGGGCTCGCAGTTGAGTTCGGGAAGCTCTGAATCTTCCTCCGCTTGATCGAGCTCGACCATGGTCATAGCAACCTGTTTGGAAGTGGTTTCTGGGGAGTCTAGACGCTCTTCGTATTTCTTTAGCATGTTTATTTATTCAGAGAGCTCTGCAGCGCCGTGAGGCATTACAGCAGAGGAGATATATGGAATATCTTTTTCGTGTGACCAAGGTCCATCACGAAGTCGACTGCTCCTCGTTGTTCAGCGATGGGGAAAAGTCCCCACCACTGCATTGTGAGTTTGTTGGATGCGGTTGGTAGAAGCAGTAGAACCATGTCGGCGAAACAATTTGATGCGCACTGAAGAAGCAACGACTTTTCCATTCGTGATAAAGGTTGACAATATGTTGTAGGTACAATGTAGAATCAAGGAAAATATTTGCTGTGTATATCTACAGTTGAGTGGCTCATGGAACATCAACGTTTTTCGTTACGTTCGCAATCCACCGTTGACCAGGTAAAGTTGAAACAGTGTTGGTTCAGCCTTATCCTTCCACATTCAACATTGTTCAACATTAATCAGCATTAGACAACGTATATTCTACATTCCACTAACAGTCGGTGTTGACTGGGTTTCCACAATGAACAGACACATGAAGTGTACGGAGTCCCGCAGAAATCAGGCGATTCAGCCAGCATGCTAAACACCAGAGTTCGAAGTAACTCGTTACAAGTAAGTCGTTACTGTAACTAAGTTCCTTTTTTTGGTAACTTGTAACTTAACTCAGTACTTTTGCGCCGTGGTAACTTTCAGAGGAACTCGTTCCTTTTTCAGGTAACTTTGCCAAAGTAACTTAAGTTCCAAGTTACTTTTAACTCGCTTTTCACTTGCGTCCACATATATTTTCTTGTTTTCTCTCCGGTTCCTTCGTGGCATTTTTTGCCATAAAACGTGATATTCAATCAATGACAGTATTTTATTGAGGAAGTGAGAACCGCTGCCATTGAAATGAAGCTGAACCATTGTGCGCCCACAGGGAGTAAGATGCAAAGCGTTCGAATAGACCTTTACCAGATAAACGTCATCATGACAATGGTGGACAGACTGAAACCGAAACAAATCGGAAGGAGAGGGCTGGGTTCCACGAACGGGCACTTGTTCGCTGCCTCCCATTGAAATAAAAGCAGGACAGAGGGTCGCGTCCTTTCAAGGGACCATATCGTAATCCCCTCAAGACATGGCTTTCGGGCGCGACCTTGTTCACCTCTAGCTGCGAGTGTGCTTCAATTCTAACAAATTTGTCGCGCTGTCGAACACTATGACGTTATTTGTTTACAAACAGGGAGAGGTCTATTGTTGGACATATACGAAAACGATCTAAGCGTGTTGCACTCCTCCGCAGGCAACTCAAGGTCTAACTCAGCTGCTCACGCGCGCTGCGCCTACGTAATGCTATTTTGCGTCCGAAGTAACTTGGAAGTAACTCGTTCTTTTTTTTAAGTAACTCAATAACTGGGAGTTACATTTCAAGCTGAAGAACTTCGTTATTAACTTAGTTACATTTTTCACACGGTAACTTAACTTGTAACGAGTTCTTTTTGACGGGTAACTTCTCAATCTATGGTAAACACTCCCTGTGTGCCGCAGGTGGGCTCGACGCTAAGAGGTGTGGCAAAATAATGAAACTTCTTGGGGCCTTCTACAAAAAGTCACCATAAGCGTCTTCAACACGATATGAGTCACTGACATGACAAATACACCAGCTGCAGTTACGAAAGCCATCCTTTGACATTAAGGAGCCGGAAGCCTTCAGTTCCTGTTGCTTGCCAGGTTTTGATACTTCAGCGATTGAGCTTTATATGTTGAAGCTTAGTTTCATCATATGTGCCAGAATGAAAAAAGAAAAGCAGAAGGATGGACGCCTACGTGATGTATCCATTGATTGACTGTTTTCCTTAATGCAGACTCTGGTCCATAAAAATTGCGTCTTGTGTGCATTCCCATGTGATTGTACTAAGTATTGCACGTGTCCGTATTTGTTTGATAAGATTGCTTCTGTGCGCTCTCAAGCGGTTATTGCGTCGAACTAAAATAGATACTGAATATCAGTTATACATTTTAGGTTGGTTGGGTTTGGTTATAGCAACACTTATGTGTGTGACGCGTACTATGCTTCTTCTCGAAGTACAGCGCTTTTGCGTACATCTTTATACGCAGTAGCATTTTCCCCTCCTACGAAAGTGTTTCTTATGTACTCGGCTGTGGGGTTTTATCACAATTTCTTAAACATTTTTTTTGTTCATCTATGTTCATCTATGGGGTTTAACCTTTCAGACTTGAACACTGGTTTTCCATAGGAGTCCCAATTAGTCAAGTTCACCCTAGACGATTTATTCACTTCAGTCATTTTATACGTATTATTCATGACCAAAATTATAACTGTTCTTGCTATAAAAATACCACATAATCCGATGTGAGTCCTCGTTGGTGGTAGAGCTGGCAGTCGCGAACAAAATGAAGCGATCGAATTGATTATCATAACTGTCTGCAATGTACAATGATCATGTTCAAACGCATATTCAGCAGCGTCTGATTGAATCACTAAAAAAGAAGAAAAAGGAAAGAAAAAAAAATGAAACGCGAAAAAAAAAGACCACCCGATTCCTGCAATATTATGCAATTAATTCATTTTACACATTTTATACGCAGTGCGCATTGACGGAGCCTATAACTGTCTTCCATTCGGTACATACAAATAGTGCAACTAATCGAACGCGAATTTTAATAGGCATTAGCGCAGCACTTTGTGAATAAAACCGTCACAACCGAATGGATCATGCTAACGAATGACATGCTTGACTGACTGATTGATAACGATTTCCGCTACGCAATGGCCGCATTAAAAATCATTCTTAGTAGCGTCTTCTTAGAAAGCCAGTCTGACAGGAACTCGGGTGTGAACGTCAATGCTTTGCATCCTGTTGATGTTGCATCGATGTGTGTACTCAAAGAAACAATAGAAAGTAAACAGATTTTCTTGAGAACGACAAATTTATTTTAATGGGGATACTTGGTGAGTCGTTTAAACGTGCAGGAAATGAAATGAGATTTCTTCGAAGGGATCAAACCGCGCGCTGCTAACCTTTGCAGTCACAATAAGTACGGTCAGCATCCTTTTCTCCTTTGGCTTTTAAACTATCATTGATATCGCTATGGGAAGCGCAAATAATTAATAATCGTTATTGAGTTGCTAACCGCCACAAGTTCCTTTGTCTCGGATAGACAAGGGAACTTGAAGACATATGGGCTTCAATTAAGTAACCAAAAAATGCAGTGTAATTACATAAATACTAAAAGATACGAAGGCAGAAACAATAGCCGATGTCAAGTTGCCGGTGGTGAGTAAATCAAAGAGTGATATTAAACGGTAGGAACAACTTATTTATTTACACATGGTAAACAAGACTTTCGTGCACGAGACTGCACTTCTTCAGGTTACAAAAATATAAACATGGTACAGGCACATATACAGGGTGTCCCAGAAAACGTGTCATTGAATTATAATAAAAAAACTACGCCACCTAGAATCATGCGGTCAACAGCATTTGTTCTTATTAGGTTTTTGCCACCTCCTAATGTGAATGTCATGTACTCCAAGTTTAATTATGTAAATATTTGTGAACTGAACTCGGAAATTTGCCAAGTAAAGGTCACTTTTTTACCCCACCAAGATGAAGAGCGTGCCGAATTCACTCAAATTCATGGTAATTCACAGAGATATTCACGAGCTATCCCATCGGAAAAAATAGCCGAATATCATGCTTTTCGCAGCACCGGACCATAGCGCGCGATGACTTTGTGAGCGCAATCGCTCTCAGTGCGACGAAAGGAGGTTCCGAAGCCAGCCCACAGAGTGATAGTAGAAAAAGTAACAGTTCCTGAAATTGGGAGAGGGAAAGCATTATCCCAGCGAAAGTCGTACGTGATAAGCCGTGCCTGTTTTATCTCTTTCTGCGATGTCGGGGAGGGCTGGGTTTCCAACCTCCTTTCGTCGGACTGACAAAGATTGCGCTGAAAAATTCTGTGCGACCTCCGTAGAGCATGATGTTCGGCTATTTTTTCCGATGGGATAGCTCCTGAATATCCCTGTCAATTATCATTATTTTGACTAAATTAGACACGCTCTTCACATTGGTGGGGTAAAAAAGTGACATTTACTAGGCAAATTTCCGACTTAAGCTCGCAAAAATTTACGTAATTAAACTTACATTACACGACATTCACATGAGGAGGTGGCAAAAACCCAGTAAGAACAAATGCCATTGACCGCATAACTCTAGGTGGTGTAGTTTTTTTATTATAATTCAATGACACGTTTTCTGGGACACCCTGTCTACAGTTGACGGGGGAGTTCTGGCATGAGAGGGTAACAGGTTTATGGAAAGGATGCAAACACAGATAAAAATCAAAAGAACATAAATACAAAAGCAGGGGTATCAGAAGCGAAACATAACGCGAGCCCCAGGGGTTATACACAGGAAACGAGAACACTTGTTGGTGACTTTCGATGAATTAAGGATAAAAAGGGGGGGGGGGGGGGTATGGCGACGGAATGAGGACACAGGTGCGGAGTACAAAGGTGACCGGTGGACCGTGAGAACGTGAAGACGGAGGTGGTCTCAGGAGAGAAACAAACGAAGAAAATGTGGAAATCCACCATTTTCAAAAAAGCGAGCGCGCTTGCGCGCATCCTCTCCTCCTTCCTTGCTCCGCGCGGGTCTCGAAGTGGTTGGAAGGCAACCGCCATTTTCGAAGTTCCTCCTGTGTTTTGGCGCCATGCTGGCCAATTGTACGAGAAAGAGAGCTGATGGAAGAATTTTTCATGATCCTGGTCAGACTAAGGAACGGCATGTCTGGAAAAGAGATCTCTCGAAATTTCGGGATATCTGAAGGTCATTTCAGTAAAGTATTTGCCACGTGGATAAATTTTCTTAATCACGAACTGAAGAGCATTACATCCTTCCCAACAGTTGACCAGATAAAACCACATCTGCCGAAGGCATTTATGAAGTTTCCGAATACCAGATTGGTGCTGGATGCAACAGAAGTCAGAATTCAGAAACCGTCTTCTCTGAAAGCACAAAGACAGACATTTTCGCACTACAAACACTATAACACGTACAAAGTTGTTATTGGATGTACCCCGGATGGTTATATAAGTTTTGTGTCGAGACTCTGGGGAGGGTCTGTATCTGATGTTCATGTTGTTGAGAAAAGTGGATTGTTTGATCGCCTCGAACCTGGTGATGCTATTATGGTAGACAAGGGTTTTACCTTCCCATGTGTTCCTCCAGGAATTGATGTATACTATCCTCCTTTTAGGGTGAGGGGAGAAGCTCAAATGTCTCGTGAGGCAGTTCTGAACACAAGAAGTGTGGCGAGTGCTAGAGTACATGTTGAACGCGTGATCAGAAGAGTTAAGGCATTTCACATTCTAGACAAGCCCTTTCCAATCAATATGGTGGATATAGCAGAGCATATATTCCATGTCTGTTGTTACCTAAGTAACTTTCGCTGTCTTTTGATTAAGGATGACACAGACTAAAATGTGAAGTTAGCACGTTGCAGAGCCTTAGCCTGATGTGCATGTGTGTGGACCTGCTCAATAAAATAGCAACATGTAACTTCAGCGGAGTCTCCTTATATGTATTTTGAGGTCTCCTTTTGCACTTGCTCCATAATACCCTTTCACATATTTTTTGTACGAAACATAAGGTCCTAGGGTGCCCAGTCGGCGCACTCGCCTCGTCATTACCTCAGGCATGAGGGCACGCTCTGCAAAGTACAGTAATGCTGGCAGGCACCTGTCTTCCCAAAAGTCCTTATCAAAACATATTCTTTCGATGTTAATGGACCTGGCAAACTCAGGATGGTTTGTCCAAATCACAAAATCGCACCACTTGTGTCCCGTGATAGCCATTTGGCCTTGCACCTGCATGTAATAACCATGTGTCCGTTTGAGCATTATTTCATTGCCAATCACTTCACAGCAGAAGTCCTTAGATGCACAGGCTTCTAATGGTGACATGCCCTGTTTGCTGTAAGGGCATTTCACCTCGAGGAGACCTTCTTCACCGTCCACAACCACAATCCTGTCAGGTGACGCAGCTAAGAAGTTGTGCTCAGGGTGGATGTGGAGACCAGTGTCATAAATCATCACATGTTTCCCATATAGCGAGAGAATTTCCCTGTATGCCTGTACTGCATGACCCTCGTGCTGTCTTCCATAAATTAGTGGTTTAGCTGCAACCTGTTGTCGTGGATACAGTATGTCTCTGAGCAGTTTGTCCGGTTTTTCACAGTTGACAATACGCCCAAAGTTGGATGCTGTAATGCGCCCGGTCCTTTCTTTGTGCCACTTCTTATTCTCAGCCTGTCCCTTTGTCTGTTCTGTGATGTTCTCCCTCTCTTCCGTTGACATTGGGAATATACAGTTCATGTACTGCTGTACTTCATGCACAGCCCTTGCTTCCCAAAGATCTTCATCATCATCATCAATGATAGGTTTTGGTTTGTTTGAGCGGCTGCTTGAAGGGCTGCTATACCTGAGCCACTGCAGAGAGGGGCAGCATTCTGTAAGCTTCTCTTCCAGAGTGTTGTACTCAGGATGGGAGTACCCTTGCGCTCCGTGACATGGACTGTACGTTCTTTTCTTCACTTGTGGTGTTGGCTTGTTGACAATAAATTTTCTGAAGGTTATATCTTGCAAAGGAACAGGTGGACCACGTTCTTTGGCTGCATTGGGAATAAGATTAGTTAGGTGAGAGCTCTCCTCCATTAAAACTGAACTTAATTATGTGGATCACAACTAAAATGGTTTATGCTAGGGAGTATATCGCACAAACTCACACTTGCTGGGGATAATCCACTGACAAGGCAGATCGGTGCATGACGGTGGATTCGCAGCAAGTCCATGAGCTTTCTCTGTCATATAAAATAACAGCCCCGCAACGTGGTGGCACGTTTCACTGAGCCTCAAAAGTAACAACAATGACATACATAGGACTCCGACCCTTGCTGTAACGCGCTTTTGCCAACGTAAAGCTAGACAGACGACTTACCCGGCAACACAAGTGCAGTGACCACCAAGGATACGACCATCGTTGCGCCGGAACCATGCCGACACAACATGTTGTCCGGCTTTCATTGATGGGGTGCAAACTCCTCTGATAAGCAACAACTCAGAATCCGCCGAAACAGTATTAATCATTACGTTCCGCACATGTCCCTCCATCATAAAGGACCAGCCGCGGTGCGCTTGTTTTACGGATGGCGTGTTGCTGTTTAAGTACTCCCACACCTGCTCTTGTCGCACACTTATGCACGCTGATAGATTGCCAGTCCATGCAGAATGCAAGAACGGAAAAGGTACGCCGTCCTCTTCGATCATTTTGCGATCAATCGCAGCACAGCGTCAATAAATGAAGTGAACGACACAGCTAAATGAACAGCAGACAACGCGTGGAAATTCACAACCGTCTACGCTCGAACCCAGACGCGACCTCATTTCCTAACAGACGGCGCCACTTCCATGGCAAAAGGTGGATTGGAGAGTTGTGTGTGTGTGTTTATCATTATCTTTTTTCATTTGAAAAATGATATTTACGGGTTAAATAATTGTAGTGGGCCTGCGTGGATGTTTAAACCATGAGGCATCAGAGACTGGAATTTTGCAATTAAAAAGGATTCGCGATTTTTGCGCTTCATGTCACTGTTATAACCCGATTCAAGGATAACGATTTTGAGGTCTGTACCTAAAGCGTGTCCAGGAAGGTTAAAATGTGTAGAAAGGGGTGTAGGATGGTTATTAACAATATCGGATTTATGGCATTTAGCACAACATTTAGACAACATTTAGCACACATAATAAGGTAACATACGTTAAAAGACTTGCAGTGCAATCCCTGTCGGATTTCGAAAATAAAAGAGTTTGAAGTGCTCGAGATAAATGTACATGGGGTAATGAAATGACATGTTTGGCAGCGTTTGTTGCCACAAGGGGAACACCCAGGATTTGGTCGGGATAGACGGGATGAAACTAGTAAGTTACGAATGTTACGTGATCGACGGAATGTGATATTGGGGGGAGCAGGAAAAATTATTGTAAGTTTTTCGTCGCTGTGAAGTATGTTGAGATGGCGGGTGAAGATGGACCCTGCGCCACTCAGTGCTTTGTTATAGGCGGTAACGAAGGATAAGGGGTTTTGTTGCTGCCGCGGTTCATGTGAAAGTAATTTTTCCCGATCTAGAGATTTGCACGCGGAGAGAGCATTGTTTATAAGGTTGGGAGGGTAGTTTCGTTTTCTAAAATCGTTCGACATTTCTTCAGCCCATGCCTCAAAATCTTCTGGGTTAGAGCATATGCGTTTTAGACGTGTGAATTGACCAAAGGGGATGTTCCTTTTCTGAGTATTAGGATGGTAGCTGTTAAAATGAAGGTACTGGCGTTTGTCAGTGGGTTTCTTGTATAGATTCGTGACCAGCTTACCAGACTGTATAGAGACAGTCACGGCTAGAAAATTCACGGATGCGTGGGAAAGATTACACGTGAACTTGATGGCGTGATGTACGGAGTTAAAATGCTCGAAAAACGCAATTAAGGATGGTTCATCACCCGACCATACGATGAAAATGTCGTCAATGTACCTTAAGAAGACTAAAGGTTTGATCGGGAAGGATGCTAATGTTTTTTCTTCGAATTGCCCCATGAAAAGATTCGCATAGTTGGGAGACACGCGTGACCCCATTGCTGCACCTTGAATTTGGACAAAATGTTTTTCGTTAAAGTTGTTGTGCATGAGCACAAGCTCGAGGAGCGAGAGGACAGCTGCTGTCTGGAGAACTTCAGACGGGAAAGATTCAAGAAAAACTTTAACCGCATCGAGACCCTCATCGTGTGGTATGTTTGTATAAAGGGATGTAACATCCATAGTAGCCAAGATGACGTTGCTCAAATCGCTGTTCTGCTTATTAATCGAATCGACTTTGAGGAGAAAGTCATTGGTGTCTTTTACGTAAGAGGACAGAAGCGGAGGAACGTGTTTGATACAATGATCTAAAAGGAGAGAAATGTTTTCGGTGGGTGTGTTTATTCCTGATATTATAGGCCTGCCGGGGTTATTCTTCTTGTGTACCTTAATCAATAGGTAAAATGAACCTGGAGTAGCATTTTTGGGTCTAATGAACTCCGCAATGTTACGTGGAATAGAATCGTTAGTGATTAGCGCGCTGATCTTTTGGTTAATTGTGCGACAAAATAGTGGAGTGGGGTCAGAGTCAAGAGGCTTGTAGAACCTAGCATCACTGAGGTGCTCATTTGCTTTGCTGACGTAGTCTGAAGTATTCATCACGGCAATTCGTCCGCCTTTATCAGCGGGCCTGATTATGATATCATCACAAGACTTGAGATTCCATAGTGCTATCCTTTCTTGCTTAGATAAATTAAATGATACTGCTTTGACTTGCAAGTGGTGAGGGAAAGCACGTCTAACAATTCTCACGTACGCAACAGCGCACTACAGCTTGGAAGCGCAAAGCGTTACAGTAGAGACTGTTGCCATGAGCAGAGACATCTTCGCTGTTATCCTGATCTCTTGTAAGTGCAATATTCTGGATTTCCGCTGGATTAACATGTTCGTTCTCCGCTGAAGATATTACTGCAATATTACATTTGGAACAAAAATGTGTACTCCTTCTTTATATCCTTTCAACAACAACAACAACAATAATTGAAGGAGAACTGGTGGTAACATGGGATGTTTCGGGTCACCAGTGTGGGGTTCTCACTGGAGAATAAGGACAGGCTAGAACCGTCGTTGTCGGTGAACGAAAAAAGAAACGTTTTATTCCTGCGTGAGGCAAGAGCGCGTGGCGTGGGAGGAATGTAGTGTCGCTGTTGTCGTCGCACTACATATGCCCCCCTTTCAGAGTTCCGGAGGAACGTGTTGGGGCGAGCGGAGTCGGAGCCCATGTGACACGCTTTGGAGGCCTGGGAGGGGTGACTATGTCCGGTGGCAGAGATGGGTCAGGATAGTGGGCCAGGGCTATGTTGCCGAGGAATGCGGGCTTCAAAATAAAGTTGTTGTTGTTCCCCGTGCTAGCCACAGGAGCCTACTCCAGCTCACAGAGCTTAATATGAGATGATGAATTATGGTGAACGCGACGCGAAGACAGGTCGGAGTTCTGTTTAGAGCTCTTCGAGGGAGCAGAACAGCTGAACAGGCTTTTTCGATGGCTGCATATTTCGACTGTTTCTGCACAACATTGCGGTGAGTTTCCCTTCTCTACCCACGCAACACACCACTATTCGTCCAATATCGGTCTAAGGCTGGCTTACAACACTGCCCCTATTGGCAAATGTGGCAAATATTGACCAGCCGGTATTGCCAATGTTCTGCGAGTATTACTAATACCGGCCCAATAGTGACAAGCCAGTTCTACCAAAGTTCCGCCAGTACTCCCAATATTAGTCGAGTACTGGTAAACAAATATTCCCAATATTCAAAGTTTTCATAATGCGCTTCTAACCAGCATATGAGAAACAGCGTTTGTTTGGTCACCATGTCTCCGTTCTTTTCCTCCCGTCTTGGAGGAATCCGCCTGATAGGCCTGGGTAAAAGAGCTGTCTGTATGTGGGGGGCTTCCAGGGACGTAACGGTAAACTCTGGATTTGTGCCGGTCACCCGCTACTTTTGCCATTCTGAGACACAATCCAAGAGCACTCTGAGCCTCTTATTTGATGCTGCAGAAAACTGCACTCTAAACAAGATAAATGCATGTGCAATGCACCTGCTTTTCTCATCAGTCCTCTAGGCGCCGAAAAAATCGCAGACATAAACGGAGCACTGAAGTTTCCGCCCCCAAATATTTACAAGATCTAAAACAAGTTCTGCAAGAAATAACATGTGAAAGAACGAGAGTGCAGGTGACCTACAGAGCGCGTGCGATGTCCTCTGTTCCGCACACCTTTAAGAAATCCTCCACTCGTGAAAGGAGCGTATCGGAGAACGAGGGAACGTCGTGATGCAACGTTGCTGCCGTGCAGGTGGCTCGTGGCGTAGGGCGGATTAACTAAAGCAGGTATGCGCGCCGCGTGAACTGAGAACAAAGAAAAAAAAAGGAAAGGGGATATTCCTTACGCCACGTTTCAGCCTTCCGCATCTGCTTTCTCCGGCTGTTTTGTTAAATTTGTTTTCGCAGTTGGGTAACCCCATCACAACTCGGGCAGGGTGGTCCGGACACCATCGCAGATTTCCTTTGAAAAAATATATGTTGTACTGCAACACGCGTACACACAGGAGCAATAAATATTTTGGCTCTATGTGTTGTGGTCCGCCAGAAAAAAAAAAAAATCCCAAACAAATCAGCTCGGCGGCGGAGCTGCCTGCGGAGCAACTTTGGTATTGTATTCCTTGCTATCGGACGTTCCCAAACTATAGATTTTTGTTGCGCAATATGTCAGGTACAACGACTTTCAGCGTGCACAAATAGCACGGGTCAATTCCTACTTGATCTTGAATTAAAAATTACCATTACAACAAAATTAGATTTTGCTCATATTTGTCTTTGCGCCTTACTCCTCCTATATACGCCATCGAGATCTATGAAGTAGCGGCGTGTAGGTCGAAGCGTGCTCTTTGAATTGATGTCAAATTTGCATGTCTGTGCCTTGCCCCCTTTCAGCAAGGGGGTGCAGAGTAGAGCTATGCTCTAAAAATGTTTTTTTTTTTTTTACTCTCGTTTCTCAAAAACCCCACCTCCGATTTCCTTCAAGTTTTGTAGTTATACAGCCTAGCCTATGACCTACCTGTTTCCGCAAAAGGGAAGGTTCCCTTTCAGCACAACTCGGGATAGCGCGCAACGAACGTGGGGTGCGGTGTGTAGCGGACGACGACAACGACGACAACGATGGCCACGCGCGTGGAGCACCGGCTTCAGTTCCACCGGCGCGGCCATGGAGACAGGCCACCGTCATCGCCTCTCCGTGGCATACCATCATCGCCGGTCGGGGCTCATGTAGAGGAAGACCACCGTCCTCTACATTTGGTGACCCGGACAAAGAACATCACGTCCGGAGCAATTCGGCCCTTCACCATCCCAAATTTCTGACCACGCCATCGAGCACCACTACCTCCGGCACACACGGCCCACCTTCACTCCTACCGCACTCTTCGCTCTCTCTCACCTACGCTTCTCTCTTCGCTCAAGTCTTCTCACGCTTCTCACTGCCGGCCGCGACACTCGAGCCTTGCGCTCACCTGCCGGTTGCGGCAGTCGCGGCAGCCGACGCCTCGGCACGCTTAAGCCCGTCTCGGCACCTCACTCACTCCACCTGGGACTATCGAGCTTCGGCTCCCGTGCCGGTCGCGGCGCCCCAGGACCACGACACCGAGCGCCTCACTCTCTCTGCGACGGATCGCTGTTCCCGTCCACACCTACCACAGGGATGACTACCTACACACGGATGCTGTTCCCGTCTTCATCCTCTCTGAAATGCCGCCAACGCGTGCCGTGCCCCTGTTCCCGCTGTTCCCTGTTCTTGCGATGCGTCCGCAACGCATCTGACGGCCGGGGGACCCCTGTAGCGGATGACGACAACGACGACAACGATGGCCACGCGCGTGGAGCACCGGCTTCAGTTCCACCGGCGCGGCCATGGAGACAGGCCACCGTCATCGCCTCTCCGTGGCATACCATCATCGCCGGTCGGGGCTCATGTAGAGGAAGACCACCGTCCTCTACACGGTGCACAAGATGTACACCTCTACCGGGAGAACAACGCCACAAAGCTAACAGGATCAGTGGCGTGTGCTATAGCCAACGTCTCTGGTCTTGAACGACAGAGCTCAGGATGCAGGCCTACGGCAATTCCCGTCCTAGCAATATATTTTGTGTCTTTCTGACTCGTTTTTCTCACAGTCGAATCTCAATGCCGCTCACGTTAAGTTCAGCGACGTTCTGAGACGGTGGCTTGTGTTTCCGACATGAATTCCAAGTACAGTATGGATCGCGTGTACTGTGCCGATTATGCGGTGCAATGGTAGCCACCTTAAGTAAAAAAAAAGAGAGAACTACGCTTTTCTTACTAGAAGCAAGTTTCCCAGAAACATACCGGGCCTCAACATTAACGGCATCGTCCAGCCAGGTTATACCTTGCAAGTAATGTGATCTGTGTTATCGCTTCTCTGGAAAATATTGTGTACAAATAACTGAGTTCTTGACGACTAGGTGCTTAAATGTGCCTGACTTGAGATGGAATCACCCAGTTACAACACGATGCAGAGCGAAAATATGTTGCATGGTTGCTCCTAATGGACAGCTTGACAGATGATGATGGGTTTCAAGCCACGTTAAATGTCACATCATTGCTCCTTTAGTAACGTCAGACGTTTCTGAAACAATTTGTGATACACAATCACGCCTTTGCTATCACACCTTTTTCTACCAGTTACAGTTTTGCCTAAATAATAGGTCCAATCTTTAGCCAAAATTATTATTTTTTGATTGCGTGCTAGCGCCGCGAAGCAACCGTGGCTATGAGCGGCGTACAGATGTGGACAGACGGAGGGAGGACAGCAGGAAGGAGTGGGGGACAGAGGGATTAGTATGCGTCCTGGGCCGACTGTGCCGGCATTCGTCTGGAAAGTCTTCGGAAAGCCCAGGAAAAACCTCAGAAGCACAGCCGGCGGTAAGATTCGAACCCACCACCTCCCAGTCTACAGCCCGACCTTGGTTACCACCAACGAGCGGACGCCTTAGCCCACTCGGCCATGACGCTGGTCTTTACCCAAAATTGGGGCAATCTTGGAAATATTGTGCCCATATACTCCACATTGGTCCAACGTTGGTCCAGCTTTGTCAATTCTGGGTCATTGCAATATGTTCCCACTCACGAGCCACCACACCCAGAGACGTCACCGCATCTTCTTGACACGTAATTTGGAACCCATGTAGGGGCTCTAAAAGTGAAACCACATATGCTGAAGCTTATATGCCTGCCTGGGTTCTTGATCTCGCCGTTGACCAATTCGTGCTCCACTTCCACGTTGTAGCTCAGCATGTATAGGGTACCCCGTCGCCTTGAACGACGGTCATCTTGTGGAGCCGCGTCTTGTAACTATCAATCGTCTCTGCGGCTTGGGAATGTGTCCATGCCTTCGGTGGTGTGTTGGTGCGCTGTAGTACGTTAGTCGTCGTCCAGGAAACGTTGACGACATCGATTGTTCGACTTTAGGCAATCCACTTTGGTCGCAATTTACATCTTCCATGCGACCACGGGGATGCACTTGTATTTTACAGGCAGTTTCCAGCCTTCCTCCTGGACAGTCCTAGTGGGGAGAAAGATATAGTTCATCGTAAAAAATCACCCCATAGGCGATGTCAGAGTGATCGGTTGGGATTAATATTTCCCGCCTTAGGGATTTTTAAGGCTTCCTGAAATCTCAACACATAGGGAACAACCACGTGTGCAAGAATATTGTACCCTGCCACAAGTTCCTTCTTGTCGGCCATGTGCCGATCCGTAACCTCGGTTTTAGTAAGAAGTACCTAACCTTGCAGCAAGTTCAACACTTCCCTTCTGTGAAGGCGTTACATTCTTTAAATCCAAGGCTGCAAATTGCAGTGGCATTGTGTTGTAAATGTAATGGTGAACCAATGACATAATAGTTTACAAATGACAAGATTTGGTATGATGCGGACCACGACAGTTGTGCATGGTTAAGTATTTATGCTTGTCCTCCTTTTCTGTGGCACATTACAGTGAGCATACACGCAGTATGCGGGGAATTGCCAGAGTCGAAACGTAAGTGCCCTACAGTCGTTAGAGATCCCAAGGTGAGTACTCCTCTGTATATAAATCCACTGTACCCTCATTACAAATAACTCGTGCGAGAAATAGCACTCCGCCAGTATATTGAAGTGGATGTTCTTAAGGGAGCTCTATCACAGACATGCGAATAAAGGCCCTCCAGAGACATGCTGCCCCAATAGCTTGGGCTGCTAGTTCGAGGCATGCGCCTCTGGTCAAGTAAACTCGTGCGCCAAACAACACGAAACAAAGAAGAAAAGGTGTCTATATACAGAGTGTTTCAGTAAGAATGTGCGATCAGCGACATTTACTACGTACTACAAGTAACTCTATCAAGTTTTAATTGAACAATTTTATTGAATTGAAGTGAAGAAATTGGACAAATCAATGCAACGTTTATTTGCAGGAGACGCACAGCACACGTTCGATTTACCCCATTCGATTACAAAGTTCGTTCCTACTACAATGGGGAAAACATTTGCGAAAATTGTCTACGGAACGAAACGAAAATTGCATACGAGACATGCAAACACTGCAAAGCCACGGAAAATTGGCGCGGACCCGTGGAATAATAACGAGTTGTTTAATTTGTAGCACAGGTATGAACCAGTTCTTTCTCCTTAGTTGCCATCGAAGCACGCTAAGAGGGTGCCCATATTTCGTTCCTTGCGGGACGTGATATGGGGCTTCGATTGTTGAGGCCAGTGTCACACGCGCGGGAGCTCTGTGCATTGCTTTGCCCTTTCGCGGGCATTGCCTACGCCAAACGGCGTGTGTGGCGCCGTGCTTGCGAACAGAAAAACGAAATAGAACAAAAAGAAGACAGGCCCCTGATCACAGAAGTCTGTTTAACTTCTACGCTGGGCACCCAAACGAAAAATAGTGCCTTCCCGCAGAAACAGATTGAATCGGCATGTGGTCTTGTTTATAGCGTGCCTAAGGTGGAGTGACCGCTAAGTGAAGGAGATGTAGCAAACTACTGAAGACTTTTGGAGCCTCTACGAAAGGTCCACAGACACGTCTCCTTCAATGTAACATGAAGTGCTGACTTTTCTAATATGCCATCTGCATTATCGACAACCAGCTGTTCCTTCAACATCAAACGGCCGGCGCATTTCCTGTTGCTTGTTGTTTTGATATTTCGATCCTCTAGTTTTCTACGTGGAAGCTTGGTTCCGTCACTAACAAACAGATCGAGTGGCGCTGTACGTGAGAACTCCGCATGAAACTACTGAGACTCTTGTTTGAGGAGGGCGTAAAAATGGCATTGCCAGTTTTTATATACCGGGTGTTTCACGAAGATCCCCAGGCTGAATAATTGGTAAACAGGTGGTAAACAGGTAGAAAAATTGGTAAACACAGAATTGCATAAAGACTCGTTATTCTGGAGTGTGACCCTCTTAAACACTGATTTTCTCGCGTAAAACCATGCTTAACACTGGACTGCATAGACACATTGTGATTTATTTTGACAGCGTGAATTTCAAAGGGTTGCATTTTGAAGGGTGGATTTCGAAAATTTTATTATTAAGAGTGGGTAACAGGGTACACCCGAAACTACTGAGCCTCTTGTTTGAGGAGGGCGTAAAAATGGCATTGCCAGTTTTTATATACCGGGTGTTCCACGAAGGTCCCCATGCTGAATAATTGGTAAACAGGTGGCGCTAACGAAAAGCTTTCTTTTCAGCGAGCATCTCTCAGACATCAGCCAAGAACTGAACAGCGAGCAGCTCATTTGCATGCGCTGTTGCGTAGTGTCGCGCCTGGGTTTCAGGGCCCAATGACAAGGGGCCATGTGGTGACAAAGGCCAGGTTAATTCGGGCAAACAGTGTCATTCGTTTATAAGAAAAAAGTAACAGTAACTTCAGTGACGACATCACGTGGCGCACCACCCACGTGCCCTTTCATCGTTGTACTTGTTGTTTCCTTGGTCCGCAGGCAAAGATTACGTCAACGGTGAATACATAACGGCGATCATTAATGAAATAAAACTCAAAACTTTAAAATTTACTTCGGACGCGTTCGGAACATGTGTGTTACAGAACGCAACCTTAAGCGAAAAATGTTCCAGAAAAAAAAGAAGAAAATAACAAAAACGCGTCGATACATAGCCATTTTTAGAGTAATTAATTGGTTTCGGTTTACATATTTCTTGCGTGGAGCAGCGTGCCAATGCGCTCTTTCGCTAGGCTATCTAGCTGCCAATTACGTGTTCATCCGCCTACACTCTTAAAAATGAACTTCACAGCATAGCATGCTCCCAGCCAACCATCATCTCGAATGATATCGTTCTCGTCTCTGATTTGTTGAAAACGGGGGGTCTACGCCTTTTTGTGACAATTATGAACAGCATAAGTGTCACAAAAAAGGCGTACGCCCCCCGTTTTCAACAAATCAGGGCAGATAACGATATCATTCGAGATGATGGTTGGCTGGGAGCGTGCTATGCGGTGAAGCTCGTTTTTAAGAGTGTAGTTCACACGCAGGGCTGACGGAAGATAACGAACAGACAGATGATACATTTCTGTGCAATCCTCGTCACCACGATAAATGCACGCTACATGACTCTTTCTTATCTTCCGTCACCCTACCATTACCCGTTTATTTCACGAAATAATTTTGATAAAAGTGCTCGGAAATTACGGTGAAATGAAATCTCACCCGAGATAAGTAGCGTGGGCCACATAATGTTCAGACAAGTAGCTTTCTTAGCAAAAAGTGCAAAAAACGCTGCGAAGTGTTACAAAACGGACAGAAGAAAACACTGAAGCAATCGTTTCTGTTTGTCCCTTCGCTGTCCGTTTTGTAACACTTCGCAGCGTTTTTTTGCACCTTTTGCCATGGAACACCAACTAGCCCAGCGGTCCGTTTTATTTAGCTTGCTTAATACGATTTTTATCCCACGGGATACGATTTTTTAGGGGAAACACCCTGTAGATGTGTTTCGTTCTAGCTGTTGGAGATATTTCTTAAAAAAAAAACTATGAAGACAGCATATATCTCGCTTTTACATTTGAGTTATATGGTCAGATGGACATCGTCTAGAAGAAAGTGTGCAACGAGAACGTGGCTAGTTACCTAAAATTCATTAATGAACTCTTTAAATGGGGATATCAGGCAAAAGCGAGATAGCAGAATCAGAGACTATCCTCGTTAAAAGCCATTCCACGTTTAAAAAACCCCAAAACCGGCACATGCGTTAAAATATTCATCCTCGAATGGTGATATGCAAATGAACCGAAACCGAAACAGCGGGAACTGGAAATTCCCGACAGGGTGGCCGCGGTTTCGCTCGGTTTCGGTCGTCGCAGTTTCGACGCGCTCATTTCACGTCGGAGGGCCACGTGAATTGGTGCGATGGAGTTGATTAGACTAGGTGCCGATCCGCTGGCCATATAAACCACTTCCCGGCGCAGATAACCCTCAGTAGGCGAACGTGGGGCGCTCCTGGAGCGCTCTTTCTTCGGTTTCGGCTGATATGCATACCGGGATTCTGCAGTGGATAGTTCAAGGCACACCTTCTTTTCTAGATTTTTAAAAGATAGAATGACTCTAAACAAAGAATGGCTCCCGCTCTGCTATCTCGTTTTTGCCCTAAATTGCGTACTTGAAGAATGAATTAAAGAATTTTAGGTAATCAGTCATCTTGTAGTTACATACTGTCTTTGTGAGGATATTCGCCTGGCCATGTAACTCAATTGCAAAAACGACATCTGTGTTGCTCTCATAGCATTTCTGTAAATGATACAAAAAAGCCCTCTATAAACGCCGCATACGAAACCAAATCAGAAGCATTAGGTTATGACGGATGTTTTCATTAGCTGCGTTGACATGAAGGCGACACAAGTTGACTGAAGTCCATCTATCGTCTGCATGTAAACCGGTCTATATCGACATAAAAGACAACCAATACAGTAAGGATAAGTCGTTCAACCTGGGTTGTTCAGACGAAAAATGTCGACTGAACTTCTCAATATAAACCGCGTCAGTCGACGTATTCAGCAACTTCCCATACGCGAGTGCCCGATGCCTCGTCCTCACTCGCCTGACAATAGAATAGGGCGATGACAGCAGGAGACAGAGGAAGAAGAATAGCTGATGAAAAGAACGGCGTGCCGATAGGGCAGTAGGGAAAAGTAGTAAAAGAATTCACGCGATCACAAAGTTGTACAATGTAATCTAACTTTCAAGGTTACAACTCAAATATGAGGGTGGCGGCTTAGTCGAGGATCAGTCGACTGAATTCTGAAGAGCTCTATGGCGCCCTAGTCGACTTTCATATAAACCATCGCCAGTCGACCTTAACGATCAGACGATTGTGGACTTCAGTCGACATATCCGTCCATGCAAACGCAATTAGTGACACGTAGAGACGGAGCGCTGAGGAGAGACACACACACAAACGCATACCGGAAACGTCAGAGCTACAGCATAAATGTTGTGTATGCGCATTACATCAGTTTTATCTCAGAAACCGAAATCCCATCCCGGGATCGCGGGATTGGTTCAGATCAATCCCGGGATCGAAATAATGATCCGGGATCCCCAACACTAGGAACAATAAGTTGGGAGAGACGAAAAAGGCTCGCATGCGCTTGACCTCGTGGGATTATCCATCACACGCGGCGCTCACCGCTTCGAGGTGAGGATCGGTCTGCTTCCTGTCGTTGCGTTTCGGAGACTCCCGAACGAAACTATAACACGGTCGACACCGACGCGATTGTATCCATCAACTCTGCAGCAGTCGAGCATACCCCGGATGGCGTAATGGTTCCTCACAGAGTTCCGCTAGTCGAAAACCTGGGATCGAAAATCGTGGGATATTAACGTTTCTGGTTCATCGCCATTCAGGGTAGATGTTCAAACTCCTCGTGGAAGATGTCTGAAAAGAATGCTGCCGCCATTTTGAATGCCATTCCATGAAGGGATGCTGTGGTGTAGTAAAGTGTACAATGTCTTCTCTGTTGAATATGTAGGGGATTACGATTATTATTATTGTTCCGCGAAATTATTACGGAATAATATTGTTTCGTGCTCCGCAATGTTTTTCTTCTATTGTTGACCAGAGGTGGTTCCACATACGTATATCGTAACTGTTGTTTCCACTCCCGAATCTCTTAAACTCTCTCTGGCACCGATCGGTTTCTCTCACTTCGAACGCGCACCTATCGACCGTATGCACCGCGCCGGTTCCCGAAAACCCCGTATATGCGGCGTGCACGTGACGTCACATCCAGAGCCGTATATTAAACGGGAGTCTGGCCAATGGGAGGAGTCAGAAAAAGAGGCTCGACCTGTCAATCACAGTTTCGCTCCCGTGAATGGTTTGCTTTCTACCGAGGGGGTCGCCATGACACCTTGCTGCCACCCAAAATGACGACGAAATCAAACACGGTGAAGCGAGAATTTCGTGATAAAAATTGTTTCACAGACTCCTCTGATTTCACTTTGTAGCTGTACATTCTCATATAAGTTTGTCAAATCAGTTTCAACTGATGCTCCGCTATCGATATCTAACCGAGACTAATACGTTTTATGGTCGGTGTTAGACCTAGCGAACACGGCGATCATAACGAAATCATAACAAAAACGGCGCTGTGCTGTAAAATGTTGTATTTACTTACTGAATCTAATGCATATAAACATGCTTGCCTTTTTTATTCCAACTATTCATGTAGATAAGTTAAAAAATCGTGCCGACGACAGGATGTGCATCAGCAAGTGGTTCTGCCAGCAGCGGTACAACGACGGAAGCAGACGACAGTACCCGACGTGTCTTGCGCAGCCTAGGTGGTGTTCATCCAATTCGCACCAAAAATCCACTAATGGTAGAGGTCGCGAGAGGAATCCACGTCAATCCCATCCAATCCACTTGCCACCCGGAATGGCGTTGCCCATGTTGGATAGGGGACAAATAGTGAGGATAGGTGGATTGATAGTGCCCCATATTTGAAGACGTCATTGGTCAGAAAGCTGAAAAGCGGGTGGAGCGGGTCAGGTATGAGCATGCCCCATTAAAGGCAGGACTCCCTTTAAATATACGGCCCTGGTCACACCATAGTTTTACCCGTGCTTCTTCCCTCTTTCTCGTGAACGGGCGCACCCCGCCTATACGCGTGCTTGTTTTCCGCCTTTCTGGAGAAGCGGCGCAGAGCACCCACCGCTGGCCGCAGATAGCCCTCGGTCACGGACAGAAGGACATGAACCTGCCCTTTCAGTTTCCTGTTCGATCCATCTGCTGGTAACGGCCAGATGTTTTGTCATAAATTTCGTCCACCAGCTATCCTTGGTTTACGCTATTTTATCAATCAGGAACGCAAAGCCTTCAGCTCCATGATGTATATCTGTGGCACAGGTATTCTTTGTTGTATGCTGCAGAACGAAGGTGACTTTATTTTACCCTGTTGTCCCCAATAAAATAGTTCTTTAAATGGGCATTTGCATTACTTTCTTACCAATTACAATAAAAAAATTGCATATATTGACGATGTTTACTGCATATTTTGAAGCTTTTCTGTGCATAGTCGCATGCATATTTCGCGAGTTTTTTAGTGCATATTCATCCGCGCTCTAGTCATTACAAATCACCCGAAATGTATACCTTACGAATTTCTGTTTTCGTCTCTATATCCCATACATTACAAGAAGTTCTTATTATATGGCACGTCTCCTGTCCTCTCGAATTCTTTATACATAACAATGTATTGCTCAACGTTCACAGGTACATGCAGAGTATCCTCGAACGGCCTGCGTATACTACTGTGGAATAGATACCGATGGAATCTGGAAATATGGCATCTTCAAGGACGGCACACATTGTCAGGTAACTTCGAAATTGCTTGTACCAATCAGAAAATGTGCACAAGAACTGTTCGTAATTGCTTCCCGTTTAGTTTATTTCATTAAACATTCAGTATAGACAATAATGGTACAAGTGGCTATATGAAATCACGGAAGACGAGGTAACAACAACAAGAAATACAAGTAATACTCACTCGTTTCAGCAAGTTATGGCTCCCGAAAACCCAAAGAACCGATCACATGGACCACTTTCGTAGGTGACGCACCATGTGTTTTCGATGTTCATGACGATGGTTCAGAGAACGTGATCAGCCAATCGCCTCGTTCCTGTGAAGTTGATGACATCAAGTTGACCACGTCTGATTTGACAGCTGGGCAACGTCATGTCAGATGATCGGGCCGCTCGACCTCATCTGATATTCTCCCGATATATGTGCGCGTGGAAGGTCATCCGCAGATAAGCAGCTTTCGAGATCCCAGCTCTCTGTAAGGTCTGGAAGGACCTAATAGGTAACGTGAAGCCAGAAAGGTGTAGCTCATATTTCCGCCATTTATTCCCCACTGTTTTATCCGATCAAGTACGTAACATCATTTTTACGTTATTGGAAGACACAGCCAGTAAAGGGACCAAGGTCTCGTCCCTCCTTAACCATCTAATTATGCTCGCAGAAGATGCCACTTCCGCTCCGTTTGTCATTATGTCATGTCTTTCCATCACAACTTGCAGGTAAGGTAACTAGTAAGGTGGTGAAGTGCACGGACCTTTATTGAATAGCATCCCAGGCATTCAAAGAGCTTCATGAGCCCGGGCGCATCGAAAAATGGCCCGGGCCGACCCGCGCCCGGACCTTCATATTTTTATGCGGCCCGGCCCGGCCTGGTGACTCGGCGAGTAGATCCCGGTCTATATATTTCCAGCCGTGACGTACGCGTTTCTGGCGCTTATCAATCAAATTTATAAGTAAATTTATAAGTAGAGAAGACAAGGCCGCAAACATACAAGTGATGGCGGTTTAGCACCGTAACCGCACGCGACTGAATTAAATCCAGGACGCACGCGGTCATGGGCGTTGTCGTTACACTGTCAAGTTTTTGCGGAGGTAGAGGATGCTGTCGACAAACTCCTTCTTCCAGTCCCTACCCCTCTCACCAAGCTTTGCCAACTTGATTGTGAAATACGTGAGGAGTGAGGAGCAATGTAAAGTGGCTTTGGGAATGTTCTAGAGGGTCGAATCATATAGTGTTCTTTGTTTGTCTTTGCAAAATATGTACAGGAATGACGCAAGCGCATAATGATATGAACTAATAGATCTCCATTGTGTGGAAGTGCGTGGCCCGGCCGGGCCTGACTCTCCGAAGCATGTTTGTCGGCCCAGGCCCGGCCCGCGGTGCATGCGTATTTTGTCGGCCCGGGCTCTGCCCGGCCCGGAGCTCCCAGCCAATACCAAGCCCAGCCCGACCCGAGCTGTGGGCCGCTTCGGGGGCCCGGGGCCCGTGCAGGGCTCTAGCTCAGGCATTCATGTTCACAAAAAGGTTTGTGTTTCTGCGCCAAATATTTTTTATCGGTGCGGCGCATGCATTTGGAGATTTTAGAATTTTCGAACGTAGTTGTTGTAGTGCGGTGGTCCGATTAAAAAAGCGTCATTCAATATCTTTTTATTCCGCATTGCCGCCGCGAACCAACTGTGGCTATGAGCGACGTACAGATGTTGACAGACGGAGCGAGGATAGCAGGAAGGAGTGTGTGTGTGGGGGGGGGGGGGCGTGAGGATTAGTATGCGTGCTAGGCAGGCTTCATGGGGAACTGTGTCGACATTCGTCTGGAAAGTGTTCGAAACACCCAGCAGAAATCTCAGACAGCACCAGCCGGTGGAAGGATTCAAACCCACCACCTCCCAGTCTTCAGCACGACCTTGGCTACCAGCAACGAGCGGGACGCTTTAACCCACTTGGCATTGCCGCTGGCATATATCATTCAGTAGAATGTGTCCACATGATGCAGGATTCGAATACATGATACAACAAAAATCTGGAAAAGAGTTATTTGAACTATTCCCGGTCCAACGGTTCAACAGAAAACGTGGTTCAGAAATGATTCTTAACTTGCGAGTGCAGGATTGAGGAACCAAGGAAAGGACGGCACGGTCAGCTCTTTCTCTCTCTCTCTCTCTCTCTCTCTCGAGGGTTGCCCAATTATGTACTCCCAAGTTATGGATGTACTATACCAACCCAGTATATGAGTCCAGTACCGTTATTGATTCAGAGAAGAACATATTCTTGCGCATTTCAGATAGTAGTCTCTAGGTTTCCCTGACTCATGTAGTTTATCTAGTTCTTGCACCATCTATGTTCTATCGGATGAGATATTGCAGACTTTAAAATGTGTTTTATCTGCGGCTTAGCACAACAGTGGGAAAAAATAATTGAAAAACGTAGACGTTTCATCGACCTATTCAGGCAGCATCATCAGTACACAATGTATCCGAAAGTACAGATCAACCTACTTATCCACCAAGATATCGTAAACCTCCGGCTGAGGGCCACAGTTGGCGTTACATGCTTGAGATATTGCAGCTATTGTTATCTGGACAGCAACAACGTTGTGGTCCAGAATTTCGAAAATTTAAAGTTTCATTTTTTTAAAAAGAAACACATATGTACGAAACATATTTTTACGGTTCTGGGATGCTATTCGATAGATGACTGCGTTTACTACACCCGCGAGTTGTACAGGAAGTGAAAATGACGTCACGAGCCCGCATGATTAGAGGCCGAAGGAGAGAGACATTTTGCGTGAGTTATACAGATAAAATAGCATAAGCGATGACCAGCTGGTGGACCAAAAAAGCTTCGTTCTATATGTTCTTACATTTCGTGTAGACCATGTTCAGGCTTGTTTAATCATGGACATAGTACTGCGTCTTCGAATAGCATAAAAACGACTATAAGTACTTAAGATACAAAGTAAGACACAAAATGTGAGGTTCGTTTTTCTGAGTTCTGGCTACCCGTTAGGTCCTCAAACACCCCTTAAGAAAATAGCGTGTGATCATATTCTGAGCTCGGAAATGCAAAATTAAGACTTCATGAACCCATTATACGTAAATTTTTTTAAATACCTGCGACAGTGAAAGGCCCGATGCGATCATATGGCATCAGACGACCCAGCTTCTCTTATCGCATCGTTTTCGTAGAGCGCTCCTGAGCTGCTAGAGCTCTTCTTGAATCCTCTTGCACTTCTGTAGGACTCCACGTTAAATCTACAATACTGCTACCGCAGAACTATTTAGCTTGTGATATGTGTATTCTCACACGATATTATATTTGTTCAATAAATTCAAAATGAATAGTGATATATTACTTGATCATATGTATTTTTATCTTTATGCAGATAGATGTAGAGCGTGATGGGTACTGTTACAAAGGGTTCTGTAACAAATACCGAGGAGGACATCAGCTCCCTCCGACTTCGTCCGAGAAACCAAAGAAGAAACCAAGCGCATTGACGCCGCCCAGAACGCTGAAGGAAGCCTAACATGCAGCAAATTCACTGCATACGTACGACTGTATGGGTCATAAAGGAAGTTGTGGGACCGAGGCTGTCTTTAAAATCAATAAATCAATAGTTAGCAAATATTTGTCCGGTCTAAGCAAAGCAACGGAGCACAGATATCACGGATCTGCCGTTGCAGAACCCATTGCGCTGGTTAATGTAGTGGCGGTAGTGGTCAGCGCAAATGTGGCTTGATTGACCGAGCCTTGAGGTGATTTTTTTTTTTTTTTTTGCTGCGGCGTGTTCTGCAGCAAATAAAATGAGATACTACGGAGGAATGACAAGTGCAAGTTACCACCAGAGTGCACACGATACCTCTGTTCCACACAACCTTAAAAAATCTCCCGCTCGTGAAAAGAGTCCATCGGAGAACAAGGGAGCGTCGTGATGTAACGTGGTCCCGTGGTAATGAGGCACCACAGCACGCAACCAAAACCCTTTTAAAACACGATGTTTAATCTTAGTGCCTTCCCTGTGCCTTCGTCAATGTTGTATGGTCATGCACTGAACGCACGTTGGTCCGCTTTGTCGACCACATGTGTCGATTACCGTCAACAGACGGACGTAGGTCTGTGGCAGTGAGAACATGTCAACGAATTGCGCTGCGTTGAGCACTGAGTATACATGCCAATGGAACCGATGCTTTGCATCAAAACGCACCATTGAGGACCAAACTTAAATTTGATTGCGCAGTTAAAGACTGCGGGGCGAAAATATCTTGCACTGTAGCTTCTGATGTGTAACTTCGCGAATGACACCGGGTTTCGAGCCATGTTAAATGCCACCTCATCACTCCTTTAAGACGTGGTTAAACATAGTTTAAAGCTCAACTTTTTGACAGCCTGATAACCTCATAACCTCAGTGGTAAAAGCGCGCACAGGAGAAGAATAGCCAACGATAATTTGCCAACGACTTTGCCGGCAGAAGTTTGCTGAGTGCTTAAAAAGAGCGTATGCTTTCGTCTAAAATCAGTCGTTGAAAGTCAGCGCTTGTGTCTCTTCTCATTTGCGTTCTACATTAAGGCCTTAGTAGCTAATGCGCCAGAAAAATCCAAATTTGCGTTCTATTTTATTTATTTATTTATTTGTTTAATTTAATGATACGGAAATGAGCAGCTAGGCCAAAAGGCACAAGCCTGACCGGCGCCAAGCACCTTAGCAGTGCGCTGGCAAACCATGTAACAGCAGGCAATAAAAAAAAAAACAGTATTGACCCCTTGTTCTTTTTCTGCGTGCGCTTTTTTACCACTAAGCAATGTGTCGAACCGACACGTTTTTCGTTCCGGTTTTCGAATGGGTTCGAGGATATTAGCGAATTCTAGTAAAAGGCAAGGTTTTCATGATAACAGTTCCGAAAACATGATTTGCCAATCGCCCTGTTCCTTCCAAGCCCTGTTTCTTGTTAGGACATCACATGCTCGACTTGGCAACTTCTTTTATCGTATCTTTTTCATCCCAGTCAAAAATCAAGAATGGGACCAGTTCAAAGTAGTCTTTTAGACAGGTTTCGGGCTGGTCCCCATTCCCAGATGGTCTCCGTAGGGAACCATTCTGGAATGGGGACTGCTTGGGATCTAGAATCAGTCAGGAACTGGGACCACTTGGCGGATGGGATTTCAGTGGGACTAGTCTAGGCCCCGATCCCAAATTAATGTAGGGTTCGGAGCGTCCTGGTCCCAATACAGTGGTTCCCTCAGCTAAATGTCACGAAAAGTACACATAGCCGCTGGGACCGTTAGACTACTGCTGAAAGGAAGCTCGATTTTGTGCACATATGTGTCATTCTATTAAAACCTTTATTGTACGCGTACAGTTCTACAAGGGCTACCCCACTTATTGTATTCAACACTGTGAATGATTATGTAGTATGCGTAGTAAGTGACACACAGGCCTTGCTGAATTTTAGTTCAACCAACACTTACTGAAACACAGCAAAAAGATACCGGGAACATAAGCACACTACATCCCAGGTGGAAAAATTGTTGAAATGGATCCACTTGTATGTGGATTATGGAACCAGTAGGTGATTTCCAGCTAGGAATGAATTTCCATCTTGGAAGAGGATCCGCTTCCACGTGAATTATGGAACCAAAAATTGATTTCCAGCTAGGAAGTGGATCCACTTCCAAAGTGGAAATTGATTCCTAGGTGGAAATACATTTCTGCTTCTATGATCCACTTGAAAGTGGATTTTAGAGCTAAAATAGCTTGCAGCTCGCTCACAATCAGCTTCGAAGTGAATTCAACAGGAACATATTTGATGTCACTCCATCGCTGGAGCCACCCTCATAGAGGAGCTGCACCTTTGACACCCTTCTTTTTCGTTACTCGCCCTTGTCCTGTGTTGCACTTTTGTAATGAATAGTCAACGCCAATTACCCCACATTGCTACTTTAGTATCAAATCACGATGCTACTCACTAGCGTAAATGCAAGCCAACATGCGTCGCTCGTAATTTCTCGCGATTTAGCTGGTGCAGAAGTCGCAAGACAGACAAATTATGCATAATACAGCGCTTGACCATAGAGATTCAAATACGTGCACGTTCTTTTTTTACCTGTTTTGAAGAGTCAATGACGGGAACTACCGACGACCAACCGTCTACAGCAACGACATTTCAAAACGCACAGGGGTGGCACCCAATATATTGTTCCGTAGACGGGAGCACGCTGTGCGAACGCAATGCATCCTGGACAGTTCCTGGTCGCACATCACAGCAGATGTCAAGGCAAGTAGTACACAACTCACACAGTGGCCTGGACACCATTAATGAGCAATTAGATCAATTTGGGACCCCCCGCAGTAATTAGGATAATTCAGGGAGTCATTACACTAATTGGGGAGCATCTAGGACGTGTCCACACCACTGTGTGAGTTGTGGGCCAGTTGAGCTGCTAAAAAATAAAAAATAGGTAGAAAATAAAATAACTAGATAGAAATAGAGTGGAGAGAAACAATTTATTCGAAAATCGACGATGCCGCGGCGAAGAAACCGCTCCGGGGTGACCAGCGGCAGCCATGTTGGTAGTTGACACCCAGCAGTTGCAGAGATCGACGACAGGTGGCCACTTAGTTGCAAGGCATCACAAGTCTAAGCATGCGAGAGAAAAGGTCTAACCGCAACTGCTAAAACAGCACGGAGAAAACAGTACACATCGGGGAAAAAGGCGTACGGGGGCGATCGCTTAGGCCTAACCACAGCGTCACAACACTATGCAGCTAACACAAGGCGGGAACCACTGGGCACACATCGCTAAACATGCGGCAACACGAACAAAAGGCTTGCTCACCGCAAAACAAGTCTAAACATGCGAGAAAAGGCTTAACACGAGCGCGGTCAAATCACTCGTTGGTCGCCGCTAAACACGGCAAACATGCCGGAAAAGGAGCGCGTCAAATCGCTCACCTTTTCTCCCGCGGCAACTGCTCATCAGCCAGGCAGAAACTGAGCGAGCGCGGAGCATACGTCTGCTTTCCGCGACAACCAGCCAGAAACTGAGCGAGTGCGGGGAGCGCACTCTGCTTTCCGCGACAGCCAGAGAGAAACTGACTGAGGCGACGCGCCGCGGCAGCTATGGATGCGCGCGCGCCCTCTGCTCCACCCGACCGCGCATGCGCGCGCGCGCTCCTAGCGGCGACAGGTGGCTTCTGAGTTTCGGTTTCACTCTCCGTTCTTTGCGCGCGCGCGTTTATCTGTATAAAGGCAGCGCGCACCGCGCTCGCGTCATCATTCTGACCGATACGTGGAAAACGCCATGTGTGGTTTATTCCCCTGCGTTTCTCGTCGTCGCAAGGAAAAGACAAAAAACGAAGAACTTCGCGAATTTATTCGCGGCATCGTGGAGGAAGCCTTTCAAGTCCACCGCCTGGAATGGTTGCAAGCGCGTCAAGAAATGTGTCAGGACAAGATGAAGACGCTCGACCGAATCTTAGCGGCGGACAGACTGGCGAAAAAGAAGTCCAACTTTAGCCTGAATAATCTGTATTGGGAACGCAGTTCCGATGTAGAGGACGACGACGACGACGTCTAAATAAAAGCGATGCATTTCTCTTCGAGTCTCAGTCTCTTCTTTCTCTTCGTGCAACGTGTACGCACGCAACATGTCTTCCCCCGAACCTTTTCGTTTCCGTCATCCTTTTCGCTGTATCTTAAGCGGCCCCTCCATGTGCGGCAAATCTACTTTCGTTGCTAACGTGCTCAGGAACCTGAACGACGTGGTGAACAAGCCTCCGTCACAAATATTCTACGTGCAGAAATATGCTTCGCCGAGCATGCAGGACGAATTCGGGGACTCCGTAAAATTTACCAAGGAGCTACCGCGAGAGTGGGACTCGTCGCGCGCTACGCTGATCGTCGTCGACGATCACATGACCGACGCCGGTTCCTTGAAGGAGGTGACCAATCTTTTCATTCGGGGTTCTCACCACGCCAACGCGTCGATCTTCTTACTCGTTCAAAACATCTTTTTTGACAGTAGCCATTTTAGAACTATATCCTACAACGCCAGTTACGTCGTCCTGTGGCGCACCGTGCGCAGCGTGCACCAGATGGAACATTTCGGCCAACAGCTATTTGGCAGAAAAAGATTGGAGTATTTTCTGGATGCATATAAACAAGCGATGTCGTCGCCCCACCCATATTTACTCATGGATCTTCACAACTATACGCACGAGGATCACAGGTTGCGTAGCAATATCTTCCCCGGAGAACGTCAATATATCTACGCTCCGAAATGAATCTCCGTCCTCACCTCACTTTACTCAAAGTACTCTCCACTCTACCCCCTCCGCGCCGTCGCGACGTCTTGAGACGTTCGTCCTCGTCCGACATGAAACACCTCTCCGAAATTTGCCTCAATGTATTGAACGGAAAGGTGGCTCTAGCTCCAGATACGTTCGCGCGTTTGAAGAAGCACAAACGCTTTTTACGACGGCTCGCCTACAAAAAGATTCACAAGAATCCGCAACGTTTGAAGTGCTATCTGTCTCAGCAGTGAGGACAGGGCGTTCTTTGGTCGGTGGTTCCTCTCCTGCTTTCCGCCGTGTTGAACCTTTTCGCCAATGGCCAAGAGAATTGAAGTGACCACCTCCTCCTCCTCCATCGGAAACGTTCCTTCCTCGAAGGCGAGTGACGACGTCAAAGTGAAACTCATACTGCAAGCAGTGTATCGCATACTCAAGCAGTACGGATTTGACCCCTACGACAATAAAAACAAGGCGTCCGACGCTACAAATGACTTTGACTATTCGCTCCTCTCTCCAGAGGTGAACGAAGAGGAAGCGGAAAGGGTCGTCTCGGAATTAAAGAAGGTTCTCTCCTGGGATCGCGAGGGTTGTGTCTCCGTGTTGGGCAAGCCCATCAGACACTCCTCCGTTTACGAACTCGTCAATTATTTGTTACAACGTAAGACGGGAAAGAAACCTTCCTGGTTCCCCAAAGTCTCGAAACTATTGCGTCTGATTTCTCTGCCCAAATCTCGCGAGCCTCAACAGCAGCAGCAGCAGCAGCAGCAGGCCTCCATTGCGTGGACGACTTATGGAGGGATATGAAAAGCCAGCGGGTGGTTTGGGGGGTGTGGACCGCTATAGAAAAGCCCGTCACTTGAGCAAAAAGAAGGCTCTTGCCATTCTCAGAAAGCTGGATGCCTACACGCTCCACCATCCGGTCAGAAGAAAGTTTAATAGGAGACGCATCATCACGCTCAAGATCAACGACGTGTGGCAAATGGACCTCGCCGACTTTTCAAAATACAAGAGATTCAACGGTGGCTACCGCTACATTCTCGTGGCAATCGATTCCCTCTCCCGCTTTCTGCGCACCATCCCGCTAAAGACGAAGCGCCCCGCCGAAATGAAAAGGGCCATGATAAGACTTTTTCGGGGAGGTAACGTACCTACACGCATCTTTTGCGACAGAGGAGGGGAATTCTACAACAAGACCGTCAAGGAGTATCTCTCACGAAAGAAGGTACACATGTATTCCACCTTCTCTCCAGTAATCAAAGCATCGCAGGCTGAATGCGTGATACGCACTTTACGCGACAGAATATTCCGCTATTTTAGAGTAACCGGAAAATACCACTTCGTTTCCGCGCTTCCCAAGATCGTGCGCGACTCCAACAACACCAAACACAGGACTTTGGGCCTCAGCCCGTCCGAAGTCACACCCGAAAACGAATTGGAGCTGTTCAATAAGATAAATGGGAAGCCCGTCGTACCCTCCGTGAAAAAGAAGCTCAAAGTGGGGGATAAAGTGAGGGTCCTACTACACAGAAAAAGTTTTCATAAGAGCTCGGAAGGGAGTTGGTCGCCTCAGATTTTCACCGTCTCCCGCCTGAGAGACACCTCCCCTCCTGTCATGCACCTGGAAGATTACCGGGGTAAGGAAGTGGACGGATCTTTCTACCCGGAGTAGGTACTCGTCGTAACCCGAGACGCCAATCAGCCTTGGCCAGTAACGAAAGTGCTGAGAAAGAAGCAAGTGAATGGTCAGAGCTTCTCCTTGGTTCGCTGGTTCGGTTACGACAAAGAACACGACAGTTGGGTTCTGAGCAGTGACGTGGTCAAGATTGGGAAATGACGTCCGACATGTACGTCCACCTGCTCTCGAACGCCAGCATGGATCAGTTTCCCTCGAATAAACTCAACGCCTTCACGGTAGCTTTCGATAGTCCGCTTCAGCTCTCGAATCGGTATAAAGTCGGTCTGATGGATCTCAGCATAAGTAACGATTTTTTAAATATCGGGTATGAAAGGCAAGATGCGAAAATCGAGGTTTCTTTCGAGGACACGGTGGAAGCCGGCAGAACTTTTCGTGTCACCTCGGGTCTCGAGAGGGATTTGGGAAAAGCCCTTTCGGAATTTAACGTTTCTTTCGCGTACAATAAATCGCGATACGACTTCGTCTTACCCGTGGACGTGAAAGCCGTGGAATTGGACCCTCGACTCGCACAGGCACTCGACGCCTCGCTAGCGTCCCGCGAAGCAGGTCGTGCGGTGAAGCCTCCCAAACTGACCGAACGCGAAGCCACCTCCATCTTATTAGAGCACGTCGCACCCGTCGCTTTCGGCGACGTCACTCTGAATTCGGAAACCACGTCCCTACGGAACACACTCAACAAGTATTTCCAGACGCACAAGCTGGACGCCTCGCTAGAATTCGCGGATAACGTCTACTCTCTGAAAACTCCGAAAGGGTTGCACGTACCGGAACCCTTTGTCAAGCTGCTACATCTCACAGCCGTCGACACGGAGAAACGCTACGCGTCTCTCTCCCCGTAGCGCGCCAATTTTCTTTCACGATCAAGACGAAAATTCCTCGATCTTTGCAAGTACATCTGCCTCCCGGCTATTATGCGACGCCGCCAGCACTTCTGGATGCGATTAACCAGCGCGTAGGCGAACGCGCGCGCTTCAGCTTCGACGAAACCGAACAGAAATGTAAAATTCGGCTTTCCGAGGGCACCTCCACCCTAAGACTTTCCGAGTACCTTGCAGTGCTTTTGGGCTTCGAATCGCGTACCGTATTCACGGGGGAGGATGCCACGAGCTCCGTCGAGGTACTCCTACAACCCCTGTTTCACAACATAATCGTCTACACGGATATCGTGGAACCCACGTACGTGGGGAGCGGGAAAAAACCGATATTAAAAATAATACCCTTTTATTACGAGAAAGACAAGCACGTCGTCACCTACACGTAAGATAACATCCAGTATTTTAACCTGCCTGAATTCGAAATTCCCTCAGTGACGATCGTTCTCGCGGACGAAACGGGAAGACGTTTGCCGTTGCGGTTCAAAGGCAGAACCAATCGAACGTTGCATTTCAAATATGTACCGTAATTCCCCCAAAATAATTCCCGTGTACACTGGACCCCTTTTCCAACGAGGGGGTGGTGTGTTGAGCAACATACCCAAGTTTATCGTTCCCATCTGGCAGCAAATAAAACCGATCGCCAAGAGAACGTTGAAGCGCTTGGCGCGGAATTTGGCCGATGGCGAAGGAATATCGCGCGCAGTAAAAAAGACGGCCATAGCAATGGGGAGAGACATGCTGGATTCCATGGAGGGCTCTGGAAACAACAACAATGGAAAGAAACGCCGCAAAAGACAACAAAACGCGCCGACACAAGACGCCCCTGCAGATATCTTTGGTACGCCGTGAAGGTCACACATCCGCTGTGCGCGCTCCGTCCATCATGACGTCAACGAAAGCAAAAATACAGACGCAACAGTCACCGCATTGTCTTACGAGTCACGTGATGATATTCAAACCCCCTTCCATTCAAGACGGCGTGGAAGATACTTCGTACCAACTCTTTTATCCGGTCAACGGGGTAAATAATTCCGTGATCGAATTTTCTATTCAAAATTTGCAAAGGGCACACTTGGATCTCTACGGCAGTTTCGTGTCTTTGACCGTGCGCATTGTTCGCGACGACGGGGAAGAAATGGACGATGATGTGTGTGGATGAAAGATGTCGTTTTCCCAATAATCCACCTGTTGAGCGGCATGTTTAAGACGGTCACCGTTTATGCGAACAAGCTCGTCAGTTCCAACGAGTTGTACGCGTACAGGAGTATTTTGGACGTCGTGCTTCATTCCACGCCCATGGCTCAAGAAACAGTGCACGCGGCTGGACTCTATGTCGAGGACGACGAACATTTAAAGAACGATTACGACGTCTCGTCTCGCGGTCCGAAACAACGTTACGAAGCGACGAAGGGTAGAAAATACTTTAACCTGCTCGGTCAGATCAATACCGACCTGTTTCAACAGCTGCGTCTGATGGTACCTGCCGTCGAAATTCGCGTCGTTTTCCTGTTAAACAACGACGAAGTTAAACTCATATCGGTCACCAACGCCAAGAAAACGTACAATTGCGAGGTGGACATTAAGGAAATGGCGTTACACTTGAAAAAGGTGACGCTGGCACCTTCCCTGTTTCTGGAATACGAGCGGCGGCTTCAGACCACGCCCGCCATCTACGTGTTACGCGGATTGGAAACCAAGGTGCGGAGCTTGAGTGCCGGGAGCTTGGACGCTCACTTTGAAAACGTTTACCCCGAAAGGGTACCTTCCAAATTATGCGTCGCCCTGCTCGCCACGTCCGACTTTCTCGGCGACATCTAATCGAACCCCTACAAATTCCGCCATTACGACCTGTCTCATTCGATGCTCTCCGTGGACGGTCAGCAAGTGCGAGCCGAGTACGACTTTCAGAACGACCTCGTCAAAATTCCCTACTTTAACTTCTTGCAAGAACTGGGTGAGAAACATTTCAAGTATAGCTACGAGCGATTTAAAACGAACGGGTTCCTTCTCTACTTCAACTTGGACGTGGACAAGTGTTCTTCTCCTTCGCATTTGAACGAGTGGCGAAAAGGAAACGTTCGCCTGCAATTACGCTTCGCTAAAGCCCTTCCACACGCGGTCACCGTCCTCTTGATTTCCGAGTGTCCCAAGCTCAAGTGCGTCGACAAGGACCGTACGGTCACCTTCCCATAAGAAAAGATGTACGAGAGCGACATCTTGGAACTCGTGTCCCTGAACCCCCTCGCTTCCTCCATGCTGAGAGGCATTTGCGCTTCCGACGAAGCCTTCGTTTTACGCAAGCCCGGCTATTTAATCATCAATACCAAAGAGCGAAGAAAGCGCGGGCAGCACTGGGTGCTCTACCTGAAAATCTACGACGGGTCTGCCGTGTTTTTCGACAGCTACGGACTTCCCCCCATCGAAGCAAACCTTCGAAGGACTTTACCTGCAGTGAATGAGTATAACGACAAGTGTATTCAATCACCTTTTTAGCCTTACTGCGGGCTTTTTTGTATCTACGTAGCCACGCACATGTCGAAACGCTACAGCTTGAAAAATTGTGTATCCATGTTTTCCTGTAACCTCGAAGAGAATGACGAAACAATAAAACGTCTCCTCGTGAGCGAACTCGTTTCATAAAATAGTCCATTGATTTTTTCACGACACACTCTTAACTCGGTACCCTTTAGTAAAGGGTAAAAAATCGCAATATTTTACTCTCTATTTCAGAAGCTACTAAGTACCCTCTGAGCAGTACCTTTCATAAAAGTTACAAGGAAACCCGCTAATTAGAGGTTACGGCCTTCAATCCAGCACCTGCCCGGTAAAGGTTACGCCAACGTGCGGCTTTTTATACAGGATATTCATTTTTATTCGCAACAGGGTAGCGCTCATTTGGCAGGTGGGTTATGTGAATTTTTGCTGATTAATCGATCCGTAGTTACAAACACATGCGTCAGGAAATGTCGGAAATGTTTGTAACTACGAATGGGTTAATTTGCGAAAATTAACATAACCGACCTGTCAAATGAGCGCTGGTGTGATGCGAATAAAAACAAACGCCCTGTGCGTGGGATATGGACAGACATTTACAGAACACACCAAGGTATCAAAATGAACCAGCAGAAAGGAGATATTGTACATATGTATATTACAAAAACAGAAGTCTGTCGAGAGGTGACACATTGTGCACAAGTGCGATTCTGATGTGAGTAGAAACCATGGTCACTTTACCATGTATGTGGAAAAAAGAACTATCTTCTAAGTGAGAAGCAATGCATAAAAGTGCGAGGAAGCCAGCGAGTCAAAACAACTGACCTGTTTGCTAAGCTGAACAGACCCAACGAAATGGAGAATTGCCGCAGAAAAAAAATTATTCCACATTGGTGTTGCAGATGCGAGCGCAAATGGCAATACAGTATTACATAAAACGCACACAACCTTGAGGAATATGAGTGTACAGTAACGCAGGAGACACTACATTACTGCGTTATCAGCGTTGGAGGCGCTCTGGGACGAGTTTGTGAGGTACTGCATTGCGCTGGTGGCAGTTTGTGAACCTGCATGTGGGATCCTGGGAACAAAAGTTTGGGCAATGAGAGTAACATTTACGCAACCATTCAAATCCGTACAAAGCACAAGGTACAAAGCAGCATAAATGCGGGAAGGCGTTCACTCCGCGATTGAGTCTTAGAATATCGTAAGAATACAACAAGTAGGAAGCTGCGAATTATATATCTCGATGCATATATCCGCAGCTCGCAAAATGCACGCCGGTGTATTGACTTGGCGACCAAGTAAGAGCAGAAAAGTAGCAAGCGTAAGTGGCGTTCATATGCAGGACGGCAAAACGCTTGCCATAATCACAACAAACATGCGCTAAGGGCTCTTGCTATCAAAATAACGCACGTACCTAGCACAAAATGTACACTTACCCAGTGTATGAAGTGTGGGAATTAGGGCTGCAGTGGTGACGTTCGTTTTCGGTTATATATTCTTTGCAATCTTCGCACTCACTACACTTTCCCCTGAGAACACCGAAAATATCCTTGTTTGCTAGCGACATCTAGCTTTTACGTTGTTCCTGACGATACTATGATAAACGCGAGGAAAACCACTGATTAAAACAGATTACACTTGTTAACGGACGGACGACGAGCGTTAGGCGTTTCAAGGAAACCGCTGTCCGTGTGGATAGACCTAGACCAGGCTCGGCTACGCAGCGAAATCGGAAATCTTGGTGGTTGCGGCATTGACAATGGTTTTCCACGCTTTAGAAAGAAACATACTATCAGTATTCCAGACTGCGAACTTATAATCTGTGTTCATACAGCATTGATAACATGTAATCGACGTATAGATGACGCTGAAACAGATAAAAAATAACAGCGTAGATTCGCAACTGTCGTCTCGAATGGGAGGCTGAAACGCAGCATTATGCTGAAAAACAGAAGGAAAACAAACGATACGAAACTAACAAAGAAATTATCTTTGGAGATTTCGCTTAGAAGTTACAGTGTCGGAGTAGGGGGTACATTTATAAGTTACAACAAGCTGTTTTTGTTTTTTCCCGAGATGTAACTTCTATTCGTGTTGTAAAGACATGACTTTGGTCGCTTTTAACCTCTAAATATACGTTACATTGGTGTAACCTATAAGAAATCTCGAAATCTACGTCTATATAGAAGTTACATGTTTCTAAAAGTTACAATAAAAGGTACGGGTTTAAGAGTGCATACACAAGACGCTTGCGAGACGATCTTCCAACGTGCTGACCCGACGCTCGTCGTCGCCGGTCACCGTGACGTCGAGGGATGTGTGGAGAAGCCAGTAGCGACGGACGATAGGTCGGTTGAAACCCGCGTTGATGAGACACGGGTCGACTGTCTCTCCTCGTCTATACTTTTCCAACAGCTCGAGCTTGTAATCTACGAATCTCTTCGTTTTCTTTGCAATCTTCCCACTGACGGTGAACAGACGTAAGGGTATCGTCTTGAGAATCGAGCGAAAGTCACCCTCGCAGCTATCGCCATGAATATAATCGCGTAATCGCAACAAGTCCCGATACATTCGCGTTTGCACAAAGGTTGCAAACCTCTGCTCGGGCGTCATGACTGAGGCGGAATGAGAGTAGACAACCTATTTTATTTCTCGTTACACATGAATCAGGCTCCAACTTTGGTTTCGTAGCCGGGAAGACAGCCCAAATACGGACGAAGGCTCGAGTCTAACCAATGGCAGGGGTTTCTCGACCACAGTCCACCGCAACGACAGGTGGTCAGTTGATCGCCGATCCGCAAAAAGAAGGTCTTCGGAGGAGGCTTGAAGGTTAGGACCAGGGGTAGATCTCCCGTCAGTAGCCATTCGTAATCTGCAACGAAAGGTGCGTGAGAAACGCGTGTTTTTTTATCTCAAACACACACACACGTACAATCTTCTTCAGTCACAGAGTGACACTGATGGTCCATCTTCTCCATCTTCCTTCAATAGTCGAAGTCCTTCGCAACGTACGTCGAACGGTACCGTCCGACAGCCGAGAAACGGGCGAATCAATCGGTCCGTCCAATGCTTTTGCTCTGAAAAAAATGTGACTGGTTATAGAACGTATTAAAAAATAACGAGGAAGCGTACCTTTGGACCACAATCCCCCGCAATTGCTGCAGAAGAAGCGGGCGCTGCCAACCTCCCGAAATATGTGAGGCGGGAAAAAACCGACTTCACGCGCTGCAAAAGTGTTGTAAACTGGAAACGAAACTCTTCAAACATTTCGACGATGGTGACGACATGGGTATTACTTACGAGGATCTACCAAGCTGATCATGATGGCACGAGAATGACGATCAAACGTTCGCTTCCACATTTATAGTAAAGCTTTTCCTCTCACTCTCTATGACGTCATTGAACGTGTTTGGACATGTTAAGACGTGTTTGTACATGTTTGGACGTGTTCAGACACGGGCGAACCGTCGAAGTCGTCCCTGGACACACCACCTAGTTTCCTTTTGATTGTTTAAATATGCCTGCGCAAATAAATTCCTGTCAGTTGAGAGTTTGCAGATACGTTTGTCTCCTTGTTTTAACCACCCTTCGTCCCGTCTCAGTGCTGCATTGTAGCGACATGTCCCTAGACACGCTATTTTTTCTCTCTCCCTCTCTATGATGTCACTGAACCTGTTTGAACATGTTTGGACGTGTTGAGACACGGGCGGCGAACCGTCGAAGTCCCCCTGGACACACTAGTTCCTCTCTCTCTATCCCTCTCTATGACGTCATTGAACGTGTTTGGACGTGTGTAGACACGAGCTCTACGATATAAAAAACGTCACGCAGCACGAATTAGACTAGTGGTTAGTGTGTCGCGTCCAGTGTAGAAGGTTCCTGAGTTCGAATCCCACACTGGATCTTCTCGTCGTCATGTAGAAGTCGGTCCAGAGTGTTAGCTAGACATTAGTGTAATGTTTTATTCAACGTCGATGATATCATTGTCATATGCGACATCGCAAAAAGGCGCGAAAGACGGAAGGCGGGGTGGTCAAAGTACAGACGACACCGTCGCAATGCGAGGAGGAGGAGAGCGATGTAGCGCCTATAAAAGGTGCTCTGATTCTACGACGATTGATAGGAAGCCCACGAGGGGCATTCATCCGCGACGTGAGACGTTTCGTGGAGCAAAATGTAAGTTGACCATCTCTGCTGTGAGAGTGTATTCTATGTATGGCACTGTTTTTTTCAGGAACCAATAGCCGCTGTCTCCGCATGACACTGAACACACAGGGACTCACCCCCATCCTCTGTCATCATCATCAATCTCAAGCGTTCCTCAACTGAAGGGAAAAGTGAGCATTGTTTCGTGAGGGGAAATCTCGTACTGATTTTGTTTGACCGCAGTGCCACGCTGTCTCGTATGTCAGTACGACCCCATCGATGCCATGCTCGTGGCCGTAGAAAGGGAGCACGAAGCTAGAATAGAGAATCTCGGTAATAGCCCAGTCGTCCTTTCAGATGACGACGACGACGACAGAGTCAGTAGTCCGCCTTTCGTAATACCTGAAACGGACGGCGACGACGAATCCCTAAATGGACATGACAATGCAGACGAATTGCTCATGTGGGAAGGGGATCAGTCGTATGCAGATTTCATTCCTCTGTCTGGTAGGGTTGGAGATGAATCACCAGATGCAAGCCCAGAATTTCAAAACGAAGCTGAGCCTGTCCAGGGTCGTAGAATCGTTGAATTGCGAGAACACGTCGTAGAGAATCATCCCTCCGTCACGGAGAGACGATTCCTTCCTTTTTTTGTCACAGATGAGGCATTCGACGGAACGGCTACTAGGTACACGCTTCTCTGTTGCCCGCACGACGACAACGTCGACGATTTGCGACTCTATCTACCGAGCATAGCTCCAGTAATCACGCGCGTCCTCGAAGCTTATCCCGCGCCTTTCAAATTTTGTCTGTGCTCGAAAGCGCTCATGATTAAGGACGGAGCCGATGGGTTGACTTCTCATCTCCTCCACGTGAACCTTCACTTGAGAGTGGTTCATAACCGTCAAGAAATCGAAGGCGCGATAAATGCTGCCATCGCAGAGTCCTCGCAACGTGTAGAAAACTATGCGAGAGAAGGATCTGGTTTCACCTCGAACGCCGTCCAATGTGTCGACTTAAAGCTAACGCGCTTAAAACCGAAGCGGATTGGGTGCCCGGTCGAGCTTCCCGTAATGTTGAAGAGAAAAACAAAGACTCTCACAAACGTCAAACTTCCACCGAATCACGAAAACGAGTGTTTCAAGTATAGCGTGCTGGCACTCTTGCATCCTTTGAGGAACAACCCAAACGATTATGTCAGATACCACAAATACATGAATCCTTCGAATCCGGAGACGCGTGTAATGTACTGGCCGCCCTGCTTTCCAGTCACTTACGAAGACATTTCCCTGTGGGAGAGAAAAAACAAAATCTCCGTGTACATCTACGTGTTCGACGAGCAGACGAGTTCGATATCTACCGGGCGGATTCCCTGCACGCTCTATCAGGATAAAGTCCACCTGCTCGAGGTTAGGGAGCATTTTGTATGGAATCAGAAAATTTAGCACTTTCATGGGACGAGGTGACTATTTTTATTCTGAGAAATGCACGAGCGGTTATAGGACGAGAGGGGCGTTGGAGCAGCACGAACGTCTGTGTCGAGACGTAAACGAAGTAATTCTCGAAATGCCAAAAGCGGGAGAGAGCGTCTCCTTCACCAAGATACAGTACATGCATCCCTACCCCTATTTTGCTGTGTTGGACACGGAGAGCGTCTTGGAAAAGGATGCACTCGTTAAGGACGCCTCGAGTGTGCACAGGATGAGGTCGTACAGCATCGTGCTAGTGAGAAGTTGTGGTGGGAAAATAATGGGTGTAGATGGCTATTTGGGACCTAACGCGGTAGAAAAATGCTTGCTCGCATTGAAGGGATTTAGCGAACAAATCGATAGGCTGAACCGTCTTCCCTCACCGTTGGTCATGAGTGTGGTAGACCTTGTTCGACACGAGTGCGTGACGCACTGCGAATTTTGCGGGTGCGGATTTAACCGACATACGCGGAAGGTGTCGCATCACGACCACACCCATTTCGTAGACCCCGGTTCCTCGAATTTTGTTGCGACGCTGTGTGATACGTGTAACCTTACGTGTTGTAACACCAAAGAACTCGTCGTGTGCGTGCACAACCTGCAGTACGATTTGAGCTCCATTCTCCTCCACATGCACGTTCTAAATATGGGAGAACCGTGGATCTTAGCGTCTACCACAGAAAAAATACGAGGCTTCAATATTGGCGAGCTCCATTTCCGCGATACCACGCAGTTTTTCAACCTCTCGTTGTCTAACCTGGTAGAAACGCTCCTCTCCAGTGGTGGCGAGAGTGCGTTTCATTGCACCCGCCAAATGTTTGGTGACCGTTTCCGTCGCCTTCTCAGGAAGGGAATTTACCCGTACACCTTCGTCGACAGTTTCGAAACCTACAATTTGCCCGCACTACCGCCAAAGGAAGCTTTCAAAAGTGACCTGAACGACCAAGAGATCACGGACGAGGACTATCAGTACGCCCTCGAGATTTTCGAATTGTTCGAATGTCAGGACCTAGGAGATTACACACGTCTCTACGTCACGCTCGACACCTGTCAGCTGTGCGACATCGTGCTGTATTTCAGAAAGATTGCGCTAGAGACGGATGGGATAGATATCTTACGCACCGTGTCCCTCGCCAGTTATGCGTGGAGTAGCGCTCTGAAGCTCACCAATGTCAAACTCGAGCTCATAAGCGACCAAGAGATGTACGAAACGATCGAGAAGGCAATCAGGGGAGGCATTTGTAACAGCTTCCACAGATACTGTCGGGCTAATCACGAGGGGTGCAACGATTACGACCCCCAGAAAGAAAAGACTTTTATCCAGTATCTCGACGTCAACAGTTTGTACCCGCACGCGATGACTTTCCATCTCCCGACAGGTGCTTTTGAATGGGGCGATCCTTCGAGGTGGAGCGAGATCGATTTTCTCAACATTCCTCACGATTCGGAAGTGGGTTACGTCTACGTAGTAGACTTGTCGTATCCCGAAGAACTGCACGCGCTCACCAGGGATTTTCCCCTGGCACCCGAACACAGATGCGTGGACGAGAACGAACTGTGCCCCTACCAGCAGCACTTGAAAGATGCGTTGGTGCTGAACACCCCTCCCACAAAAAAACTCTTGCTGCCGTGTTACGACAAAGAACGCTACGTCGTTCATCATGCATTGCTCGCACTGTACGTGAGGTTGGGCATGAAAATAAAACGTGTTCACAGCATCATCTCGTTCCGGCAAGACAACTTTTTGCGAACCTTCGTGCAGAGGAACGTCGCGTTGAGGAATGCCGCGTCCACGAAATTCGAGCGACTTCTGTACAAAACCATGTCGAACAGTACGTTCGGTAAGACGATACAAAATGTGAGACGCATGAAAAAGTGTGCCCTAGCCTACGACAAAGAAACCGCGCTCCGAAAAGCTAGCTGCGTCGACTGCCAGCATTTTCTCATTCTGAATGAGAAGTGCATCTTATACGAGATGAAACAGCGTCGCATCAAATGCACGCACCCTCTTTACGTGTGCTTTGCATTCTACAAATATCCAAAGTCCGAATGTACAGTTTCATCAACGAGTCTCTCTTTTCTCGCTTGACGTGTCCAGTGCAATTGATCTATAGCGATACGGACAGCCTAATTTATTCTCTCACGTGTGAAAGCCTTGAACAGCAGCTGATGAAAATTGAGAGCGAGCTAGATCTGTCCTCCTAACCACCGGACCACCCGCTTTTCAACGACAAGCATGCGAACCAGATGGGGTACTTCAAAGATGAGACGGGAGGTGGTGTTATTCAGGAAGTCGTAGCCATCCGAGCGAAAATGTACAGCATTCTCTTGGCTGGGTCACACAAACAGATCGCGAGAGCGAAAGGAGTTAAGAAAGACGTGGTGAGGAAACATTTATTGCACGAAGTCTACCGAGATTCTCTGTTCAATGAAAAGACGGTCTCACAGAAGCAGTGCACCATCCAGAGTATAAAGCAAACAATGTACACAATTTCGAGACTCAAGAAGAGCTTGGTCCCCTACGACGACAAGCGCTATCTCGTGGATGCCGTACATTCCTTCCCTTACGGAAGCTGCGAATACGGTAGGCTGTGATGACGATTTGACGCGTACAGGATTACGATAGTACTCTTTCTTTGTGCAGCATCGGAAAACCCGGAAGAGAGCCCGAGAGCGTCGTCGTCAGGGATCGAGTGATGTGGAACAAAGAGCAAGGCCTTCGTGCACACGCGTATAATCGAGAATAAACGTTGTAGTCGAGATATGCTTCTCTCTCTTTCTCTCTCTCTCGCAGACAGGAGAAGCACGGGTCATCGTGGCAGTGTGGTAGCGGAATGGGTGTACGAAATGAATGACCATACCGTCATCGTGCTGGTACCGTGACCCGCGCAATGACGTCGGCACGATGAAGATTCCCCTTTTCTGGCACGTCTGATCATCTCGTTCTGTTCGTGAGATCAGAGAAGTTAGGGAGGGTGCAGGCATCTATCGTCCAACTCCTTTGTTTGTATTCAATAAAGATGTTTCAGTGAAAGAAAACACGCTCGTCAAAGTTATTCAGACTGTTTAATGCGTTGCATGTCGATAACCAAGCGGTATTTCAATAAATCGGCAACAAAGTTGACGATGTAGACTGCTTGCAAATGTCGCTGCTTCCGCAGGGCGTGCTTAATATGAGCGATGGCACGAGCGAGAAGGTCCGCGATGTCTGCAGCGATGTAGTTGAATTCTGAGTTGGGCAGACTCACAAATTCGCTCATCAGTCCCAGGGGTCCGTCCGGAACTGTTATGCAGACGTTCTTGTAACGGGCGTAGATCCGACGCAACATCTCCTGCAGCGGCCCCGGCGAGATCTCTCCTATATTGCCAAAGCCTACCATGTCTATCACGTAGCGAAAAGCAGTGATGACGAGCTCGTTGCGGGGACTTTCGCTGCTGAAACATTCCTTCTCCACTTCTTCCCAAGAAGCGTGGGTGCGGGAACAATTTTGTAACGAGTGGTAGCTGAACATCTTCACGTATTGATGACGCGAGCGCGGTTCGCGCTGCTTTTATACAGATAAACGCGCGCGCGCAAAGAAAGGAGCGTGAAACCGAAACTCAGAAGCCACCCGTCGCCGCTAGGAGCGCGCGCGCAGCGGAGAGCCGAAACCGAAAACACCCGCGGGCGGCGCAGAGGGCGCTAGCAGCGCGCGCGCGCATGCGCGGTCGGGAGGAGCAGAGGGCGCGAGCGCATCCATAGCTGCCGCGGCGCGTCGCCTCAGACAGTTTCTCTCTGGCTGTCGCGGAAAGCAGACGTGCGCTCCCCGCGCTCGCTCAGTTTCTGGCTGGCTGACGCGGAGAACAGACGTATGCTCGGGTGGTCCGCGCTCGCTCAGTTTCTGCCTGGCTGATGAGCAGTCGCCACGGGGGAAAAGGTGAGTGATTTGACGCGCTCCTTTTCTCGCATGTTTGCCGTGTTTAGCGGTGACCAACGAGTGATTTGACCGCGCTCGTGTTAAGCCTTTTCTCGCATGTTTAGACTTGTTTCGCGGTGAGCAAGCCTTTTGTTCGTGTTGACGCATGTTTAGCGATGTGTGCCCAGTGGTTCCCGCCTTGTGTCAGCTGCATAGTGTTGTGAGGCTGCGGTTAGGCCTAAGCGATCGCCCCCGTAAGCCTTTTTCCCCGATGTGTACTGTTTTCTCCGTGCTGTTTTAGCAGTAGCGGTTAGACCTTTTCTCTCGCATGCCTAGACTTGTTTAGCAGTGCTGCCATTTTTACCTGCCGCTAGTATCTTATTCTCTGTCTTTCTCGTCTAGAGCTATGATGGTGGCGCCATCTGGTGTGATGCCTTGCAACTAAGTGGCCACCTGTCGGCGATCTCTGCAACTGCTGGGTGCCAACTACCAACATGGCTGCCGCTGGTTACCCCGGAGCGGTTTCTTCGCCGCGGCATCGTCGATTTTCGAATAAATTGTTTCTCTCCACTCTATTTCTATCTATTTATTTTATTTTCTACCTATTTTTTATTTTTTTAGCAGCTCAACTGGCCCACAACTCACACAGTGGTCTGGACACGTCTTAGATGCACCCCAATTAGTGTAATGACTCACTGAATGATCCTAATTACTGTGGGGGGTCCCAAATTGCTCTCATTGCTCATTAATGGCGTCCAGGCCACTGTGTGAGTTGTGGGCCAGTTGAGCTGATAATATACTACTAAGGCACACGTGACCTTAAAGATGGCGGCGCGCGTGAAACCGTTTGTAAACAATGGGCCAGTTGTTTCTGCGTTTTGGATGTCTTTCGATCACGGTAATTATTTTTATCCAATGATCTCGCAGTAAATCGCGCGGTTTTACACATTAGGCGTCGTAGTACTGACGACTTCAACAGATGTTATGACGACCGCGCGTTAAGACTCACTCAGCCGATGCGATGTACTTGAACTAAGGAGAAATTGGCTACCTTGTTGCGGAAGAAGCACCGCATAATTTATGCTGGCAAAATACGCTCTATCTCTTGGCTTTATGATGACGGAAATATGTCGGTCAGCAGCAAAACGACATGCAAACAAAGTCACATGACATCAAAATGACGTTTTCCATTACGTGTGACCAGGAGAAGATGGCAGTTTTGCCAAAGGCACCCGCTTGAGGATATCTGCAACAATCGTGGGTTTGTGTCATCCCTGTTTAAAAGTACATACTGATGCAGATGGCGCTCAGTCTGCTCCTGTTGTCGACGACGAGGCCTTTAAAGTTTCGGTTTCAAACTCATGTGAAAATTACGCAATATTTAATTTCGGTACGCTGCGCGAATGTTTCTGGCATAGTTAGCGACGAAAAAGTAACTTTTGCGAATTGCGGTAGCGCCATAAACGACAGATATATTATGAAATGTAACTTAAGATTATCATTTGCCTTGAAAAAACTCCCGGTGCACATACCTGCACGTACTACTTGAGCAGCTGTATGCATCTGCAACTAATGCAGGGCGTCTTCAATTCAGCCCGGCGAAGATTCGCATATTTCTAGGGCAGGTCTCAAAATTACAGTGGACCTGGCACAAGTCCACTTGCCAGCGAAGCGGGACACCACATCTACTTCCCACTTAATGGCATCCATTTCAACTGGAGCCTGGGTTCAACCAGTTGGAAACCACTTGGCAGTGAAGTGGAGCCAGACGTACACACATCCAGTTGAACTGCAGCCTGCGCAAAACCAGCTGGAAACGACCGTGTAATGAAGTGGGACCTGGAGGTATAGGGACATCCAGTTGACCTGGTAACTGGGTGAAGCCAGTTAGAAACCACTTTGTAATCAAGTGGAACCACTTCACAAAGTCACATATTCAACAACAATAGTACCTTGGCCCTGTGATACAGTACTCTGAAATGAAGCTAGAAGATTTTAAATAGGAGAACGCTACATGGTGATTGTGTGTAATTGTACAATGTAACATGCATAACTCATACGTAGTACTGGCTTGAAAGTAGTTTCCAATATCAAGTGTGATGGTGGAACACTGGGGCCAGACATATCCACAATTGGTCCCGGCTTTACGTGGGCTGCTGGGTTGTGCATGCAGGATGGATACACAGTGCGCCGCACATAACACTTGAAATACCACAATGGGTCCTAACTTCAAGTGGGATGGCAGGACGTGGCCCAGCCTGGAGGCACATTGGAACCATTCCTGCTACCCAAGGATCCACAATGGGATCTGACATCAGGTGGGATGGCAGGACAGGGCCCAGACTGGAGGCACACTGGAACCACTCTGCTACCCAAAGATACACAATGAGACCTGACTTCAAGGGGGATGGCAGGACGAGGCCCAGCCTGGAAGCACACTGGAACCACTCATGCTATCAAGGATCCACAATGGGACCTGACTTCAAGGGGGATGGCAGGACGAGGCCCAGCCTGGAGGCACACTGGAACCACTCATGCTATCCAAGGATCCACAATGGGACCTGACTTGAAATGATATAGCAGGACGGGGCCCAACCTGGAGGCACATTGAAACCACTCATGCTATCAAGGATCCACAATGGGACCTGACTTGAAGTGGGATGGCAGGACGGGGCCCAGCCTGGAGGCACATTGGAACCACTCATGCAGCCCAAGGATCTACAATGGGACCTGACTTCAAGTGGGATGGCAGGACAGGGCCCAGTCTGGAGGCACATTGGAACCACTCATGCTACCCAAGGATCCACAGTGGGACCTGACTTCAAGGGGGATGGGAGGACGAGGCCCAGCCTGGAGGCACACTGGAACGACTCATGTTACCCAAGGATCCACAGTGGGATATGACTTCAAGTGATATGGCAGGACAGGGCACAACCTGGAGGCACATTGAAACTACTCATGCTACCCAAGGATCCACAATGGGACCTGACTTGAAGTGGGAAGGCAGGAAGGGGCCCAGCCTGACAGCATATTGGAACCACTCATGCTATAAAAACTCATGAAAAAACTCATAGAACTTTATATGTGTAAAGAAATGAGCAATAGGAGAAAAGCAGTGAGCAGTATGAGCGACGCTATGGGCAGTACGAGCAACGTTATGGGGAGTATGAACAATATGTTATGAACCACACGGCAAGGCCAACGACGCCCTAGGTGCGCAGATCTAAGCAATCTGAGAAAAGCAATGAGCACTATGAGCGGCGTTATGGGCAGTATGGGTTGCATTTCGAGCAGAATGAGGAAGGTATGACCGCGGGCCGTTTAGTTAACCAGTTATTCACCTCGGAGTGCTGGCGCCACAACGTCTGGCGATGGTCTTTCAAGAGACGCTCGTCACTGTCGGCGGGCCGTAACGGTCGGAACTCCATTCCCCTTCGTCCGATTCTGTTCAAATTTTAGGTGCATATTTCCCGTTCAGTGTCCTACAGCATTCTATTTGGCTCCTGGATTCTCCTCCAAGCCGTTGCGGGTGCCATCTCAGTGCTTGGCCGCTTACTTGCTTATTCTACCCTGCTTCACGGAGCCGTCTGGACGTATTTCGCTCCTCTGCGTGGGTCTCATATTTTCATCGCCGTCTCCATGCTGTGATAGTGTCTTTGTGCCGTTTCAGTGATCACTGAAGGTGTTTTGTGTGTGTACCTTGGAATCAACCTACGGAAGCCGTGGGAGGCGTGTGCGCATTACAGGTATGTTGTAGTCCCGTTTTTCCGTTATCGTTCGTTAAGTCTGTCGGGTTAGCTGTCTGCAACCACCATATTCGTGCTTTTTGTGACTCTTTGTGGAAAGCGTCCACTGATAGCCTTTACATGCGTGTATAGAGTGTTTAAAATAAAGTCGTGCACTAAATTCATGTACCAAAATTTTGTGGCTACGTGCTCAAGGGCGCACCGAAATCGCACGTTAAAAAAAATGTGTATTTGGATGCCCCAAAGTGAAGCAAGCCACAAACACTCTGTGTCACTAACCTGTTGCTGTAGTGGCCAGCGAACAAGTACATGCACTCAGTTTGCACTGCGCGGCAGGCGGCGCTCGGGTGGAGGCTCTCACCAGTGGGCGGAGCGTGGCCAGAGGGCTGCGCGCACGCTTCCCCGCTCACATTTTTCATCCTGGGCCGACTTCTTTCATCATTTTTCAATCTGTGCCGAATTCAATCGCAATTTTTACCAGCTACAACAGGTGTGCAGTAGTCTCTTTACATGCAAAGGATAGCCATACACAAAAGTACAAGTGAAAATATATTTATTAAAGTCATAAGTGTCAGAAATTATGTTATGACTCTGTGAAGGAGAAAAACCCAGCCAAAAAACCTGATGCAGAAGAAACACAATACACGTAACAAAGAATATACTTATTACAGGCATGATGCAATAGCATTTAATATAGGTATCACAGATCAAACACAATATTTTTATTAACTGTAATTATACACACAAGTTTTCAATGAATCAGAATTAAAATGTAGTAGCACATTTAATCAAAGAAGGTATTCTTAATCAATATGATTACAAACAAAATTACAAGTTGTATCCTTCGCGTATTTCTTCCCGCGTGGCGCGTGTGCGGAGGGTTGTCCGCGCGCTTACCGGCAGGGGGAGGGCTGCGCGTGCGCTTATCGTAGCGTATTTTTCAACCTGGGCCAACTTCTTTTGCTATTTTTCCCCCTGCGCGGACTTCCATCAGAATTTTTTCCGGTACAACAGGTGTGCAGTGGGCGGTTTACATGCAAGTATAGACATGCAAAGGATGCCCATATACAAAAGTACAAGTGAAAATATATTTATTAATGTCAATAGTCAATAGTTTATATATATACTCAAGAATCCAGAATGGGACATGGGACGGGGCCCAGCCTGGAGGCACATTGGAACCACTCATGCTACCCGAGGATCCCCAATAGGACCTGACTTCAAGTGGGATGGCAGGACGGGGCCCAGCCTGGAGGCACATTGGAACCACTCATGCTACCCAAGAATCCAGATGAGACCTGACTTCAAGTTGGATGGCAGGACGGGAGTAGTATGTAGTCTGTCGTACTCTAGGGGTGTCCACTTAGCAACCTGGACCCCTGGACCCTGTGCCGTTCACCCCTGAGTCCTGCGCATATTTTTCCCCGCGCGGCGCGTGTGCGTAGGGTTGTCCGCGAGGTTATAACATGCATGGACATGCAAAGAGGAGTCATACACAAAAAGTACAAGTTGAAATATATTTATTAAAGCCAATTGTGCTGGGAATTGTAATGCCAATAGTGCTGCCAATTGTGATGCCAATCAGGTGAAGGAGAAAAACCCAGCCGACAAACCTTCACGTCCTATATCAGAAGAAACACAAGACAGTACATGTAAAGAATATACAAAATTTATCAACTATATCCAGTCCTGAGATTCTGAAAGAAAACATAAAATCGATATTCATCACATTGCTTTCCAATTGTTCACTTATGGAGCCCCGCACCAGTGACCTGAAAGATGACTTATTATAATACGAAACTACATTCGCATTCAATAGTACATACAGTATTGTGGCCACATCGGATAATCTGAAAAAATATATTTTAATATCAACACACTGTCATTATAGAAACAATAATATCAATTAATATTCTACTTCCAATAATACATACACTGTGCTGGTGGACCCGAATAATCTAAAAGAGAATCTCATTTAATATCATGTTCTATTTTCAATAATACATACATAGCGGCTGCCACATTGAATAATCTGAAAAAGGTACATTTTAATATCAACACACTGCCATTATAGCAACAATGATCTCGATTAATATTCTACTTTCAATAATACATACATTGAGGTGGTGGACCCCAAGCGTCCGAAAGAGAATCTAATTTGTTATTGTAATTGTATCCTATAACTTTTACTCAGATTCTGGGTGAGGTGGTCGTTGTTGTCTATTGTCTGAAAAAGATACATGCAATTAGTAATAACTAAACATAGTCATATGTTAGTACATACAAGACCAGTCAGTAGCTCCAGCAAAATCGTCTGAAATGGAACTCATATATTAAAGTCAAATTAATCAAATTTTCTTATTACACACATCTTGGAGGAGGTGATTCCTGATCTGAAACAAGAAATACAATTTGAACACTTTTCATATTCATTATTATTCCTTACCATTTTCAAAGAAAAACAGCAGGCTTGAGCTGAATACTGAGAAAAGACAATATTCATGAGAAAAAACACCCACACTGCAAAGCAAACACTTACCACTATCGTCAGACACCTTTGAACTGATGACATCAAGGAACTTTCACTTTAAATGTGGTCAATTCTCATTATCATATAACCTCCTCTCCACGCGCTTCCATTTATTACATGTCAAGCAAGGTCAGCTCATCATTTTCCTATTCGTTCCCCAAACCGTCAACTTTGTCCCTCCAAAAAATAATTATGTGGAAGCTCTTTCGCCAATGTATTGGAAAGAAACAGGAGGAGGAGGAGGAGAAGGTTGAGTCAACCGAAGAGAAGACATGGCGACTGAAACAAGAAATTTATGAAGCAAAAGCTGATGCTATCAGGCGTGTTTTGTCACATGAACATCTTCTTGCACTCAAACGACAGTCGGCGAAAAGTCAACTTGATCAAATCGATGGTTGGGGGAGCACTGGATGGTAATAAATCTAGTTTTCAAGTCATCTTATTTTCATTTTCGTTTCTACCTCTGCGACACAATCTCCGACATAAGACCGTTTTCTTTCATCCACCCGGCTCGAATCATTATATGTGTACCTTCCTTGTCAGGAAAAACTTACCTAGTTCGTAACATCCTGAGAAACTTATCAGTATTCACTGTAGCCCCCGAACAAATATGTTATGTCAGTAAATATGATGCTAGCTGGCAGAATGAATTCACTAAAATAACACTTAGTAAAAAATTACCAAAGACATGGGATGAGAACATACCAACACTGATTATAGTTGACGATCTCATGACTGAAAATAATGTTATGCAGGATATGGTTCATCTCTACACGCGAGCATCACATCACAAGAATGCATCGATTATTTTTCTCTGACAGTACTTATTCCATAACGATGTAAACTATCGCACCCTATCCCACTACAGTACATATATAATATTATTCAATAATTTAAGGTCTCGACTTCTAGGATAACAACTCGAACTTCTAGGATGGCAAATCTATGGGAAATCGCAGTTACCATACTGGATGAACGCATTCGAACAGGCAACAGAGAAACCATTTGGTTATCTAGTGATTGACCTACATCCACTTATACAGTCTGATAAAAGATTGCGAACGGGAATAACCAAGCTCGAGTGACAATTTGTTTTCATACCAAAATGAAAAGTCTATGTCATCATTTAACTTTCCTTAAAGTGCTTGCAACCTGTACTCCAGAAGAGCGGGAAAGCATTTCGAGGGAGGCTCCTCCACACAGCACTGAAGCTCTTTCCGAAGTTTGCAAGAATATATTGAATGATAATGTTAAACTTTCACCAAAAACTATACAAAGATCTAAAGAAATATAAAGCCACCATTCGCTACATCACGTATAAAACATTGCACAAATCGCCAAAAAGCTACAAAAGTTTCTATATTGCCAACGAGGAGGTTTGGCTACCTTACTCCCACTGTTACTCACAGGTTTGACCAGTATATTAGGTGGTGTAGCAGGGTGGGCTATAGCTAAAGTAGCCGGTGTCTGAAAATGGCAACAAAAATCGAGGTATTAAACCCAGTGGATACAATTTTGGGATATAATGAAAGCGAAGATGTAAAACGTATGCTAACAGCTATGTACTACACCATAAAAAATCAATTGAAACCATCAATAGAATCAGATCCGCCAATGATAAAACAACTACAAATGGAGGAAAGCATTAGCAGAAAATTCGATTATGCTTCTCTACCAAATCAAATAAATATTAAAAAGTAAGACAAATAGTGTCAGCGCTACCAAGGAGTTTGTCGTGGAATGAAAAAGAAGAAATCATTCATAGCAGCAAAACCATTCAAGGCTCCAGTGTAACGGAATTGATCTTGTACCTATCCAGTCATAAAGGAGTGAGGCCCGCTTGGTTTCTAAAGGTGTCAAAACTTCTACCATCACACAAAATCAGGCAGAAAAGAAAATCAAAGAAGAAAATATTGTGGGAGACCTACAAGTCGCCGCAAAGAACAAAGTTGCTTTCATCTTCGGACGAAGGATATTTCATGTAAGAAGAATGAGCTACAGGACCCTAACGGTGGCCTTGGAGGGGTTAAACGTTATGAAAAGGCACGGAAAATCACAAGTAACGAAGCACTACAACAATTACAACGTGACGATGTCTGTACTCTCCACAAAGATGCAAGACGAAGATTTAAGAGAAGGAAAGTCATCTTACTCCACCTGAACGACCTCCACAAGCCAGACCTCATTTCATTCATTCAATACAAGAAATACAATAAAGGATTCTCCTACATGCTGCTTGTGATAGACTGTTTGTCGAGGCAAATCATGGCCAGACCTCTCAAGACCAAACGAGGTGAAGACGTGAGTAGTATAGATTCGAGCCCCACAACAGCCACTTTTTTCTAATCCAGTTCTAGGAATTTCTAATCCACCACCCATTTCTAATCCAGGTCAAGCCAGGTCTAATCCAGGCTCCACCCCTTCATGGTGATCCATCTAATTTCTATGTGATTGGCTGCCCTTCATTCCCACATTTGCTCACTCGTTCATAGACACCAAAATTATCTATTCTATTCAATTCTAAGTCAGCTCATAGGCTTCCAAATCGCTCTTTTTTCTAATCCAGTTCTAGGAATTTCTAATTCAACACCCAAGTCTAATCCAGGCCAAGCCACTTCTAAGTCCTCTGGTTGGTTGGTCACAGCTTCACCCCTTCACGCTAATTGACCGATCCAGGCTCCACCCCTTCATGGTGATCCATCTAATTTCTATGTGATTGGCTACCCTTCATTGCCACAACATCTACTCACTCGCTTGTAGAGACCAAAATGATCTATTCAATTCTAAGTCGACTCATAGGCTTCCAAAACGCTCACCTGTCTATTGGTCTGGGGGTGGTCACTTCCATTCATTTCTAAAACCCAGTGATTGGCCTATTGGCTGCCTCTCATACATGCTCGATAGACTCATTTGTCATTTCCACTCTCTAGTTACTTGGTCACACGCTTTCAACTGCATATTGCTTCATAATTTCAACTGCAGCATAGACAACCGCTGGTGAGTCAATTCCATTCATTTCTGGGCCAGCTCACAGGCCCCCCAAATTGCATATTGGCTTAGGATGCGTTCTAGTTAAGCCAGGACAACGCTTCGGAACATTAGGGACATAGAAAAACACGGGAAATAGTTTTCAGCATTTATTAAACACATCATGGCATTCTCAGAGTGATTGTAGTTCTCTCTGGGGCACTTCCAGTCACACTGGACATTTCCGCCCGCATCCATGGCGTTTTTCGCATAAGTACCATGTGGATAACTCAGGCATTCGTCCTTCTCCATCCACGGCTCAGTCCCAGACCGCACGCTAGAACAGCATGTCGCAGAAGTATCAGTTCTCTTCCTGCACATCTTCTGGAGCGAAAAAAGAACGTTATGAGCTTCACTATTTACATCATCCATTTAAACTTACCATATTCACAGCTTCCGTAAGGGTAGGATTCGATGTCATTGCAGAGGTAACGCTTGTCCTCATGTGCCATCAGACTTCTTTTGGCATTTCTGACGGTGTACATGCACTGTTTCTTTCCAACTATTGACACTTGCTCATTCGATACGCTCGTGTGATTGAACAATGTATCGTAGTATGTCTCATGGAGGAGGTGCTTGCGTAAAATATTTTTCTTTACCCCTTTAGCTCTTGCAATTTGCTTTTCTCCAGCTAGTTTGATGGAGTACATTTTAGCTTTTAATCATATTACTTCTTCGATAGGTACACTACCAGTTTCGCTTTTGAATGCCCCAAGTCTTCCACGATTCTTTGCACTGTACAGTGGATGATCCCGATCAAAGGAAGACAAATCTAAGTGGTCGTCGGCGATTGCTCGTAACTGATCTTCGTAGTCCTTGCAGAATAGGCCAAGGATCAGAGAATCCGTGTCAAAGTAACAGGTAATCACTGGACAAGTGACCTTACTCAAGAGGGTTTCGTAGTAGAATGAGTACATGGTTAATTTACTCAGTTCCAAAATCGGAAACCCAATCTGGAGCAGGAAATCGCATCGCACTTTTCTTTTGCGCATTTCATACATGACACAATCCGGGGACAAAATTTCCATCCTCACGCATTCCGCCCGACTCCCGAGGCGACTCGCCGTCTCCTCATCGAAGGCTACTCGAATGTCCCGCATGTTAAATTTATTTAAAAGCGTTCTCCCGAATACCGCATTATTTGAGAGTTTATAGAAATTTTTTTCGAACGTCTGCTCGAGGCAACGCGTCTGGCAACATTGTCCTCGATGTAGGGATGCAGGAATGGTGCCTGGCGAAATTTTAGAATTCTGTGAATTTTCCTCACTCTCATAACCTATCTACAATAGAGTGCGAGCAGCGCGTAATGAACGACGTACTCGACCTTGTTCTTGCATGTGAGCAGCAGCTTTTTGCTGTTAGCTGGCTGATACATTAATTCTTCGAGAAGCCCTCGCTGGAATGGTGAGAGCCAATCCTTCGGGACGACCATCTTCTCAGGAGCCAGGGGAAAGTACCGTGTCAGTGCGTGGATAGATTTTGGATACTCCAAGTTACATACATACACGTAGCCAACGTCTGAATCAGTGGGGTGACGCATAAAATCCACGGAGGTAAAATCCTCGACCCATTCGAAATCACCAACGGCGAGGTGCTTTATCATACTGAATCCGTAAAGATTGTTGCAATCTATGTATGATATATACACCTCCTCTTTATCGGGATCATAGCCACTACACAGAGGGTTGTTGGCACGTAAATGACGTCTGCTCGCCTGACAGAGTCCGCCTCTAACGCTCGATTCGATGGCTCTGTACATGTCCTCGTCGATGATTAACTCCAATTTTGCCTGTGTGTAATTTAGAGCGCATTGCCACGAATAGGATGCCAGAGAAACACAATGAAGCAATTCCAATCTGCGTTCGCTGTAGCACAAACGTCGGAAGTGCTGCATCACGTCCGCATGTAATAGGGCATCCGTTTTCAAGTACAGTGCATTATAATCTCTCAAATTTGAGCATCCAAAATGTTCAAATACAAGCAACGCATACTGGTAGTCCTCCTCACTTATATCCTCCCCGTGAGATCGTTTCGAAAGGAGGATTTTTCTGGCAAGGCCAATTCATCGTACACCGCGAAAGAACTGACATGGCTGTACGGGAATACACCTTTACGAAGTAAAATTTCGTAGTCGTTTCCAAATGCCTGTTTCAAACATTGGAATGCCTCTGCACCCCCCATGGATTTGACGGTTTCCACGAGCTCCTCCAGCGACGAATTTAGATATTGCATGGTATCTCTAAACAGGAACAGGTGCCAATTTCGAATGAACGAATTTTTTCCATGGAACTGGCCACAATGAAGGGAGGTCGCTTCCATCTAAGAATGTGAAATTCTCGCAGCAGCCCAGCCAAATCGTAGGACAAATTGTGTACCATGATCGGCAATTTTTCCCTCGTCGTGCACGCGACGTTACAGGGGTTACACAATGTCGCAATATAATTTGTCTCGCCTGCACTACAATGCTTTGAATGGTCGTGATGCCGGACACGGGATAGATCTTCGGTAAACTCCTGTTTACAGTACGCACAGTGGGTAGCAGCTCTGTGCTCAGCGCATTGCTCATCATTCAGCACCATTGCGGCGGGGCAAGCGTTCAGGGCGATCATCTCATCCCGCATTTCCATCAGTGCTCTGACGCACTGCCTCGCAGTATCTTCCCCATGGTGCGTCCTGATGCGCATCACCTTTCAGTCGTGGGTGCGCACAAGCACAGCAAAGAAGCTAGAGGTAATGTGATGTTGCATACCAACACCACTGGGTGCGAGTACGCTCTCCGTGTCCAACGCAACGACGTAGTTGTACTGCTGCATGTACTGTATTTTAGTAAATTCTACAAAATTTTCTCCGGATTCACAAAATTCTAATAGGATTTCGTTCACGTTCGCGCAAAGGCGTCGATGTTTGGCCATGCTCTTTTCCTCATTAAAAGAGCGAGTGCAACGTTCGCATACGAAACGCGTGTTCTTTCTCGTCAACAAACGCTCGAGGGACTTAATTCCGAAAAAATGCTCATCAACCTCCAATAAGTGAATTTTCTTTTCGCTTTCCAGTTTTGGGGGTCGTGACAGTGCACTCCCTGATCGACGTACGCGTACACGTACACAGATATCCTATTTTTCTCTTCGAACTCGTCCACATCAGCGAATGAAACAGGGAATTGAGTAGGCCACCAGTACTCTGTTGCATAATTTTCATATTTTTTCCATCGGTTCCTTTCTTGTGGGTGCAGGAGGGCGTGCGTATTGTATTTAAAGCACTCGCCCACCTTAGGCTCTGGTAGAGGGACATTCGTTAGGACATTCTTACGACTAGCCAAATTAGTGGGAAGTACCCCATTGCATCCAAACTTTTTAGTTTTCACAGCGGAAATACACATTTGAACTTTCTGGACGTCAGTGGATACAAACCCACCACCCTCGCGCTGGTAATTTTCAATGCGCCCGGTGGACTCCTGAATCACGTCCATCAAAGTATTTGCGATAGCTCCGTCGCTGTGGACTTCGCGAGCAAGCGCCATAAAATGAGCTATGTGTGTGGTTATATCCCCTCGATTTTCTTTCATCATTAGAATGTCAGAACAAATGCAAAACCTAAAGGGTATTCTTTGCGCTCGCAAAATAGCAATTACATTGTGGAGGTGGTTCATTAATTATTGTCGCAAGTCCTCTACTCCCTGATCGTGCACAGATGCCAATAGCACAAACGCTTTGACGATACCTCGAAATGTGCTATCAGTTTAAAAGAAAGGCAGGAAGGAAATGTCCATATAGGGATGTGATAGCTCGACGTGAGCATGCAATGTGCCAGGTGAAATGTCTGGAGAAGATGGCGAATTCTCTTCCAATGGCTCATCATCCCCTATATCATGAGGATCAAAAAAGCAGAACACGCATCTAGGCACTGGAAAACAAGAAGAAACACTAAGAAAACGTGCACCATGGAGCGTGGATGAAAAATACTTACTCTTGAAGCGAGCTCCGCACACTCCCGAAGCGATGCAAAGACTGCTGCCTCTTCACACATCCTCCCCATTTATATAGCAACGACCTCGCTGCATGCCCCAACATGCACGGGTGCGGGGAGTCGTCATAGCCTAAAAATAACCTGCTCTGCATGTTCAAGGTCGCAGCTTGCCCTTGGCTTCACGTAATGCTCCGTCCGCCTACACCATTGCCGCACCTGAGCGCAAAGTTCGCTCTCATCACATGTCATTCCGATATGCAAGTTGCTTTCATGAGCAGGCACACAACGATCCCTTTTTGTTCAGTGGCTGTGGAATTTCAATAATAGGACTTAAATGAAACAAATTGCAGTGAAATGCAGATTCATCTCAGACAGGAATTTCTACCCTCAGATACCAGCATTTCTACTCGAATAGCAAAATAGCTATGACTTCACAAATTAAACACATGCTAACACACTACCATCAACTGACAAAACACCCATTTCTGCTATCAGATAATTATTGCATAATGCTACATACAGTCGCATTGTCCCTACGTAAAGAAACCACAGGACAAGGGTACACAAATTCACTTAAGCGATGAGGGAAAAGGCTTAAGACCTCAGGAATAATCGCAGAGTCACCAAACATCGTTACGGCTAACAAAAGATAAGATACTAGCGGCGGGTAAAATTGTAACACTGCTAAACAAGCCCCAACATGCCATGATGACGTCACAAACCAGGAAAAAAGCACACACGCGCGCGCACGCAGCAGCTCAGGAATGCACAAGGAGAGGTGCTTTATTGGAATCTCTACTCCTGGCTCAGACACCAACATTTCTGCTCAAATACCCATAACTGCAAGATTAAGCACTGCTTACTTCATCAATATATCGAGCACCCAACAAAATCTAACAAACAAACAAACAAAAACAAACAGACCCACTTTCCGTGATAGAACACTATTCAGCTTTACGAAGTGATTTTTTTCTGCTTCAGCAGTCAAAGAAGAAAAGAGCCATGAAAAATTACACGTACTTTTGCCTGAATAGCTATAACTGCAAAAAAAAAGAAAGAAACGAAGCATATGCTAATAAACGGGGAAAAAGGCACTCATTTCTGCTATCAGATAATTATTGCATAATGCTACATACACAGTCGCGTTGTCCCTGTGTAAAGAAAGCACAGGACAAGGGTACACAAATCGAATTGGGAAAATCACTTCTACTCACGCAGCATAATACGATATACGCTGATTTTTTTTACGGGCGAAAATTGCAATAAGAAGCCACTCCTATGCAAGTGCAACAACCCTTATTTTTAAACCAACCATTTCATGCAATACCACATAAATTTATCAATCGAGTCACACGAAAAGTCACAATGTACTTACTGGTTAAGTGGGGTCACAGTTGCACACACACACACACACACACACACACACATACACAACACAGACACAACGAGCGACAGTGAAAAATAAGAAATTACATGCACTTCTGCTCGAATAGCAAAGTGTCAAGCATGACAAAACACATTTTCTACCACCAGAAAATATTAAACAGAATAATACAATATTCGCAAAAATTAAGCTCGTGTGGCAAACACACAACCCGAAAAACACACCCATTCACATCTGCTTTCTGAATTTGTTATACAGGCGTGAGCGATTCGATAAGAATAAAGCACGCTGCTTGGAGAAAGCATATATCATGTGTAGCTCAGTCTACTCTATTGAAAATGCGATAAACCTTATTTTTCAAACAAAAAAAATCACAGTCGGCATAATATACGGCAATATCGACAATATCACTGAAGTCAAACACAATGAACTTACATGTCAAGTGGGGTCCCAGCTGCACAAACGCGCACGCACACTCACACATTTTTAGTGCCTCACAACGAGCAAAACCCCAAAGTCTATTCACAGCCACATAAATTCATATTATTCCTCACGTCAATAATTATCCAACCATCGTCAAAACGGGGAACACGCATATGCGAATACGAAACAATAGGCCTTCCCGCCGGATGTAATACGATATCGCCAGTCGACCGTCCCAAAGCAAAAAAAGAAACACAGCATCTCAGGAATGCATGTTGCCTATACATCCAAGAACAGCGTGCAGCAATTATAATACAGATTGGGATTCATTTCTTTGTACTTTTGTTTGCTTGCATATAAATATTTCACAAGAAATATTACAGAGTGTAAAAGGAGAACAGCATTCGCTACACCCGGTAGCTCTTATCATTTTTAAGCAAACCAGTTTTCATATGTTCATAACCACACTACCATTCACTAAATAGGGGAGTCACTAATGATTCAAGTAAGATAAAATATCATTCCATCACCATTGATTGCAAACTTCACGCAATAATAAGCAACTGCTGCGCGTCGTATTTTTCTTATAAGGAACACCAAATAGACTCAATCTCGCCGTGTTAAACACCAACAGCAACGAAAACTATGCAATTTTGTATTTATTTTTATCAGTTTAACAGCAGCAGATCAGAAATTTTTAATTTTTGATGACTCGCACAAAGTAATGAGCTGCTGGAAACGACAAAAATAAATACAAAGTTGGTGTTGGTGTTTAACACGGCGAGATTGAGTCTATTTGGTGTTTCTTATAAGAAAAATAGGACGCGCAGCAGTTGCTTATTATTGCGTGAAGTTTGCAATCAATGATGATGGAATGACATTTTATCTTATTTGAATCATTAGTGACTCCCCTATTTAGTGAATGGTAGTGTGGTTATGAACATATGAAAACTGGTTTGCTTAAAAATGATAAGAGCTACAGGGTGTAGCGAATGCTGTTCTCCTTTTACACTCTGTAATATTTCTTGTGAAATATTTATATGCAAGCAAACAAAAGTACAAAGAAATGAATCCCATTCTGTATTATAATTGCTGCACGCTGTTTTTGGATGTATAGGCAACATGCATTCCTGAGATGATGTGTTTCTTTTTTTGCTTTGGGACGGTCGACTGGCGATATCAAATTACATCCGGCGGGAAGGTCTATTGTTTCGTATTCGCATATGCGTGTTCCCCGTTTTGACGATGGTTGGATAATTATTGACGTGAGGAATAATATGAATTTATGTGGCTGTGAATAGACTTTGGGGTTTTGCTCGTTGTGAGGCACTAAAAATGTGTGAGTGTGCGTGCGCGTTTGTGCAGCTGGGACCCCACTTGACAAGTAAGTTCACTGTGTTTGACTTCAGTGATATTGCCGATATTGCCGTATATTATGCCGACTGTGATTTTTTTTGTTTGAAAAATAAGGTTTATCGCATGTTCAATAGAGTAGACTGAGCTACACATGATATATGCTTTCTCCAAGCAGCGTGCTTTATTCTTATCGAATCGCTCACGCCTGTATAACAAATCCAGAAAGCAGATGTGAATGGGTGTGTTTCTCGGGTTGTGTGTTTGCCACACGAGCTTAATTTTTGCGAATATTGTATTATTCTGTTTAATAATTTTCTGGTGGTAGAAAATGTGTTTTGTCATGCTTGACACTTTGCTATTCGAGCAGAAGTGCATGTAATTTCTTATTTTTCACTGTCGCTCATTGTGTCTGTGTTGTGTATGTGTGTGTGTGTGGGCAACTGTGACCCCAATTAACCAGTAAGTACATTGTGTATGCCTTTTCGTGTGACTCGATTGATAAATTTATGTGGTATTGCATGAAATGGTTGGTTTAAAAATAAGGGTTGTTGCACTTGCATAGCAGTCGCTTCTTATTGCAATTTTCGCCCGTAAAAAAATCAGCGTATATCGTATTATGCTGCGTGAGTAGAAGTGATTTTCCCAATTCGATTTGTGTACCCTTGTCCTGTGCTTTCTTTACACAGGGACAACGCGACTGTGTATGTAGCATTATGCAATAATTATCTGATAGCAGAAATGAGTGCCTTTTTCCCCGTTTATTAGCATATGCTTGATTCTTTCTTTTTTTTTTGCAGTTATAGCTATTCAGGCAAAAGTACGCGTAATTTTTCATGGCTCTTTTCTTCTTTGACTGCTGAAGCAGAAGAAAATCACTTCGTAAAGCTGAATAGTGTTCTATCACGGAAAGTGGGTCTGTTTGTTTTTGTTTGTTTGTTTGTTAGATTTTGTTGGGTGCTCGATATATTGATGAAGTAAGCAGTGCTTAATCTTGCAGTTATGGGTATTTGAGCAGAAATGTTGGTGTCTGAGCCAGGAGTAGAGATTCCAATAAAGCACCTCTCCTTGTGCATTCCTGAGCTGCTGCGTGCGCGCGCGTGTGTGCTTTTTTCCTGGTTTGTGACGTCATCATGGCATGTTGGGGCTTGTTTAGCAGTGTTACAATTTTACCCGCCGCTAGTATCTTATCTTTTGTTAGCCGTAACGATGTTTGGTGACTCTGCGATTATTCCTGATGTCTTAAGCCTTTTCCCTCATCGCTTAAGTGAATTTGTGTACCCTTGTCCTGTGGTTTCTTTACGTAGGGACAATGCGACTGTATGTAGCATTATGCAATAATTATCTGATAGCAGAAATGGGTGTTTTGTCAGTTGATGGTAGTGTGTTAGCATGTGTTTAATTTTTGAAGTCATAGCTATTTTGCTATTCGAGTAGAAATGCTGGTATCTGAGGGTTTAACGCTGAGGGTAGAAATTCCTGTCTGAGATGAATCTGTATTGCACTGCAATTTGTTTCATTTAAGTACTATTATTGAAATTCCACAGCCACTGAACAAAAAGGGATCGTTGTGTGCCTGCTCATGAAAGCAACTTGCATATCGGAATGACATGTGATGAGAGCGAACTTTGCGCTCAGGTGCGGCAATGGTGTAGGCGGACGGAGCATTACGTGAAGCCAAGGGCAAGCTGCGACCTTGAACATGCAGAGCAGGTTATATTTAGGCTATGACGACTCCCCGCACCCGTGCATGTTGGGGCATGCAGCGAGGTCGTTGCTATATAAATGGGGAGGATGTGTGAAGAGGCAGCAGTCTTCGCATCGCTTCGGGAGTGTGCGGAGCTCGCTTCAAGAGTAAGTATTTTTCATCCACACTCCGTGGTGCACGTTTTCTTAGTGTTTCTTCTTGTTTTCCAGTGCCTAGATGCGTGTTCTGCTTTTTGATCCTCATGATATAGGGGATGATGAGCCATTGGAAGAGAATTCACCATCTTCTCCAGACATTTCACCTGACACATTGCATGCTCACGTCGAGCGATCACATCCCTATGTGGACATTTCCTTCCTGCCTTTCTTTAAACTGATAGCGCATTTCGAGGTATCGTCAAAGCGTTTGTGCTATTGGCATCTGTTCACGATCAGGGAGTAGAGGACTTGCGACAATATTTAATGAACCACCTCCACAATGTAATTGCTATTTTGCGAGCGCAAAGGATACCCTTTAGGTGTTGCATTTGTTCTGACGTTCTAATGATGAAAAAAAATCGAGGGGATATAACCACACACATAGCTCATTTTATGGCGCTTGCTCGCGAAGTCCACAGCGACGGAGCTATCGCAAATACTTTGATGGACGTGATTCAGGAGTCCACCGGGCGCATTGAAAATTACCAGCGCGAGGGTAGTGGGTTTGTATCCACTGACGTCCAAAAAGTTCAAATGTGTATTTCCGCTGTGAAAACTAAAAAAGTTAGGATGCAATGGGGTACTTCCCACTAATTTGGCTAGTCGTAAGAATGTCCTAACGAATGTCCCTCTACCAGAGCGTAAGGTGGGCGAGTGCTTTAAATACAATACGCACGCCTCTTGCACCCACAGGAAAGGAACCGATGGAAAAAATATGAAAATTATGCAATAGAGTACTGGTGGCCACTCAATTCCCTGTTTCATTCGCTGATGTGGACGAGTTCGAAGAGAAAAATAGATATCTGTGTACGTGTACGTGTACGTCGATCAGGGAGTGCACTGTCACGACCCCCAAAACTGGAAAGCGAAAAGAAAATTCACTTATTGGAGGTTGATGAGCATTTTTTCGGAATTAAGTCCCTCGAGCGTTTGTTGACGAGAAAGAACACGCGTTTCGTATGCGAACGTTGCACTCGCTCTTTGAATGAGGAAAAGAGCATGGCGAAACATCGACGCCTTTGCGCGGACGTAAACGAAATCCTGTTAGAATTTTGTGAATCCGGATAAAATTTTGTAGAATTTACTAAAATACAGTACATGCAGCAGTACAACTACGTCGTTGCATTGGACACGGAGAGCGTACTCGCACCCAGTGGTGTTGGCATGCAACATCACATTACCTCTAGCTTCTGTGCAGTGCTTGGGCACACCCACGACTCAAGGTGATGCGCATCAGGACGCACCATGGGAAGATGCTGCGAGGCAGTGCATCAGAGCACTGATGGAAATGCGGGATGAGATGATCGCCCTGAACGCTTGCCCCGCCGCAATGGTGCTGAATGATGAGCAATGCGCTGAGCACAGAGCTGCTACCCACTGTGCGTACTGTAAACAGGAGTTTATCGAAGATCTACCCCGTGTGCGGCATCACGACCATTCAAAGCATTGTAGTTCGGGCGAGACAAATTATATTGCGACATTGTGTAACCCCTGTAACGTCGCGTGCACGACGAGGGAAAAATTGCCGATCATGGTACACAATTTGTCCTACGATTTGGCCGGGCTGCTGCCGGAATGTCACATTCTTGGATGGAAGCGACCTCCCTTCATTGTGGCCAGCTCCATGGAAAAAATTCGTTCATTCGAAATTGGCACCTTACTGTTTAGAGATATCATGCAATATCTAAATTCGTCGCTGGAGGAGCTCGTGGAAACCGTCAAATCCGTGGGGGTGCAGAGGCATTCCAATGTTTGAAGCAGGCATTTGGAAACGACTACGAAATTTTACTTCGTAAAGGTGTATTCCCGTACAGCCATTTCAGTTCTTTCGCGGTGTACGATGAATTGGCCTTGCCAGAAAAATCCTCCTTTCGAAACGATCTCACGGGGAGGATATAAGTGAGGAGGACTACCAGTATTGCGTTGCTCGTATTTGAACATTTTGGATGCTCAAATTTGAGAGATTATAAAGGACTGTACTTGAAAACGGATGCCCTAATACATGCAGACGTGATGCAGCACTTCCGACGTTTGTGCTACAGCGCACGCAGATTGGAATTGCTTCATTGTGTTTCTCTGGCATCCTATTCGTGGCAGTGCGCTCTAAATTACACACAGGCAAAATTGGAGTTAATCATCGACGAGGACATGTACAGAGCCATCGAATCGGGCGTTAGAGGCGGACTCTGTCAGGCGAGCAGGCGTCATTTACGTGCCAACAACCCTCTGTGTAGTGGCTATGATCCCGATAAAGAGGAGGTGTATATATCATACATAGATTGCAACAATCATTATGGATTCAGTATGATAAAGCACCTCCCCGTTGGTGATTTCGAATGGGTCGAGGATTTTACCTCCGTGGATTTTATGCGTCACCCCACTGATTCAGAATTTGGCTACGTGTATGTATGTGACTTGGAGTATCCAAAATCTATCCACGCACTGACACGGTACTTTCCCCTGGCTCCTGAGAAGATGGTCGTCCTGAAGGATTGGCTGTCACCATTCCAGCGAGGGCTTCTCGAAGAATTAATGTATCAGCAAGCTAACAGCAAAAACCTGCTGCTCACATGCAAGAACAAGGTCGAGTACGTCATTCATTACGCGCTGCTGGCACTCTATTGTAGATTGGGTATGAGAGTGACGAAAATTAACAGAATTCTAAAATTTCGCCAGGCACCATTCCTGCGTCCACACATCGAGGACAATGTTGCCAGACGCGTTGCCTCGAGCACGACGTTCGAAAAAAATTTCTATAGACTCTCAAATAATGCGGTATTCGGGAGAACGCTTTTAAATAAATTTAACATGCGGGACATTCGAGTAGCCTTCGATGAGGAGATGGCGAGTCGCCTCGGGAGTCGGGCGGAATGCGTGAGGATGGAAATTTTGTCCCCGGATTGTGTCATGTACGAAATGCGCAAAAGAAAAGTGCGATGCGATTTCCCGCTCGCAGATTGGTTTACGATTTTGGAACTGAGTAAATTAACCATGTACTCATTCTACTACGAAACCCTCTTGAGTAAGCTCACTTGTCCAGTGATTACCTGTTACTTTGACACGGATTCTCTGATCCTCGGCCTATTCTGCAAGGACTACGAAGATCAGTTACGAGCGATCGCCGGACGACCACTTAGATTTGTCTTCCTTCGATCCGGGATCATCCACTGTACAGTGAAAAGAATCGTGGGAGACTTGGGGCATTCAAAAGCGAAACTGGTAGTGTACCTATCGAAGAAGTAATATGCTTGAAAGCTAAAATGTACTCCATCAAACTAGCTGGAGAAAAGCAAATTGCAAGAGCTAAAGGGGTAAAGAAAAATATTGTACGCAAGCACCTCCTCCATGAGACATACTGTGATACCTTGTTCAATCACACGAGCGTATCGAATGAGCAAGTGTCAATAGTTGGAAAGAAACAGTGCATGTACACCATCAGAAACGTCAAAAGAAGTCTGATGGCACATGACGACAAGCGATACCTCTGCAATGACATCGAATCCTACCCTTACGGAAGCTGTGAATATGGTAAGTTTAAATGGATGATGTAAATAGTGAAGCTCATAACGTTCTTTTTTCGCTCCAGAAGATGTGCAGGAAGAGAACTGATACTTCTGCGACATGCGGTTCTAGCGTGCGGTCTGGGACTGAGCCGTGGATGGAGAAGGACGAACACCTGGGTGATCCACATGGTACTTATGCGAAAAACGCCATGGATGCGGGCGGAAATGTCCAGTGTGCCTGGAAGTGCCCCAGAGAGAACTACAATCTCTCTGAGAATGCCATGATGTGTTTAATAAATGCTGAAAACTATTTCCCGTGTTTTTCTGTGTCCCTATTGTTCCGAAGCGTTGTCCTGGCTTAACTAGAAAGCATCCCAAGCCAATATGCAATTTGGGGGGCCTGTGAGCTGTCGCAGAAATGAATGGAATTGACCCATCAGCGGTTGTCTATGCTGCGGTTGAAGTTATGAAGCAATATGCAGTTGAAAGCGTGTGACCGAGTAACTAGAGAGTGGAAATGACAAATGAGTCTATCGAGCATGTATGAGAGGCAGCCAATAGGCCAATCACCAGGTTTTAGAAATGAATGGAAGTGACCACCCCCAGACCAATACACAGGTGAGCGTTTTGGAAGCCTATGAGTCGACTTAGAATTGAATAGATCATTTTGGTCTCTACGAGCGAGTGACCAGATGTTGTGGCAATGAAGGGTAGCCAATCACATAGAAATTAGATGGATCACCATGAAGGGGTGGAGCCTGGATCAGTCAATCAGCTTGAAGGGGTGAAGCTGTGACCAACCAACCAGAGGACTTAGAAGTGGCTTGACCTGGATTAGACTTGGGTGGTGAATTAGAAATTCCTAGAACTGGATTAGAAAAAAGAGCGATTTGGAAGCCTATGAGCTGACTTAGAATTGAATAGAATATATAATTTTGGTGTCTATGAACGAGTGAGCAAATGTGGCAATGAAGGGCAGCCAATCACATAGAAATTAGATGGATAACCATGAAGGGGTGGAGCCTGGATTAGACCTGGCTTGACCTGGATTAGAAATGGGTGGTGGATTAGAAATTCCTAGAACTGGATTAGCAAATAGGATTTTTTGAAGGTATACAGAAATAAGGAAAAACCCTGCCTCATCCAGGTGGATCAGGGGCGTGAATTCTTCAACAAACGTGCAGGCTTGCTGTAGGCGTGACAGTATAGTTCTTTATCACTCGTTTTCTCTTATGAAAGCGTCTTTGGCTGAGAGAGCGATTAGGACAATTAAAGGGCGCCTCTTCCGCTATTTCCGTAGTAAAGGCCATCACAAATACCTTAAAATTCTTCCAAAGATTATAGAGGATTATAACAACTCTTACCATGGAACTATTAAAATGGCACCGAATGAAGTGAATGAAAGTAACGAGGTTGAAATCTTCAATAGACTCAATAGTAAAAAAGATGATGTTGATATCACAATACGATTCAAAATTGGCCAGCAAGTTCGGGTTCTATTGAATCGATCAGTCTTTGATACGGGGTACACAGGACACTGGTCTCACATTGTCTACACAGTTGTGAGGTATAAGAAAACAGATACCCCAGTCTTTTACATTTCAGGCCCAGGTGGTGTAGAAGAAGAGGGCACATATTATGCAAATGAATTGCAGTACGTGATCAAAGGGGATGAAGATCCATATCCCATTGAAAGAATTATATCCAGTAAGAAAATTGATTGAGTCACTAGTAGTATTGGATCAGCTGAAGTATCAGAAAACTCACACAGTCATCTGGACACCATTAATTAGCAATTAGAGCAATTTGGGACCCCCCACAGTAGTTAAGATCCTTCAGCGAGTCATTACACTAATTGGGGAGCATCTGAGACGTGTCCAGACCACTGTGTGAGTTTCCGGCTACTTGAGCTGATAAAAAAAAATAGGTAGAAATGAAAGTAAATAGATATAAATAGAGTGGAGAGAAACAATTTATTCGAAACTCAACAATGTCGTAGCGAAGAAACCGCTCCAGGGTGACCAGCGACAGCCATGTTGGTAGTTGGCACCCAGCAGTTGCAGAGATCGACGACAGGTGGCCACTTAGTTGCAAGGCATCACACCAGATCGCGCCACCACCATAGCTCTATGCGAGAAAGACAGAACAAGATACTAGCGGCAGGTAGAAAATGCCAACACTGCTGAACAAGTCTAGGCATGCGAGAGAAAAGGTCTAACCGCTACTGCTAAACAGCACGGAGAAAACAGTACACATCGGGGAAAAGGCAATCGACTCGGCCTAACCACAGTGTCACAACACTACGCGGCTAACACAAGGCGGGAACCACTAGCCACTGGACGGTAACCGTGCGTCAACAAGCTTGGTACGGGACACCTCTAAACAAGTCTAAAGATGCGCGTACAGCGAGAAAAGGCTTAACACGAGCACGGTAAAACAAGGCACAAACATCGGTAAATCACCTACCTTTTTCCCCTGCGACTGCTCATCAGCCAGCCAGAAACTGAGCGAGCACAGGGATTGCGGAGCAACCGAGCGCACGTCTGCTCTCCGCGACAGCCAGCGAGAAACTGACTGGGCTCGCGGTCGCGGCCGCTACGCATGCGCGCGCCCTCTTAGCGCCCTCTGCGGCGACCACCTGCAAGTGGCTAAGAGAGAAGAGCATTCCTGCGGGCCGTTCTCATTGGTCGTGACGTCATCCTATTGTCTCAGGGCTACACTGTTTTTTTCCACTAATGCTCCTTTGGACAAGGTCAATCTACAATGAAGCCATGGCATGACGTCATCATGCACCTGCGTGGCTCAAGGACGCGTACGCTCTAGACAGACGACCTACTTTATTGAATTACTATCCAAAGATTATTTCCTTTATTCTTCTATAACGATTGCATAGGAAACTATTGCAGAAGAGCACCATGCATGAAAACCAATCGTAGGAATTCCAAAGTCTTACTAAATGAGACCTGCAAAAGAACAAAATATCCTAACATGTAACCCCATCAATGGCTAATAAGAGGACTAGGCACTCAGCAAATCAACACAGAATACGAGTAACAAGCAGCGCAGAACGATGCGTCTACTCCATCCGACAGCCAGGCACGGAACTGAATCGTAATGCTTTTCTCCTCTATAAAGTCATGCATCTGTCCCTCTTGCGGTTGATTTCTGAACTAATTTAACCATAAAATTATTAAGAATAGTGCAATTCCCATTCAGGGCAGCACTATCGACATCCTCAAGACAAAAATGTTACTTGTCAAAAAAGGAAAAAAATACAAAGATTCAACAAAAGAAAGCATGCATGTCGGGGCATGTCAGGACACGTCAGGACAAATCGTACGACTGCTGGGCAACAGAGGAAAACAAACACAGAGACACTTGAGTGAAAAAGACACTCACCATCATTTTTCACGTTCACAGCATTCCCTCATTGTAAATCCGTTCGTCACAAAATTCACCTGCATCGTCGAACATCATTCACCAGTGACGAACCACACACCGCACCCATCAGAGGCAGACAGAACCCCACCGAAGCTACGCTCTCCCACTGACGGCCAACGCAATTGCCAGGAGCAGAATTAGCGTGTCCACACGCGCCAGTGTCCAAGAGAGAAGTGAATCCTTGCGCCCCTTGCAGGCCGTTCTCATTGGTCGTGACGTCATCCTATTGTCTGAGGGCTACACTGCTTTTTTCCACTAATGCTTCTCTAGACAAGGTCATCCTGAAACAATAGTCTTGCGGTATGACGTCATCATGCAGGTGCGTGGCTCAAGGACGCCTATGCTCTAGACAGAGGACCTGTTATTTATTGAATCACTATCCCAAGTTATTTCCTTTATTCTACTATAATGATTGCATAGGGATTTGCAGAAAAATACCATATATGAGAGGAGATTGTAGGAATTAAGCATTTCATTCCCAAAGTCTTACTGTACAGGGAAAAAATAATGGTTCAGCAAGACATGTCCATCCCATCCGAGACCCAGGCTGCTAACTGAATAATGACGCTTTGTTCCTCCTGAATAAAGTCAGACACCTGTCCCCCTCGCGGTTACTCTCTGAACTAAACCAATCGCAAAATTATTAAGAATTGTTCTAGCACTATTCCCATTCAGGGCAGCCCTATCGACATCGTCAAGAATGTTTCTTTTCAAAAAGAAAAAAAACTACATGTAGAAGGAAAGTATGTCAGAACAGGCCCAGGCATGGTCAGCGCATCTTTGTCAGACAACAAGGGGGGAAAAAGCGAAAAGAAACACTTGAACAAAGAAGAAGAAAACCAGCATCAAACTATTTCTAAGCACACGCACTCCTCTTATTCAAAAACAGTGCTCATCATAAATCCGTCCAGGGCAATACACATTTTTCTATTGCTACACTTTTTTCCAGTAACGCTCAATGCACTGCGGCAGACTATGTGACGTCATCGCATCCTGTTTGAAGAAGACAGCGGCAAAGACCAAGACTCCTATTATTTATTGAATCGCAAGAGTATTTGCTTTGTCCTACTCTTAATTATAATCATTCTTACATTAAAATTCAACAAAAAGCATTGTGCATGTTGACGATTTTCACCCCCAAAGGCTCATCATGGTCATTAGAATCACATCACCAGTAAACTACCACTGCTCTTTTAAAATAATAAGTGAGAACACTCAACATCATCGCCAGGCTTGTGTAATACATGACCCTTTCTATGGTCATACATTCGTTGTCTGAGGCTACACCTACGAGCAAAAAGGCGCGAAAGCCTGGGGGCAAAGTTCAATTCGCGCTCGACGGAGGAGTAGACAGAACGCCTTTACGGGAACATGGTGGCATTCCTATACTATATTAATGATTATTGCATTGGAGTTTAGAAAGACTATCACAAAAAGTCCGTACTACGCTCAACTATAATTTAGGATTATTATGCATGCAAATGATTATTGGTTATCAACTTCGTTACATTTTCGGTTCCATGTACAGGGTGTTTGCTCTAACGTGTCCAGAAATTTTATTTAAAGTCAGCGATAAACGAGAAAGGAGCACTACTTTTCAGCTACTTGACTAAGAAACAGGTGCTACTATAATGTAGCAGTGCCTGTTTCTTACTCAAATAGCAGAAAAGTACCACTTGCTTTTCTTTTATCGCCCGCGCTTTATATATATAATTTCTGGACACGTTAGAGCAAACGCCCTGTATAATGCAATTTGGTTATCGGGCATCAATATGAAGTGAATTGTCACGCCTCCCATTAATAGTGGTGTTGACCGTTCTCTTTCTCATTGTTTATGATTATGACAGCGATGCACATCCAGCGTGTACGCTAAATTCCTTACTCGATTACCATGTTGCACATAAAATGCAATTTTGTTTTGTGTATTCGTTTCTGGAGGTATTTAGATCCACTAATTGTCTCTTAACAACTTGAAAATACGAACGTTGTACTGGTGATAGGAATCATTCGTGACAGCATTCGCGGGCCGGCGCATAGCCAGCATAGCAGCCGCCGCAAACAGCAAGCTCACTAGGCGAGGCGGGATGCCCTGGGAGAGAAGGGCAGCATCGTTTCCCTAGCCGCTCTCTTCTCTGCCTCCTCACCCTCTCTGTACCCGGAATCGGTGCCGAAAACGGCCTCCCCACTGGGGAGGGCTAGAATGAATGGTGTGCTGAGCGAAGGATGAAGGCGGGTCGGGACGACGGGCCTGCCAACAGGTGGCTACCACGGGCTGCTTGCGCTGTCGTTTCCGGCGCCCTCTCCCTCACGCGATAGGGTATGCGAACTGCATCTGAGCGCGCTCCGGAGTGCAGCGCATGAGAAAAATAGATGGAATCTACCTAAAATACAAAATAAATACAAGCGAAGCGTGCGCGTGCTCATAGCTGACTTATACGCACGTGCTGTCGGTCTCGGCAGCTGCAACAAATGCACTCTCAAAGACAAATCGTGTTTCCTTCAACATGTATATGGCAAACATAAACAGAAACGGTAATGTGCGAACATCATTTGCACGATTGGTGAAGCACACAAATAGAAACTTTAGACTGCCGCAGGGCTTTTTGCACATAAAAAATTATGCGGCGTATCAATTAAGTGAGTTAGTATCGATGTGTACTGTGATGGGCGGTCTTGCATTTGCAGCTGAGGCAAAGGTGCGTATCCCAAATAAAAAGTCATCATGAGGCATATTGTTGCCTGTTTCGAACACAGTTTTGGTCGAGCATATTGGTGGATGACGAAACCAACGCGAGCTGTCAAACTACTGGGTAATGAAATGTGTCCCATGCTGTACATCTCAAAGTGTACGAAAGGAAACGGTTCGGTAATGGTGAGCATGAGTTTGACGAACTCTTGCTTCGGGGGATGCGAGGCTTGTACAGCGTGAGGTCGTTAAGGTCTCTTCGAATCTGAACGGCTAGGTTCACCCACATTTTATCACACAGGCTCGGATGTGTATGCGCAAGCGTGACCCTCGGCATAGCTTTGAGCGCAGAAGCCCCACGGTCGCAAAGCATAGTTTTCATGTGCTCCCACAGGACCTTCGGAGCCGTGCAAGAGCAAATGCACAACTTAGCGGGCATAACGTTTGCATCTCAAACGCTGTGCATTACGCGCGCCGTAGTAGTTTTCCCAGTAATCGACCTTTGAGGGGATTGGGAGCAGACCTGTACACGTTACCTAAAAAAAAAGAACTAAATACCGTTACTCGTTACCGTAAAAAAAGGAACTAAATACGTTACCCGTTACCAAAGTAACAAACGGAACGCGTTCCCGTTACTCGATAGTAACGAGTTACTTTTACGTTACCACGCTATTACAGAGCCGCGACAATGTCTAAATTGGCACGTGCTTCATTTGGTCCGACAATTCCATGGAATTCACTTTGAAGAATACTTGGTGCTCGAAATGGGCATCGGTCCTTTTTGGTACGTTTGCTCGAGAGAGCCCCTGTGGCAAGACTGAAAAATTGCTGTGGAAAGGCATAGTTGCATAAAATACAGCCACCTTTGTTTGATGCATGTGTTGGATGCGCCTAATTAGTAGCGAGGCCAACTTTCCTTCATTCTTTTTTTTTTGTTTTTGTTCTGTGAATTCAAGGTCAACAGCTGCTTTTATTCTCTTATTTTGGCACCACTGTTAGGAGGCTACACGACGTCAGCGCGATATTGTGCGTTTACGTAAACTGATAAATGCTACACCAACGTCTACAAGCCGTTGTATAAACTGGCTCTTTGCATGGCTAACCTTTCCTTCCTTTTACTAAACATAACCGCCCACCCCGCAACCCCCCGTTGTAAACCATCAAAGCAGCCAAGGTTCTCGGGCTACCTCCTCACAACACGACATTGGCTCCACAAGGTGTTCGATTCATTCGTGGAAAGCAGTGCGTTTAACGTATAACCCTCGATACGGTAACTGCTACAGCTAACTAAAATATTGAAGACGCTTACCTGAGCACGCTTCTCCAAATTCGAATGCGACGAGTGGGATGCACTCGGTCATTTTAGTTTGGGAAGGCAAAGAAGACACTAAAATACTACATTCCCGTCACCTTTTGCCGCCTTCACCCTGAACGTCTCGTCCAACCCAGGCCACACTCACGTGATTATTATCTGTGCCATCGTATAATCCAACGAGTGATCCTCACTGGAGCCCACAAGTGTGGAGGTGGGAGCGAAAATACAGGGACTAAGATTTCTTCCCGGTATACGCGGCTAGGCCAATGAGGAGCTGCATATAATAAACCCGGGATTTCGTGGTCCACGTCGGGTGGACCCACTTTACAACAACACGGCGAATCAGCAGAGAATGACAATGCCATCCCAGAATCCAAGTTTCGGCGAGCTTAGTTATTCTAGTATCTCCATTGGCAACTGCTGGGAGATAACACCCACACCCGCAAACAAATCCAGGGTATTTTTCCAAGAATGCTTTCATGGTCAATGACACGACCGGGAAGTGTTGCGGCATTCGTCATGCCGGTCACCTTAGGACTCAACAAAAGAATGACTGCCGACCAGAGGCTCCCAGGAGCTGAACATCCAGGTCAGGTCACCTCGTGTTAGAAGCGTACGAGATTTCGGGAATTTCCACACACTAACTGACCATGTCGTCCACGTTAAACCCGAGCGCGAACGAAGGAAAGGAACGAGTAACGTGAGTAACGAGTTACCGATGTTTATAACTGAACACGTTATTAGTTCCAATTTTTAGAAAAGTAACTAGGTCGTTACTTCGTTACCGAAAAAAGTAACTGGCGAGTTACTTGTAATGAGTTACGTACAACTCTGGTTGGGAGGGCGTCAGGGGGGAAGCAAGGGGGCAGTTTGCCCCCCCCCCCGGCCCTAGGCTTCCTGGCCCATCTAACATGGTCGTTTGAACACAATCACGTTTCCTTTCTTTTCTTTTTTTACGTGGTTAGCTTGGGGCAGTGCGTAACGAACTTTCTGTTCGTCGTTATTATGACTGGCTTTTCATGTAAGCAGTTACAGGTGACTGGCATGGCCTGCTGTACATCATGCTGACTGAGGATATTTATTTTCCTGAGTACGCATTATCCACTATTCCTATCCAATTAGTGCAAGGTTTAGCCTCCTTGCTAATGTCTCTTCAGACGCTATCTCCGTCTCGGATTGTTATGACGATTCCGGCCTCCAAGGATACACCAGATAAATCCTGTCGTGGGAACGTCGATATCTAATTTGCCAGACAGCGTAAACACGGGTCAGCACCTTGCAAACAAAGCATTTTATGCCTTATTCCCCAACACATTTAACGACGATGAACAATGTCCATCTGGGGTCAGCTCGTATTGGGAGCAGCACACTTTTCTTTCATGGTGTTTGCCTGCTACAACATGTACCGCGGAACAGTTTTCAGCACCCTGCGGAGGGTAAGAACCTGGCTTCGTTCCATAATGACTGAGGACCGGCTAAACGCGCTGTGTATGATGAACGGTCCATCGCGAAAAAATGGGTGGCGACAACACATTTGTGGAAAAAGCTATCAACTCTTTTGCGCGAGAAAAGCAAAGGCGCCTACAGTTTCTGTCTAAAGAGTGAGGGACATACGGAGTGAGCGTAGAGAATTATCGTCTATACTGATACTGATGTCAATATCTGCTAAAAATAAGCCACCACTAGATATTGTCAACATGTCACAAGTAGACACGGCTGTTTCACCGTGTGTTCTCGCTTTTGCGAGCTCAACAGAAATGAGATAATCGCTGACGGAAAGGGCAGCAGGAGTGGCGACGGCAAACGTAGTATGAAAAAGAAAATCAGGAGCGAGCCTTTGCACGGACAAGGGATTGCGTTACCGAGAAACGGCAAAACGTAAAAATTCCGAAGCATAGGGTTACTGAGCCAAAACCATATAGTTGCGGGCGCATTCGACACCCATAACTAGAGGAATATCCCGTACCTTGAGCACCAGCCCGAACGCCTCCACACCCGCCCTGTACTCGTGGCACCCACAACGACCCCCCCCACCACCACCACCACCACCACCACCATCTCGGTCGGCATTGGTTCCCCCCCCCCCCCCCTGGAGAAAATCCTAGCGGCGCCCATGCTAGGGGGTGTTTATTAATCAATGTCTATGGGTGTATGCATTGGTAGCTAGCCAACCCATATTGGGCCTTCCCAAAAATTTTACGTTTCGCAGTGTTACTGCGGCAAGGGAATATTTGCTTTAATGCGTCTGATCTCACAGAATGCCTTTTTGTATTGCCAACTCACAGAATGTCTTACGCAGCAATCGTTCAACGTCCCGGACGAGCTATATTTGCACATGAAAACTAAATAAACAACCAGAGAGAAGACCATGCGCTAGCGCTCGCGACTTTTGGCGCAAATGGGCTGTACAACTTTTCAGCCGTCGCGAATCTGTGCTGCAGGAACAGCACGTGGTCGGCTCGCGCATCTCGGCGCAGCTTGTACGCAATATCGGATAGATGCCTGTAAAAAAGAAAGATTGGTGCACCCGTTCGCGAATTATTTAGCCGAGGAATTTAACCGAAACACCCAGTATATGTTTATACGAATAGAGAAATGAGCGAATGCTCCATGGCTGCATGTGAGGTATGTGTTTACAAGTCAAGCGTGCCACAATCCCAGCTGTGAACGGCCGTTTCCATCTTGGTTGCTCTTATCCCATATATACAGGGTGTTTCACGAAAATCCTCCGGCTGAATAATTCGTGAACAGGTGGCGCTATCGAAGAAGTTTCTTTTTGATAAAGATCCTTGGGACATCAGCCATGAACTGAGTAGTGAGCAGCTCATTTGCATACGCTCACTAATTAGATAAACATCTTGACTTTTAACTTTTACTTCACACGCTTACGGAACCTGTGTTTTCTGCATCGGGACGTTCAGCGAAGAATATTGCAAGAAAAAAATCGCGTCGACATTTAGTGATTTTTTCAAGTAATTAATCGGTGTCGCTTTACATATTTCTTGGGCGGAGCAGTGCACCAATGCGTTCTTTGGATCAGCTATCCGGCTGTCAATTTCGTGTTCATCCGCCTAGTTGACACATGGGGTTGACTGGAGATTAGGAACAGGCGCAAGAGACGCTTTGATATTCCTTCTCAAAGCGACTGGTCTGTCGTTCCGTAGGCGGGATAGCGTGCTGTTATCATGGATGATGACGAATGCACCGCGAGCGCTGTGAACTACACTCTTAACTACACCACGTAGCACGTTCCTAACCAACCATCATCCCGAATGACAACGTACTTGCCCTATTTGGAAGACAGGAGGCGGATGGCTTTTCTCTTTGTCCTTATGTACAGCATCATTGGTATCAAAAAAAAAAGAAGAAGAAAGGCGTACTCCTCCCATATTTCTGAAATCCAAGGAGGCAACGTTGTCATCAGGGAGGATCTTTGGCCAGGGTAGTGCGATGGGGTGAAGATCATTTTAGGAGTGTAGAGAAGGAGAGGAAACACTAAAGCGGCTCCTGCGGTATTGCGGCTGTTTTTATCTTCCGTCACCCCAGTGTGTCAACCAAGCGGATGAACGCGAAATTGACAGTCGGATAGCTGATCCAAAGAGCGCATTGGTGCACTGCTCTGCGCAAGAAATATGTAAACAGAAACCGATTAATTACTAAAAAAATCACTAAGTGTGGGCGTTTTTTTTTTTTTCTTGCAATATTCTTCACTGAAGGTCCCGATGCGTAAAACAGAGGTTCCGTAAGCGTCCGAAGTAAAAGTTAAAAATTAAGTTGTTTACCTAATTAGTGAGCGTATGCAAGTGAGCTACTCACAACTCATGGCCGATGTCCGATGTCGCAAGGATCTTTACCAAAAGGAAATTTCTTCCATAGCGCCACCAGTTCACGAATTATTCACCCGGTGGATTTTCGTGGAACACCTTATATATACATATAATGAAGGAAAAAAGCCATTAAAGAAACACGTAAATGACACTTGACGCGTTTGAAATTCAAAATTACAGATTAAGATGGCTTCTATGGCTGCACGCAGAGAAACAGATACTCATGGAACGATGCGACAGCACCAGAGGACACGTGTTTCGCCGTGTTTGCGTCTCGTCAGCTCTGGGTAGCTGCGCATCGTTCGGAATTGGCAAACCAGGAGTCGCTCAGCGAGCGATATACACCTGGGATTGTGACTGAGCACTCCTCAATGCCAAGTGCAAGCCAGTGAATTATAATGGGGGAAAAAGCCATTAAAGCAACAAATAAATGACACTAGATCTATTTGAAATTGAAAATTACAGATTAAGATGGCTTCTATGGCTGCACGCAGAGAAACAGATCCTCATGGAACGATGCGACAGCACCAGAGGACAGGTGTTTCGCCGTGTTTGCGGCTCGTCAGCTCTGGATAACTGGGCAACGCTCGGAATTGCCAAACCAGGGGTCGCTCAGCGAGAGATATACACCTGGGAGTGTGACTGAGCACTCCTCAATGCCCCAGTGCAAGCCAGTGAATTATAATGAAAAAAAAAGGGAAATAATGGGGGAAATCGGGGCCTTTTCCCCATTATAATTCACTGGCTTGCACTGTGGCTTATCTGTACCGGTGCCGCTCGTTGTCTCCTCATTGATCGTTCTTTCCGACAGGATGGCTGTTTCGTCATCGACTCCTTGTGCTTGCATGTGCCGCTCTGGCTCAGACTGATGCTCTCTTTTCTCTTGCGACGTTGCCCCCGCTTGTGCATTTTCGTTCACGTCCATGAGTTCTGCTGCCGTCGTATTTTCGGCAGGTGCTCTCGTCTTGGCAGCGTAGGTACTAATGCAGTAATCTGCAACATGGCCGAAATTTCTGCATGTTTTGCACCAGGAGGCTTTACATATCTTCCTTAGGTGCCCCACCTTCTTGCACCTGAGACACACACATCGGCGGTCTTCCCGGTATATCTATCAAGACCTGGCCTCCCATGATCTTCATAACATGAGGATTGTCCACCACGGACACCCCGTCACGCGCAATTTTCGCAACCTTGCGCGTAGTCGTCTCAGCACCTGCGAAAGCTGTCGATCTCCATCATTCTATTTCTATTTTTTCCACAATGCCTGTCCACAATCCGCAATGCCTGTCCACAATTGGGAAAGAAATGTTGGACGGGAGGGGAATCGATGCCTGTGCCCACTCTGCTACCGACCCCCCGCCCTCCTGTGGAATCAAAGTGTATCTCATAGCAATGCCTGTCCACAATTGAAAAAGAAATGTTGGACGGGAGGCGTATTTCGAAACCCTGACCGATACAGAAGAGCGGCGGCGACAGAAAACCTGAAAACCCGCTGCGTTGGCCGTACGGACGCCGGCGGCGCCTATTTGTAAATTTGTACTCAGCATGGATGGCGGAGTGTGGCAAAAGTGCTGGAGGACAAGATTAGGTTGGAACAGACGTAATTTTGAAGTTATTTACTATGTCTTTGAATTACAAGCAAGGGTGGATCAAATTTGACTACCCTTTGGGCTGTAGATGAGACGGAACGTTATAAAATTATAGTTAACCAGACAGACAACATTCAAGAATGTGTTAACCCATAAAAAGCAAGAGGGCAACAACTGCTAATTTAAACGGTTGCAAACTGTCATACAAGCACCAGCATGTCCAGCCGCACTGTGTTAATGGAAATGTCGTTCGTTCCCTGTGTGATTTGTTATTTATCTCGGCCCACGTTCGAAACACATGATTGGTCCCTTGTGTCAAAACAGTTGTTATTAAGGGGCGTCCACTTATAATTCATATGCCGTGAGTAAACAGTGTGCGTAGAATAGATCCACCCTATACTGAATTGTCAATACGATGGGTCAAGCTATGTGCTGCTGCAGCGTGTATAATGCTTAGGGTGAGACATGCTGTGAAGCGAGGAACACAAACAGGCTATCTATATTTCAGTGCAAAAATGAGGACCATATTGTACCTGTTATGTCACTATACAGATAACAAGTAGTTACAAATGTGAGCACACGCAAGTAGACCGACCCCAAAATGGTTAATATAGGGAATGTTTTGTAACTCGTTATATTTTGCAGTCATCAGCAACAAATTTGCAGGCGAGTCAAACGAACGACAGATGTGGCCTAGACTTGTAGTGAAGGAAAACCATATTGTGTCAAACAAAGAATAATGTATGATATAAAATAATGTATTGATTGGATGTTTGTAATAAAGAGACATTGGTGGCTAACACAAAGCAACATTTCATGAATAAACAAAATGGCGTAAATGCCGGCTAGCTGATAGATAAACTTCATGATAAGCAAGAAGCCCTTGTTTGAGCCCTCGTGTTTGTGTTTGTTTACGTGTCTTGCCCATCGCTCAGGCTTGCCTATCGTGGAGTTCATGGATAAGATTGATGTAGCTCTCAAGCCAACTTCCGCACATCAGCATAACTACTACTACCCATTATAGGAAACCATATAGCTCCATATCCCAAGTGCAGCATTTCTGCTCATGCTGGTTCTCAAGGCCCTTGTTTTGATGATCTAGCAAGGGACCTAGTGAACGATTTAGTATCCCTGAGCGTGGTGCTTAGAATGGGGAACGTTCTTTCTTATGCTGCTGCTGATTGTGTGACCTAGTTTCTTTGTTTCTTTGCCCTTTTCTGAGCTGGTTCCTTGGGAGGTCGACCGGCAGGAATTCTCTTTGAGCCCCTCGTAACCCCACCCCGCCTTCGTGCTATTGCTGTGGGCTGAACTCGAATTTTCCCACCCTTTCTTGCATGGTTCACAAGTGAAGCACTTATTGTGATAGCTGCTCCGACTGGACCTTTCCATTCAATAAATATACATCCCTCCCCCCGTGCTCCGACTGCACCACATCCTGTCTTCATGTGGCTCAGGTGTGATGCGATCTTTCCAAGACACTTTTCAAAGGTGTCGTTGTGTCCGACCAGTGTGGATAGTCGTTGCAGCTCATTTTGTATTGGTTGCAGTACCCTGATATAAACAAAAAGTATCACTACAATTATGGCAGAACCATCATCTGATGGTAGTGATAAAGTACAATTGCAATACATACCAGATGAACCGATTCTGGCTCATTGAAGCCAGATGTTGATGGCAATGGGTCTGTGGAAGGGGGTGCACACAGATCAGACTCCCTCTCATGTACTATGGGGCATTCAGGTTAAAATGGTTCACACTGTCCTGGAAGCTGCAGAAAAATTCATATGGTGGACACTTCTCTCCAAGGGCTAACCTTCCTAATTCGTAGCTATCTTCAGAAGTTATTACAGGAGCATTTGGGAAAAGACCACCATATCTCATGTGGACAACTGCCTGGTGTTTGCAGAAGGCACCTTGCGGTCCACTTGGGCAACTGCAAACCCCTGTCTTTGCCCAGACCTCATCAGATGTTCCATCCTGCTTTCTGCTTGGGACATTGTACAGATCATCATCTAGAAGTACAATATTGTCTGCTGCACTGTCCGGCTTTCTGCAGACATGGTGGTGGTACTGGAGTTGATGTGCTGCAACACGGCTATACGCATGCTTTAATATTATTCCTTCAAAGTACTTTTCCCATACTGTTACAACAAAATCAGCTAGGGCAACAGCATTGAAGGCTTTAGTGCGATTAAGGATGATGTCTTTTAAAATCCGTATCGAGGCCTCGGCAAAGTTATTGGTGTTGTGTCCGCGGATTGTAATCGTGTTCCTGAAGAGCAACATCCACTCCTCTTTCCTTTCAAGCATTGCTTCGACCCTCGCAGTGTACCCTGGGTGGGACTGGCTCTGAAGGCTGGCTGTTGCTGCATCAAGCTCTTCTTCGGAGTGGGCATAGAGGACCTACAGCCAGGAAACAGTGTGTGTGGTTCACATTTGACACATGTAACTCAGTCAAAACTGACATAAATTAATTTTGTATGTCTTACGCTGGGTTTCACGAGTGCGAACTATAGCACTCGGAATTAGATTAGACCTCCGTAAACTTCCGAGTGCGGTGTCATGGACTGTGCAGTGGATTGCTCATTTGCATTTGCTCGCAAATAAAATAAAACTAAACTTCGAACATTAAAATTTTACTTTGGACACTTTTGGAGCCTAGGTTTTATGTATCGCGAAAGGAACAAAAAAAAAAACATTTTAAAAAATTACGTTGGCACTTGGTGACCTGCCACACAAACAACGGTGTCGAACAATAAGACAGCATTCACACTGCCAACTTTCTGCACCAACTTTGCAGTTGGTGACTGTCAGCCGACACCACTAATCATGACAGACTCAAGTTGGAGGGAATCTGTTACAAAGCGAAACCTTCAGAAATTGGTAATACATTGGCCAGTCAGTGAGAGGTGCATTGCCACATGCCTTATGCCTTCATTCCCAATGGCGATGCAATTTTATTTGTGGCATAGTGCCGTACAACTATTATTAAATTGCATTGGTTACGAGTTGTGCGGGTGTAGCTAAAAATAACTGCTTCCTTGAAAACCGAAAGCCGCAGAGGCATCCCAGTTGGCATTTTTTAAAGAGAATGTTGTCCTCATGGTGGAATAAGATGAGTCGAGATTGTTTGTCAGCGGAGCTGCCTAGTTGGTACTTGTGAATACAGAGATGGCACCACCTCGAAGTTGCTTGTAAAACGTTGGTTCGTGTTGGTAAACAGAGTTGGTCTGTGTGAACGCTGCCTGAGGAACAGCCACAAGGCACGCTTTGGAATTCCTTATTTACCTGACTTGCAAACAGCGCTCTGCACCAGTTCGGTAGGGAAAAGGAACAAAAAACGAAGTGTGCCTTCCATCTGATCCTTAACTTCCACCCCCTATGTGTGAACCAGGCCGATGAACACACAACTGACAGCAGGGTAGTTTCATTTATTATCGAATGATGCCCGCCGGTCACATTTTTTATTTCTCTCGAAAAAAATATATGTTATCCCACCCACACAGAGATGCAAAAGGTACCTGACCGCAGGTCTCTGCGGCATTTTCTTGTCCGTCTACGGCGCTTCGAGGCAACCGGCGCGATTTCGCGGCTTAAATTTTTGTTCCAACTTTGTGACCTTGTATCTCTTGAACGGGGCGTCCCATTTGAACGAATTTTTTTTTTGCTGGCAGAGTGGATGGTGCGCATTCCACCGTGGGCTATTAAATTTATATGGTCAAAAGAAAGGTATAAAAAAAAAACTCCCGGAAACGCAACAGAGAGCCTTTTTACCGCACGTTTGGAAGGTTATGGTCGTGGTCCTGGATCTCCGACTGTGATGCTCTTTGCATGAGCAGCAAGATAATTCTCTCCTCTTTCGTTTGACGTTAAATACATTGCGTTATCTTCAGCCATTATCCCGTAACATGACCGTGAACACGGAAGGCTAGGGGAAAATTCTGATTTTCGCGGCAGTTTTTACCGAAAAGGACATCTTCAAATTTTTCGATATTTTGTACTAACGTAGCTGAGACATAGCTCTTTCAGGATATGCAATAAAATGTTTGCTTACTTTGGTACCACAGGGCGCGCAATTTTTTTTCGCACCCCTATTGGGCGGCGCTCGCATGGGTCAAACACACGTACAAAGAGTGGACTTCTACCCCACCCCCTGTCTTTCGTTTTTTTCCCCTTCTTTTTTGCTTTCGGTGAGGGTGCTGTCATGCCGAAGGCCGACTATAGTAATATGCGCAGCTCACTGTGTTGTCCGCAGACAAGCAAAGGTTCGTTGCTTAGGCTTTCCAACCCGGTTAATCCATTCAAGGTTATGTGCTTGAAGGAAATCGGACGTGGGAACATGGCATTTGTAAATACTCTGGCTTTGCCGAACCGAAGCTCGAGACGTCTATTCTCTTGTAATTTTGTTCTGTTATTTGCTGGTTTCTTCTATTTGTGAACAAAGACAGAATTTGAAACACTCAGGGGATGTGCTACGATGCCGACAGATCACCCAATGGACTGGTCTCCCGGTCTTCCTGGTAATGATAGGACATGTCCGGCCCCTTATTTCTTCAAGGTGAACTCTTTCTCGAAATATTATTTGAAGGAGCTAGCCTTCCAATGGGTAAGAAAGTCGGGGCGCTGCGTGGGAAAAGACGGTCTGTATGCGTCTACGCGGTTCCTGCCGCTGTCCACACTTTAAGACAAGGGCCTTGCTTTCCTCGATGTTACGACGTGGATTTCGTTTTGTCGTCGGCGTAGCGTGCACTTCTGCGCTCCCCATGGCCAGCCGTAGCCACACCAGAAGTCGACTATACTGCAGGACTACACTCAACGAAACAAGAAAGAAATACCCTGGAACAAGAACTTCAAGTTAGTATCGTTGATAGGATAAGGGCTTTTGAAGACCATCTTGAGCACCTAGGAGGCAGTCCACGTCCACGACACTGACGAAATATGTGTGGACTGCTACAACACGTTTCGACTGTAGGTTGTGAAGCAGGGCCATCAGGTGAACAAGGTCTTCCGGCTTCAAGCCCTGACGACGCTGACTTCAGCGGACATCACAGTTTGTCTGCGGACATCACAGTGAGCTTTGCATATTACTATAGTCGGCCTACGGCATGACGACATCCTCACTGAAACCAAAAATAAAAATATAACAAATATAGACTGGGAGTGGGGTAGAAGTCCACTCTTTGTACGTGTGTTTGACCCCTGTGAGCGCTGCCGAATAGGGGTGCAAAAAAAAAAAAAAATTGCGCGCCCTGTGGGACCAAAATAAGCAAACATTTTATTGCATATCCTGAAAGAGCTATGGCTCAGCTATGTTGATGCAAAATATCGGAAAATTTGAAGGTGTCCTTTTGGGGTAAAAACTGCCACCAAAATTAGAATTTTCCCCTAGCTTTCCGTGTTTACGGCTATGTTACCGGATAATGGCTGAAGATAAAGCAATGTATTTAACGCCAAACGAAAGAGGAGAGAATGATATTTCTGCTCATGCCAAGAACATTACAGCCGGAGATCAAGGACCTCGGCCATGAGCTTCCAAACGTGCGATAAAAAGGCTCTCTGTTGCGCTTTCGGGATTTTTTTCGTATACTTTTCTTTTGACCATATAAATTTAATAGCCCACGGTGGAATGTCCACCATCCACTCTGTCAGCAAAAAAAAAAAAAAAAAAGAAAAACGTTCAAATGGGACACTCCGTTCAGGAGATACAAGGTCACAAAGTTGGAAAAAATGTAAGCCGCGAAATCGCGCCGGTTGCTTCGAAGCACCGTAGACAGAGAAGGAAATGTCGCAGAGACCTGCGGTCAGGCACCTTTTGCATCTCTGTGCGGGTGGGATAACATATATTTTTTTCGAGAAAAATAAAAGATGTGACCGGCAGGCATCATTCGATTATAAATGAAACTACCCAGCAGTCAAAGAGCACATTTGTACACTGATTCACGCAAGAAATATGTAAACAAAATCCAACTAATAACTAAAAAAAGTCACTGAGTGTCAATTCTGGTACGTTCTCAGAATATTTTTTGCTGAAGGTCCTGGGCCCGCTTGCACGATACTTGTGCAAGGATCCTAACCTTGAGGCATTTCCTCTGGCAGTGCATTTTGCTGATAGGAAAGTTTACTTCAGTAGCATGTGACACAAGCACTAGCAAGACACTGAAGCAAATTCCTCAAGGTTAGGATCCTAGCATAAGTTTAGTGGCAGCGGGCCCTGGTACGTACCGAAAGTGTCCAAAGTAAAGTTAGGATATTTATTTAATTAGTGCACATATTCAAATGAGCCACTCATTGCACAGTTCATGGCCAATGCCTGAAGGATCTTTACTGAAAAGAAAGCTCTCAAATAGCACTAGCTCTGTACGAATTATCTGGACTGGGAACCTTTGTGAAAGAAGTCCAAAAGAAATGGGACGTGGACAATATAAGTAGGAGTGTTAATTAAATCGGGTGTTTAAGCTTTGGCAGTTGATTCCATGTAGCAGATGCAGGTTTTGAAATCTAATCTACATAATTGTAAATTGTGATAAGCACCCTGTGATTTTTGCCAAATTAACATTCCAAATTGTCAGAACTCTAATAATAATAATAATATGTTTTACATGTTGCTTTTGTCACAATGTCAAACCGTCCTTGAGGTGTTAATTACTCTGTAAAAAGGTGAGCACTAACCCTTTGGAATGCTGCAATTAGCTTCTGCTTTTCATACTTGTCCACATTATTCTTCGCGGATGTCAACCATCGCCATTCAGCTTGAAGTGTGTGGAAATGACAAAGAAGTTGGAGTCCCTTAGGCCAGACATTGTTCAAGGTTGCTTCTTCAGCAGAGGAATTATCTGTCATGAATGCCTTTGGAACCTAATGCATTGGATAACGTATTGTGGATTATAAAGTGCAAGTTGTTTTTGTGTCATCCGCATACTAGAGATTGTACGGATAGAGCTAAGCCACTTTTGCTCACACATTGCCTACTTACACGACAAAATAGTGGTGATGCATCATGGCACATCTATGCAAGCTATGCGTACATACAAATTATGGAAGTTAAGCATAACAAAATAAATATAGCAACGCAAATTTGGTTTTCTCTGTGTCATAAGGGCTATCTCATTGTCAACATCCAGGGAGCTCTCTGCTGCTACCACTAGCGCTCATTTTCTTTCTAGGTATAGTACCCACTAGTGTACACACATTGTACATGATGAGACAGCCACGTTGTACGCTTCAGTAATTGCATTTGACAGTTATCAATGAAAAATAATTTTGAACAGCAATAGAACTGAGCCTAAAGCATGCAAAAAAAAGGGGGTTTGCTGATACAAATTGAGTACATACTGTATGTGTGCATTTTTATGTTCCAAGCTTTTGGATGTTAAATAACATGAAATTACAGAGTGGCTTGTCAGGAAGTTAAACTTGTCACAAAAGCATTTTCAGAACTGGAACTCCCAGTGAAAATTTTTGTCACATTATAATTCCTGATATTTCCCTTTTTCTACGTGGCAAGTCTGTGACTTGTGTGCTTTATGAGAAGTACTGCTAAACACATTGGCATATTGTACAGTACATAGCGCCTCAGAACATCAGTTCTTTCATGTTCAACAGTTGCCGCCTGCGTCGATCCCGTCGTATGAATATGTGTATGAGTGAGCAAAAATGTAAGAGTGAAGGGAGAATGAGTGAGACAGAGTTGCTGGTTTGTCCCTTCAGATGACGCACCTTGGAAGTCGCTGGGAAGGAGTGTTAGCTTCGCTCAATTGGTAGATCCCTGGACCGGCAATTCAGAAGATGTGGGTTCGACTCCTACAGACGGCTAGCCTTTTCAGTGACTTTCATCTTTCATCGTTTATTTCTTAGGCAAATTGAGGCTTTGTATGTATTTGTCCCTCCTATGTTGTTCCAGCCTCAGAACATCAGTTCTTTCATGTTACTTAATGTAGTCTTTCTTCGCTCTTCCGACGGTATCTTTGGCACAGGGTTGAACCTGATTCTTCTGGTATTGACTACTTTCCATTTTAGACCTGACCTTTCTTCACTGTTCAGTCCATCAATGTCTCGCTGCGAGTCATCCGCTGTCAGATTCGTTGCCACATCCGATGAACGGACGACCCCCTCTTCAAAGCGACACGGCAACAGCTAGCCCGGCGTCCCGCTCTCGAGTCTCTTCTTTCCCACAGGCCTGTCCTTTACCCTTCCCATCGACCACACCATCGTTGCCGCCCTCAGCTGGATGCTCCTCAGAAGAAGCCTCGGGTGCTATAACCTCTTCCCTGTCCTCCCCTTCTTTCCGGGGAGGACAGGCAAGCCCCTCCGATCTTTCAATATCCGGTGCAACCTCACCCTGAAGATGTGAACTATTCATTTCTTCTTCGTCCACTAGCATATCCTGGATATCCCTGTCGTCATTGCTCACCACCTGCGCCGCTGTAGCATACGACCTCACACACTCTTCTTCCGAGTGCCCGAAGCGGAAACATTTGCCACACTTGACAGCACGGCACTCCCGACGTACATGCCCCACCCTTTTGCACTTCAAACAGAGCGGCGATCACCCGTGCGCCACAACCGAGACAGTCACCTTGACTTGGTGAGGCATGTTCCCGCTGGGATGGGTGGAAGAATCAATTTGTACTCCGTCGGCGCGTGACATTCTACGTCCTTTCCCTTCGGAAGCCGGAAGCAGAATCCCACTCATCTACCGAACCTCCGCCCTCCTGAGAAATCAAAGTGGATGTCAGAGCAATGCCTGTCCACAGTTGAGAAAAAAATGTTCGACTGGAGGTGAATCGATCCCGGGGCCTCATACATGGCAACCGAGCACTGTGCCCACTCTGCTACCGACCCCCGGCCCTCCTGTGGAATCAAAGTGTATGTCATAGCAATGCCTGTCCACAATTGAGAAAGAAATGTTGGGCGGGAAGGGAATCGATCACCGTGCCTCATATATGGCAACTGAGCACTGCGCCCACTCTGCTACTGACCCCCAGCCCACCTGCAGAATCAAAGTGTGTGTCATAGCAATGCCTGTCCACAATTGAGAAAGAAATGTTGGACTGTAGGGGAATCGATCCCCGAGCCTCATAAATTGCAACCCAGCACTGTAACCACTGTGCGACCGACCCCCCACCTCCTCTGGAGTCAAGTGTATGTCATAGCAATGCCTGTCCACAATTGAGAAAGAAATGTTGGACACTTGGCCACTTGGCCTTCGGGAGAGGAAAATGATTTGCGCTGCGCATGCGCCAGCAGTAACGTCACGTGTTGCTGCCCCGGCCGCCGCCTTGCCATCTGCTCGCTTCACGTGCGCATGCGTTAGCAGACAGCGGTTTGCTCGAGGATGCGATTTGTGGTAGTGGTGAAGCAAATTTGCTGAATATTCCGTTCAAGTTCCTCACTAGACGCCCGTCGATGTTCACCAGGTGAGGGAACGTTTCAGTAACGACTGCGAGTTGCATGGTCGATTGAAAAGATGAGGGCATCTGTATAAAATTTTCCGTGGACCGCTTTGTTACTACAGATATGCAACAACTCCAGTTTTTTCTTGCTGCACTGCCTCAGACGAGGCAACACCAGCACCAGACGAATGTACACAACTTCCGAGTGAATTAAGAAGCAAGAGTGCAATTCTGACGCTGGCAGGTACGTGTCATGCTCTGTTACACTATAGAACACACATGCCATTCGCGCTCAATGTACTTATTTTGGAAGTGTTGCAGTAAATGATGCTGTTGCACAAAACGACAGACTGGTGCGTAATGAACACCCACGCTGTCGAGTTCGACTAATTCTGAAAGGATGTCAGTGTTCCAGTCTGAGAACGTCAGTTCACATCGCCATCGACTAATTCGGTGGCATGTTCGAACTATCTAATTGTATCACCTGTTCTATGTCTTCACATAAGTCGGTACATATGTAACAAATATCGTAGTTCCGACAGTTATCGATAATCTTGAGTTGTGCTTAATCATTCCTATAATTTTGTACTTGTGTGTTTACTCAGAATTCCCATGCTGTGTTCTTCACTGGGAACAACAAAATAAAACACATGAGAATTGTGTTAATACTGATATTTTATGATTACTGATTAAATATCTTCATACATGGAGGGAAGAAATGCAGAAGGAGGCCAAGAGTCATTCTACTGGGGCACAAATATTGAAAGGCGTTATTATATTTGTGACTGGTCAGGCGCTTTTACACAGAGGACACATCAAAGGAAATGTTACATAAAATCACATGGTTCCATCATGCGTGGGGACACCTGCCTTGCTGATGTGTCTGCAACATTCTAAACTGGCAAAGTACACTCTAAATCCGGCACCCGATATGTACCGCATGAAAGAGGACCCGCACCTTGGCCAAGCGGTGCACATGAGGTAGGGTCCTCAACCAGCAGGTACAGTTCGCGACCACTGCGAAATTCAAGCGGTACAAGGGCTCAGACACCCCATCCGTACCGGCTAGGTACCTTTTTAAGCGCGGTCTAGCAGCTGTACCTCATGTGTACCCCGTGTTTCCGGCGCATGAGTACGAACGCCTTCTCACGACCTCCATGCGCTGCAAAAATATTTCGCGTGATTCCGAAAACCAGGCAATAAATTCCCTTATGCGGCAGTGCCGTAATGGGTCTGCACTATCATTCTATCAAAGAAGTGCAATAACTATAACCCGTGACCGTGAGGGATCGCACGTTTGGGAAGAATGCGTTTCTTGCAACCGCTGGCAAATCAGTTTGTTTTGAAACGTCGGGGAGCGATGACGAGTCTGCTCGGTCTTTGAAGAAATTCGTTGGACGCTTTCAAGATTGGAGTCATTTAAGGTGCGTATTATATCTATGAAGCAATTATTCGTCCGCACGTCGCATTTTCGTTCATCTTCGCTCTGATTCCCAGTGGTTCTGATCACCGGCAGGCTGGACACAACGACTGAGGAACGGAGACAACGAACTTTGCGCTTCATGCACGAACGATGATGCGTGAATTAGAGAAGCCTAGATTGCAGTTTATACCTGGATTACACAAGCAAGTATGCGTGTTTCTCAGGCAAGCTATTTTGGTTGTTGGATTTTTTTACATTTTATTTTCTCCTAGGTTACGTCCAGGCGATGTCGTATGTGGGTGAGTCAATCATCTTCTGCGGTTGGTGTTTTGGTCTGCGGAAGGAGCTGAAGCTGGGTAAAAACAGGAATCCAAAGGTGTGGAAAAGATAAAGAAGCGTGATCACAGAGCAGCCGCAATGGTGAAGGAGAGATACAGGGGTCAGCGTTCATCCATATACGTTGTGCCCCGTGTGTTCGGTGTTTGTGCATCATGACAATGCACGCTCGCGATGGACAAGCATCACCCCTGAAAGGGATGTAATTTTCGAATAAAGGTATTTATTTGTGATATTTATCGTACAGTGTAGCTTCCTGGGGCTGTTTATATATCGTAGAAGAGGGGAACCACTCCGACGGGTAGGCCTAAATATGCGTTGCATGTACCGCATGTGAGGCCGCGTGTACCTCTTAAATTTAAGAGGTACATTTCTTAAAAAATGTACCTCTTGGCCAAGCGGTACTTAACCGTTACATATGCGTTACCTGGTTTAGAGTGTATCATTGTCTTCCAAGCTTGCTGTTATGGACATGACTTTCGGCTGTGCACTGACAAAGACAGAGGAAGATGCAATAGAGACAGCCCATGCAGGCCCCTGTGAGACACTATGTTGTACTGGAATGTCTTTTTTTCTTCTTATACCTTCAATAAAGTATTTGTTGATAATAGGGAAATTACGTGACTGTGTAGCACTTGGCTTTCTACGCAGCTGAGTATTTGAGGTGTGATGGATGGCACATTGCAAAGGATTCAATTCACCTTACAAGGCAGTACTTGTGCACCACTATGAGGGACTATAATATATATTACAGTGAGAGGAAAGATGACCACAATCAAAGCAGTGTTGTCTTGTTGGTCAGAGCCCAAACGAGCAGTTCAGTGTTTTTCCTCACACACAAAGGCAAGAAGGATGCTGCTACTCTCTTTCAATCAGGAAATACTGACTTGTTGCAAGGAGGATGACTTGTTGAGGATTTCTTGCTAGTTCTCATGACAGGCAAAGACAGCTGTTAAGGCATTTGGGCACCAAGAAAAGTGTGCATAGATTCTATACATGGCACCACAAGTGGGTCATTCTGTGAGATAGTTGTGTACTCGCACTAAGTACATTTTGGTAAAAAGCATCTGTTGCAGTTTAAGAAAACAGTACCATCAGCCAGGGGCGCAATCACAGATGCAATTGTCTCGTTATATTGCAGGAGAGTACTCAGAACTGGAGAGGACACACACAATAAGGCATAAACTGATTAGAATGGAAGAGTGAGCATGTTGGTACGTAGCTAATATGAAGAAATTGGAGCTGTAAGGACAAGGGACATTAAGAACACACATACACAGGACTGGTCCCTTGTCCTTACAGCTCCAATGTCTCGTATAGCTATATATTAACAGGCCCACTCAGCCATTCGAATCAGTTAATGCTTTATTCTGTGTGCTCATTTCTCTCCAGTACTGAGTACTCTCCTGCAATATCATGAGACAACTTCCCGCGTGACTGTGCCCCTGACAGGTGGTATTGTTTGTTGAGCTGCAACACATGCTTTCTACCATGAAAGTATAACATCAATTGGCATTGCACGCATTCCCTTGGTGAGCTCAAAGCCGTTGTTTGTATTCTTGTGAATGATTTATCTTAGGAAATGTCCACCCTTTCAACAAGCAAGCATTAGCAACTGCAACCGACCCCCTGCCCTCCTGTGGAATCAAAGTGCGGGTCATTGCAATGCTTGTCCACAGTTGAGAAAAAAATGTTCGACGGGAGGGGAATCGATCCCCGGGCCTCATACATAGCAACCCAGCACTATGCCCACTCTACTACCGACACCCCGCCCACCTCTGTCATAGCAATGCCTGTCCACAGTTGAAAAAGAAATCTTTGACGTGAGGGGAATCGATCCCCGGGAGTTATACATGTCAACCCAGCACTGTGCCCCTTCTGCTACCGACCGCCTGCCCTCCTGTGGAATCAAAGTGTGTGTCATAGCAATGCCTGTCCACAGTTGAGAAAGAAATCTTGGACGGGAGGGGAATCGATCCCCAGGGGCCCTATCCTGGTCAAAGTAATCTACCTCGATTACTTGAAATTCCTTCTGTCATTGGTGCACAATCGAAAAAGGCGTGAATATTAAAAGTGGTTGACACCTTCTATCAACCAATCGCCCCACGTGTTATCTTGGAAAGCGACCCGCCTTATCGGTGTTTCCTCCTGAGAATCCGAAGGCCACACCTGTGATCTGCCCGCCCTGCCTTGTTGCTTCGGTTCTTAGGTGTCGGAAACAGAAAACTCTACCGGCGTAAAACTGAATTGCGTGGAAAACGCGCGGAAAAGCACGCTCGTAATTTCCTTTTTTGCTGTTTGTCATTTTTCTTGACGTACAGGTGTGCAAGACGGCAATGTTTGTGTGACACCGTGATTGTACATTGCATTTATAGTTCGGTATGTGCCCGTGAGATGGCGCTGATGGCAGGCAACAAAACGATGAAAGCAATGAAAGCGCGAAGTATCATTGCAAAGGGTCGAACGGATTGTGTGGCGCGAGCCGTAAACGCGTTTATGAGAAATCGGTTCGTGCTTTAAATCTTGGGCTTTATTTATGAGCTTTTCTTTACATTTCTGTATGTTCGTGTGCTCGATATGCGAAATGATAATTCGCATTTCAATGTGATTCTTTTGCTCGTGAGCTGTGGGGGTGGTAATGATACCGCAAATGAGATAGTTTTACTCAACAAACAGTGAACTTTGATCGATGATTTTTTTGTGTGCAGACCGCTACGTTGCAATAACATTGATTGTACGACGTACGGCCCGGACGACGCTTCGAAAAGCCCGCCACTTTCACGCATACGATGCCGCGATCGGCGCAGAGAAACGGTGTTACGCGGTGCTTTTCTATCATTATTAAACAAAAACGAAGAAAGATATGAATTTTTTGTTGTGACGAGCACATACAGACTTTATACAACACAATAAACGGAAATGCACATGCGGACCCATCGCCGCTCAAAGTAATCGACCCTCTTTCGCTACATTACTTTGTAGAGGAGGTGGAGTTCCTCTACATGAGTCCTGACCGGCGATGATGGAATGTCCCAGCGGGCAGATGGTTGTGGCCTCACGCTAGGACGGTGCCGGTAGAACTGCCGTGCCAGAGCCGTAGCGCGTGGCAGCAGAGGCACGTCTTCGTCATCACACGCGGGCCGCCACATCACTCCCCCCCTCAGACGCGGAGCGGTGTAGAGCTAGCGGTTGGGGTCCGCGTCGATACATGAAGAGGAGGAAGACGGGCGACACGTGGAACAGGGACGACTTGTTCAGAAATCGCAGTAGCAGCAGAATGGTTGGTGCGGGCAAGCGCTGACCGGGCGGGTTCCAGGGGCGCTGTGAGGGCAGGTATGCCGAAGTAATTCAGAGAGGGGTGACAGAACCGTGACCGGTTCGTGAGCGCTGGGCTCGTAGTGTTGTCGCCAAGGAGACTGCGGGGAGGACGATCGTGAAGCACGGGGAGACCGGGAGTAAAACTCACTGTGGCCTCCGTGCGTGTCCCCGGTGGAACGTTGGTCCCGGAGCCTCTTGACCGCATCTGGACGAGCTGCCAGTGTCTTGTATGGAAGCCTGGTGGGAAGGGGAGGCGGGCAGGGTTCTTGGACCGCAAGCGTAGCAGATGCGGGTGGGGCGGTCGACAACGGCGTACCGCGACCGGTACAGGAGCGTGATGCTCGGGAAGGTGCCGCTTGTGGAAGCCCGAGGAGTGCCATCACGAAGCGTGTGGCGACGTGACGTGGAGTGTGGGACCATTGCGACGTGAGCTGGGTAGATGGGTACTACCACGGTGTTTCGCGGCCGGGCGTTGCGATGAGTAGAGCTGCGGTGGATTGGCGTCGTCGCCTAGCGGTTCCTCGGTTGAACGATGCACCGCACCTTCGGAGATGACTTCAGAGGTGGGCTTGCAGGAATTTCGGATGGTATTGGGCCGAATTACGCCGAACATGGTGTTCATAGTTCGGGTCACCAAATGTAGAGGAGGTGGAGTTCCTCTACATGAGTCCTGACCGGCGATGATGGAATGTCCCAGCGGGCACACTCTTAAAAATGAACTTCACCGCATAGCAGGCTCCTAGCCAATCATAATCTCGAATGATATCAGTATCTACCCTGATTTGTTGAAAACGGGAGGCGTACGCCATTTTTGTGACAATTATGAACCGCATAAGTGTCACAAAAAAGGCGTACGCCTCCCGTTTTCAACAAATCAGGGCAGATAACGATATCATTCGTGATGGCGGTTGGCTAGGAGCGTGCTATGCGGTGAAGTTCATTTTTAAGAGTGCAGATGGTCGTGGCCTCACGCTAGGACGGTGCCGGTAGAACTTCCGTGCCAGAGCCGTAGCGCGTGGCAGCAGAGGCACGTCTTCGTCATCACACGCGGGCCGCCACAACTTTTCAGGTTTGAAACTAGTCTTTTACGTCATTGTTACGTCAAAATGACGTAGGGTCACGGTCCGAGATTAGGGCCGAGAGGCTGCGAAGGAAAACAAGGTATAAATTTCAATTGAAACGGGCGGGATTTAAGGGCGGAGTATTTCGTGGCAGCCCCGCCCTACAGCTTGTGACGTAAAGTAATCGAGGTCGATTACTTTTGACGAGGATAGGGCCCCAGGCGTCATACATGCCAACCGAGCACTGTGCCTACTCTACACGTCCACACTGCCCGTGGAAGCTTGGCTTCAACAAAAGGGATTCTATGTTCCGTGGTCCGTGAATTGCAGAGTTTGCAATACGCCCGAGACTGTCGATCACCTTTTTCTGGACTGCACAGAAGCTTTATTCTTTTGCTATGGCTTGCAGTTCAAAGTCTTTAAGCGCCGCTTAATCCTCATACTATCCGCTTCTTCCCATTACGCCCCGGCGAAAATGTGAGATACGGTATCGTTCTCCTTGTTGCCATGTACTGTTTGTGGAAGCTTCGTATGGCCGATAGGAACGAAGAGCCCTTGTGTCCTCCTATGAAATATTTCAAAGCCGAACTACTGCAGGTAAAGTTAGCTTGTACTCAGCTCTTAGAAGTGCCTGAGTGGTTAGATACAGTCTGCGAAAGGCTATATGTTTTGTAGAAGTTGTGTTATTGACGTGTCCGGTATAGAGGAGAATCACCGCATTCCCTCTCTGCGATTGTGTCGTATTGTGTATGGTATTGTGAGTTATTGAGTCGTACGTCACTCAGAGTAGTAAGCTGGGAAAAATAAAGGTGAAAAAAAAACCTCTACTACCGACACCCCGCCCTCCTGTATCATAGCAATGCCTGTCCACAGTTGAGAAACAAAATGTTGGACTGGAGGGGAATCGGTCCCCGGGCCTGATACATGGCAACCGAGCACTGTGCCCACGTGCTGCCGACCCTTTTTTTTTTGCGACCTTTTTTTACTTTACTGCATGCTTAAAAGACACAATTAAAACCACGGAAGACTACTTCGTCTTCAGTTGTACACTCTAAATCTTTTTACACCTTAAAGGGTGTAAACGCAAATGTGCAGGGCACGCACCTTTTAAGGTGTAGTTAAACACCGTCAACATTGTTAGGGTGTAATCATGTGGAAGGGTGTAATTCTCAACGCCGAATAAGAAAATACGCAGAAAATGTTGTCAGCGAGCTGACGACACTTTTTGGGTATATGCCCAGGATCATCTATAAATGAAGTGTATTTGTATGCCATTTTGATAATCACCAAATGAACATATCTATAGAAAGTTTCACTGCATCTAAAGTATGCAGTAAAAGTTGCTCTGCTCATGCAGCATGTCTATAGGTAACTGGTGAACTCTAGTGAGATCAACTATGTGTATAAGAATGCCAAGTTAAGGAAATATATACGACTATATATATACACAGGCAACTCAAGGATAGTCCAATTCACCAGAACACACTTCAATGAGCTATATGAAAAATGGTATGCATGGCTTGTTATATGCTCTGAATTGTTTTTTTTTTACTGAAAAACTGATAGAACAAGAGGGGTGTCACTTGAACAGGTACCAGAATGTCACATAAGAACGCTTCTGTCAGAAGTGTCGCGATTGATAGCTTTGCAGTTTCAGCAAGTTGTGTAATTGTAAAAGAAATTCCTGAAAATGACTTGCCGGTATTTTCAGAGATCTTACGAATATATGTTGTAAATTATCAGATTCTTTTCATTGCCCTGTGTTTAACCACCGTTGAATACGATTGCCACTTGCATATCCATGTGGTAACCACCAATCAGGAATCCGCTGTTTTGGAAAATTGGAAGAGCGTTTCACCTGACGTGCTGAACCTGCACAAACTCCCGGATGGCAGGCGCGTTATCAAGCCATGTCATGCGCTTCTGTAGGGTGTCTTACTTATGTCAATTCATGTGACGAGCTCTCCGATTGCCTATGTTATTTCTTAACTGATGTCAAGCTATCCTAAGTGTGCCTAAATTAATCCACGCCTGGCTGTTAATCATCGCTTGTGTTTATTATTTCGTCATGTCGTGCGTTCTTCTAGTGTTTCGTATGTAATTTTATGTAATGTGGAAAATCTGCCCACTTCATCGTAAAAAAAAAGAAGTTTCTGCTGCGCCAATAAAACACCAATCATCGTCAAAATATAATTGTTGTTGTTTTTATGTAATACGCTCCTTTATAATGTTTCCCGGTCATGTCTGCAGTATTCGATCACCTTTCAGTGAACAAAGTAAACGTATGTTCAAGATTCAAACACACCCTAGGATACACCCTGTATCACACCCTCACCGAGATTTTCCAGAAAAGGATGTAATACACCATTCTTACACCCTCAAGAGCTCTCAAACCAATTTTGGGGTGCACAAAGGGTGTATTGCTCCTGTGTACAGCCATTTTACACCCATTTTACACCTTTAGGGGTGTGAAAAGATTTAGAGTGATAGCAGAACCTCTGGTTGTTCCTCGTCTCGGGACTTGTGCGTCTGTGGCTTTCTTCAGAGTGTCATCCGGGTTTGGTCCGCTTGCGTCTTCTGTTTGATGGGAGGCGATGCTAGTTTTGCTACCTTTTCAGTGTATACTTTCAGAGGTAGCCGCTAGGGGACGAAAACATGGTCTTCATTTGTCTCTGGGTTCCTCTGACTTCATCCTTCGGAGCTGCATTTTGAGGGCGTCCTTTTCCAGAGTGTCGTCTGTGGCGTTGACTGTAGCCTCTGTCCACTTTAGTGAGTTGAGAAAGTGAACCCACGGAGTCCTGGGCTTATCCAGACAGTCAGAGATTGCCATCCTAAAGCGCCATAAGGCATGCAAGCCGACTGCTACCAATGCAGCTGAGGTGTTGTTGTCCTCACATCCCTGAAGACAATGAAGATGTCGATGTTCAATACCGATGTCGAAACGAGTGTAAAGCCAAAAGTCCTCCCAAAAGTCGCGCGCCCTTTTGCAGCACACGAATACACGGTAGACCGTCTCTTCAGTTCCACAGACATCACAATGCAAGTTCCAGGGTACAAAAAAGCCTCTTCTGTGCAATCACTGTTTCACAGGAAGCACTTCGAAGTGAAACCTTGCGAAAAAATCCTTTGTACCCGTTGGTGTACAAAACATTCTGACTTCTCTTTTCAGAACGTTTTCAGCTTCGGTTGTTAAAGTGAAGTTCCTGTACAACGGTTGCGGGAGCACAATTTCTACAGTGTTCCAGTACAAGCTCTTCTTTTTTACCTTACAAAGGTATTCCCATGACAGCCATTCCTCAAAAAAGGCGATGACGACTCCGAGTTCCTGTTAAAAGTTCAAGGCTTTTTTTCCTGCCCGTACATGGCCCCACACTCACTGTCCACTTCGCGAGGTAGTCTGCGCTAACCAATTGCATACGAGTTCTAAGTACCGGATCCAGCTGATCTCTGAAGTATAGGAACCGTTGGACTAGCACTTTGATAGACAGGTTTACAAGGCCCAATCCGCCCTTCTTTATGCTCCAGAATAGGTTAGACCGACGTATTCTTTCCATAGGTGAGTTCCATATAAAGGTCGCACAGATCCTGTGGAACTTGCTTACAACTGCATTACTCTGCCTACTGCACTGGACTGTGTAGAATACTGCAGGGTATAGGCAGGTATTACATACATATGCTCTGTTAAAAAGGGAGACGTAGCGTCCGTGCCATGGTATCAGTGCGCCCTTGAGCCCATGTAGTTTTGGGGACCACAGTTGTTCCACAGTCTTGTGAAGGTCGAACGAGACTCCCAGATATTTCTCTACCCTTTAAGACCATTGTATACCCAGAAAGGAGGTTTGTGTTTCTTGCCATTCACCAAGCCAGCTACACACTGTCTTTTTTAGGTTTAGTTGCGCCTCAGAGTACTTGCAGAACTCCCTAGTCATCTTCAGTGCCTCTTCAACTTCCTCTTTTGATGTGCCCACAATTGCAACGTCGTCGGCATATGGGAGTAGTTTCACAGTTTCTGCGCCAATTTGTAGCCCTTGATTACGTTCGATTATCTTACTTACTTATTACTTACTGATTATCTTCCGCCAAAGCGGCTCCAAATATGCAGCAAATAGCACAGGTGAAAGGGGGCAGCCTTGTCTTACAGATGAGCGGATTTTTATTGGTCTACTCAACTTGCCGTTCACCACCAGCCTAGTGCAGATGTCGGTGTAACAAACCTTAATCCAGTTCCTCAGGTAGCTACGTACACCCATCTTTTTCAGCGCTGCCTACAAGTAATGATGGATCACTCTGTCAAAGGCCTGCTTCAGATCGATCTGTACTACAGAAAGCCGGGCAGTGAGGACCTCTGCAGCCTCACACACTGACCTCCTGATATGTAGGTTCCTTCGAATGGAACTTCCGTTGATTCCATACGTCCGGTGGGTGCCAATAGCGGTTCTCAGAAGCGGTTCCAGTCGAGCGGTGATGACTTTTGCAAGGATTTTGTAATCGGTGCAGAGTAGACTGATGGGACGAAAGTCATTCACATTTGGAGTTTCGCCATCTTTGGTGTTTTTCTTCGGAATGAGCACAGTAATGGACTGACGCATCGACGGTGGTAGTAATTTCCGGCTAGCGATATCATTGAAGACAGTCTCAAGAATGGGACACAGCCGTGCAGCGTATTTTTTGTAGAAGACGGATCCCAATCCATCCGGCCCGGGTGCTTTGTTTAATCCAAGCTTCTTGATGGCTTTCGCTATTTCTTCCACCGATAACAGAACATTCGTTACCTCAGCTAATTATTCATTCGCCGTGGGAAGGTCACCCATTTCATATAGCATTTCTAGCGCCTCTGCTCCCTGTTCCGATGAGAGCAGTTCGGTGTACATCTTGTGAAAAACATCTTCAATTCCCTCTTGCGTTTCCACCGTACCGTTGGGGACTGTGAGGGCAGAGATGGCGTTCCTAGAGGCGCGTTTCCTTTCTCGGATTAGAAATACCTTTGATGGCTCCTCTTCACGTGCGACCGCGTTGACCCTGCTGCGAACCGCCGCTCCTGTATATCGTTCCTTCATGATATTGAGGATTTCGTTCTTGACGTGTCGAATTTCCTCCTTATAACGGCCAGGATTATCATTCTCTTCTGCAACTAGAGCACGCAGATCACGAGTCAAGCACGCCACTTTTGCACGCTCCTGGTATTTTTTCACTTGGCAATAGGATATTGCTCTGGCCTTGATGTTTCCTTTAAAGGTTTCCCACGAAGCTGCAGAGACTTCTGCTCTATTCAGATACTCGTCTAGCTGATCTTCCACCTGTTGAACGAAGTTCTCATCTTCGAGAATACTCTCATTCAGCTTCCATACTGACCTCCTGGCGTTATCTTTCGGACTGTCGGGGGTAGCTGCTTGATTTGGGCTCTCACTTGAATTCTCACTAACCCATGTCTGTAAAAGCTACTGGCGTTACAGAGTAGTGTCCTGCTGTCCTATCCCAGTCTGCGGAAATATATACACGGTCAAGTCTTGCGTGAGATGCACCTTGCCGATGGGTGTACCAGATGTCTCCCATAGGCTGTGCTTGAGCAACGTCTATCAAGCTGTAGTCTGCCAACATCTTTTTGAGCACCATCACGCTGCAATCGCTTCTGTAGGGGTAGCTGCAGTCTTGTTTACTAGTCACCACATGAAAGTCGCCGCATAGCAGCACTCTTGCTGGAGTGTCAACAAATGCGCGAAGCTCCTTGAAGAAAACCTTTCGTTGTTCCTTATTACATGGGGCATAAACCCCAATCACCCGTACCAAGTTATTGTGCAGAAGGATATCTACACTGGTAAAAGCGTCGTGCTTGGTCTAAAACAAAACAGTATATACCACGGTGATATCCTGCTTTTTCCTGATTAGAATTGCTGTTCCTGCCCTTCGACCAGATCTCGCTGAGTGATAACAGAAAATGCTGTGCTTGAAGAAATTCACTAGTTCTCGTTCTTGCTCAACAGCAGAAATTTTAGTTTCCTGCAGACAGATTATGTCCAGCTGGTGCTTGTTTATCACTTCCATTAGCCATTGCTTTCTGTGATACCGAATAAGGCTATATACATTCAGCGTTCCAATTCTAATTTTCTCCACTCGCGTTATCTGTTGTTTTATACGTGCCCTCTTTCCGTGTTGTTGGGGTCATCCAGTTGCGATGCGCCGATCTCTTCTAAGGACACCGCGGATCTCAACAACTCGGTCTTTTTGCATCGACTTTCCAGCCTTGCGTCGCGCCTTTGTTCCTTCATGTATTCTTTCCCTTTTGTGTGTTGCTTATCAAGCCGTTTACGTTTGCTCACTTTTTCCCACCCTTCCTCGGAGTCCATATCCTCTTTTTCTATCATCTGGTTGTCAGAATCATCCGCGACTGGTGCTGTTTGATTATTATCGGAAGCCTATTCCTGGCCAGTTATTTCTTCATCTGGATGAAGCTTATCATCCTCAGTTTTTTCGGCCTCGTCTTGGTCCATCATATCTTCCGAGATTACTTCCTGTGCCTGTTCTCTTGTTTTGCTTGCATAAGATTTTACGCATTCTTCTTCTTCGTGGCCAAACGTTCTGCATTGTCTACACCACGTGGCCTTGCACTGTCTGCGTATGTGGCCAACCTCTTTGCAAAGCAGGCAGAGGGGAGGTTTACCGGGCACAGACATAAGGACGGGATCGCCCCTGATATGAATCATATAGGGTATCAGGTAAGCGTTGCAATTCTCGGACAGTCTAATTCGGACTATTGTCGATGTCTCAATACCGCCAAATTCAACAACTTTCCATTTTTCTTTTATAATTTCAAGTACTTTTCCAGATTCCTGTACAGCGTCGTGAATGACTTCGTTGGGCAGGTGAGGAGAAACCCAGTGCAACTTCAACGTGATTTCTTTTGCGTGGGGGTCAACTAGCACGCACCGTTTCCCTTTCACGACTATCTCCTTTAAATTCAAAAGCTTGAACTTCGCTGCTTCGTAGCTGAAAGTTATGTCCCAAATATGGTTGTACCGGTACGCTCTGAAAGCGCATATTTCTTTCCTTTCAACGACTTCTTTCAAGGGCACGTTAAAATCGATCACCTTATAAGGCTTAGCTGACGGATCTGCATGCATAATGACCGTGCTTAGAATCAGGTTACCTGGTGTTACTGTCGGAAGAATCAACTTGTAGTCCCTCTGGGTTTGGGTAGGCCTATTTTCATCCTGGCTTGACGCCGTTGTTGCTGCTCTCACGGAGCTCATTCTACGTCCTCACGGGATTGTGGCCGGAACCAGAATGACTGTGCTACTGACCCGCCGCCCTCCTGTGGAATCAAAGTGTATGTCATAGCAATGCCTGTCCACATTTGAGAAAATAATTTTGGACGGGAGAGGAATCGATCCCCGGGCCCCATACATTGCAACCAAGCACTGTACCCACTGCACTACCGACTCTTTTTTTTTCTTTTCCACCTTTTATTAACAACCGACTCCCCACGTCCTGTGGAGTCAAAGTGTATGTCATAGCAATGCCTGTCCACAGTTCAGAAAGAAATGTTGGACGGGAGGGGAATCGATCCCCGGGCCTCATACATGGCAACCCAGCACAATGCTACGGACCTCCCCCTACCCTCCTTTTATTTTAATTCGCATAAAACAGTACACACTCTCTGTGTAGGTGTCAATCTAAAAAATCATCATTCTCCGCCATCCCCGCATCTTACATGACACCGCACTTTAACCCGCCGTAAGTTGTCACAGTGACGTTTCCGCTTTCTGGTCTTCTACCTCATGTGCCGTCCAAAAGTCGTTGGATGGAGAGCCCTTATTGCTGGTGCTCGTCTCTTCCAGCCTTCTTCTTCCTGCAGCCTATTGTGTCCGAGTAGCGACAACATTAACATCCACATTAAATTTGTTTTGAGGTACGTGACTGGTGCCTGTGCTCTCAGGTCACACTCATCGCGACCAGTCCGTGCTCTCCAAATGGCGTGTAGTCCCGCTGTTGCGATGACACTGAACAGTTCGGTCTGTTCAGAATCTGAGAATATCAGAAACTTTAGGCTCTCGTATGAAAAGTTTTCGCTCACTTGCAACGATGCTCGCAAGTCGCTCCAGAACAAAAGAGCATTCTTGCAGTCGTAGAAGACGTGTCTGAGTGTCTCTATCTCGCTGCAAGCATGGCATTTCGCTTCCCATGGCACGTAGAAGCCTTTACCCTGGAGCCATTGCTTAACTGGAAGCACCTCCACATGAAAGCGGATAAAGAAACCATTGGTTCGTGTGGGTACTGGAAGCATCTTGAGACGTTTCAGCACGTCGTGCCCCTTAGTGGCCGAATAGTTCTGTCGGTAGAGCGGAGGGGAAAGACACTGGCCACACTGTCCCAGTACAGTGTTTTCTTGTTGACTTTCACTAGGTACTCCCAAGAAAACTTCTCAAGAAAAAACTTTATGCATTCTTCTACCTGCTGGTAGAACTTCAACGCCTTTGGTCTCAATTGTAGCGCAGCTGTACTCACAATCCATTGCTTCAGGTGCACAGCTCCCAACATTTGCATTGCCGCACGCAGTTCAGGTCTCGACTCATCCCTGAAGAACATGAAGCGCTGAACCTTTATTTTCAAGTCGAAGTTGACCACGCCAAGCCCTCCTGCCTGTAGGGGCCAGAAGATGTTGGATCTCCGCATCCGTTCCAACTTAAATTCCCTCAGGAATGTGGCACAGACGCGGTGAAAACGCTGTACAGTCGGTAAGTCAACCGGAATTGCTTGACCCGGGTAAAGCACCGTTGGGTAGAGCACTATATGAAGGAGTGAAACCAGCCGTCCTCTGTAAGGTTGGAGCTTGCCTTGAAGTGCGTTTAGCTTTGTTTGCCAGTTCTGAGCATTTCCAGCATCCGCGTCCACGTTCACACCCAGATACTTCCCAATTTCACTCGAACACTCGATGGACGAACTGCTCGGGGCTTCGCATCCCAATCGCCAACAAACGATCCGTTAGATTTTTTCAAGTTCAGTCTCGCTCCTGATGATTCGCAAAAAATCTGGAGGATCCCCAGCGCAGCTTCCACATGCTCCTCACTTCGGCACAGCAAAGCGATATCGTCAGCAAAAGCAAGCAACTTCACTTCTTCTTGTCCTAGTTGGAGACCCCTGACTTCTTGGCTGTTGATAATCGCCCGGCACAGTGGCTCTAGGTATAGGGAGAAAAGTGTGGGGGACGTAGGGCACCCTTGCCGCACTGAGTTGGTCACGGCGAATCTTTGTCCTACAGTTCCATTTATGATCAGCTGAGCTGAAATGTCCCGGTAGCATATCTGCACCCATTGCTCTAAGTCATCTCCGACACCTACATAGTGTAGAAGTTCGAATAGAAACTTTTGGGACACCCGGTCGAAGGCCTGCATTAGATCCAACTGGAACACTGCGAGTTTCAATCCTGTAGCTTTTGCGATTTCGGCGGCGGGGCGCATTAAATGCAGATTGGTAGCGATGTATCTTTTCTTGATTCCGTAGGATTGATGTTTGCGATGATTTTCCACAGCAGGCTGTTCAGTCGTCGAGCCAGCACCTTCGCTAAGATCTTATAGTCGCTGCATAGTAGGCTAATGGGCCGCAGGTCCGACACTGTGCGTACTCCCTTGTGACTCGCTCCTTTTGGTATCAGCACTGTGTGGCACTTTCTCATGGATGGCTTCATCAAACCTCGGACCCTGATATCCTCAAAAACGGCTTCCAAGATCGGAGATAGCTCTGCGTAGAATTTCTTGTAGAAGGCCGCACCGAGCCCATCGGGTCCCAGCGCCTTGTTCCTCGGTAGCTTCCTTATTACGCTTGATATTTCTTCCGCCGTTATCCTTCCCTCTGCCTTCACTTTGTCGTTCTTAGTCACCTGCCGCATATTCTTGAAAAGGTCAGTGTTGGATGAGGGAGAGAATTGCTTCATGTTGAATACGTTTTGGTAGTGCTCGTGCAACACGGCCTGCACTGCCTCAGCTCCTTCTTGAACTGTGCCATCAGCGTTCAAACTGGCGAGCTCATTTTGTCTTGCACGCTGTCTTTCCCGTAAAAGGAAAACCTTAGTCGGGGTTTCGTCTCGCTCAAAAGCTCCCAGGCGGCTTCGTATCTGCGCCCCAACATGTCGTTCTCGAATCCGTTCTAAAATTTTCTGTTTCGTGTCTTTTACATCTGCAGTGAAAAGACCGGGTGTTTTCTCTTCCTCTTTCAATATCGTCAGCAAGCTTCTCGTCAGCGCTTTCAACTCCAGGTTCCTTTCCATTGCTCTTCTTTCAGAGTGCTCAATTGCCTTGGCACGTACTTCTTTAAAAATTCAGAGGTTGGGGCGCTTAACCCCTTTTCCTTTACTCTGACAATCAGATCATTAACATCTGATGTGAAGATTGGGTCTTCGATGATGCTCTCATTCATCTTCCAGCCAGTATTGCGTTTCCGGTTCTTTTTTTTTTCTTTTTTCACTTCTGGATTTATCTGCACGCTTACAAATGCATGGTCCGTGAAGGCCAAAGGCGTGACGTCATATCTTGTTGAGAAGGAGCAGATGCCGCCGGAGATATAGATTCGGTCTAACCTTGCGTGCGATGTCCCTTGCCAATGCATTTTTAATTAAATGCGTGATTAAATGCCAATTTAATCGCTGAATCTTCTGTTCCTATTCCCACGTCATGCAGGTCGTGATGCTGTAGTATCCGTTGCAGAACGCCCACGCTGCTATCTTGCTTTCCCTTCTTGTAGGTGCAGTCTTGTCGCCGCACAACGCAATTAAAGTCCCCGGCTAAAATCAGGTTACTCGCTGTGTTAACGAAGTGCTCGACGCTTGTTTCAAAGAAGAGCTTTCGCTCAGCAGACTCATTTGGAGCATATATGCTCACCACGCGTATAATTTCCCCGTTCCATAAACAGTCTACACTGGCAAACCTCCCGTTTTGTTCCAAATTGCAGTCTATCACCTTTACCTTGCTGTCCTTCTTGATCATCACCGCAGTTCCCGCACTTCCACTAGCGCCGGAGGCATGAAATACAAAGAACCATCGCTTGAAGGCATCAACCAGTTCAAATTCCTGTTCTGGTAGAAATATTTTAGTCTCTTGTACACAGAGGACATCTATATTGGCGTATATTGCAGTGTCCCTTAACCAGGCTTTCCTTTCGCTTCTTATTAGACTGTTGGCATTAATCGTAGCTACCTTTAGCTTGTGTTTGTTCTTCATGTTTTCGGGGTTAAACTATACGTTATTTCTTATGCTCCTTCAGAAGTCGCCGTCTTTCCTGTGGCGTCATATGGGGTGTCGGGAAATATCTCGACCTTTTATAGCTTGTACCAGTCTCCTTCCACTTTCTGTCAGTTTTCTCGGTGTCTGTTATTTCCCCGCTATGCCTACTGCCCGCTGCTTTGTCGATTTCGCTTCTGGTGCTGCTCTCCTCTTCCAGATACTCTGTGCGCCTTCCTGTCGTCTGCTCAGCCTGCTCTGACTTCTGGGAAATGCTTGCTTTGCCTTCGTCGGGCTGTGTTGTTCCAACTATGGAAGCCATTGTGCGTCCGTCCTCACACTGTGCATCACCATCATTGCGCGGAGTCATCAGTGACGTTTCGACGGCACTTCCAGTTTCCGCGTTCGGATCCGCAGTAACCTCAAGCAGTCCATGGTTGTCCTCACTGCTGCTTTTGTCTTTGGGTGGCGGCTCATCGATTGCAAGTTCTGCGTTACTCCTTGCCTCTGTCATGTCCCCGGCTTGTGTGGATTCCTCCACATCCATCAAGTCAACCGCCGATACATCCTCTGGAGTTGGTCTCGTTTTAGATGCGTATGTGCTGACGCAGTCGGCATCATCGTGGCCGAATCTTTTGCAAATCCTACACCATTGAGCCTTGCAGTGTTTTCGAAGGTGGCCTACTCTTTTGCATCGAAGACACAAGGGTGGTCTGCCAGGAATCTCGATAAGCACTTGTCCCCCGAGTATTTTCATGATGTGCGGTATGCTGTCTGTGCTTACCCCATCACCAAGGACGATCCTGACCTTCCGCGTCGTCGTCTCGGCCCCAGCGAATGCCGTAGATCGCCATCTCTCTCGCTCTATCTGTTCCACTTTCCCGAAGGCACCCAGTACACTTATTACGGCACTGTCCGGAACATGCATTGGAAGCCAATGCACCGACAACTGCACCTGTTTTTGGTTCGGGTCGATGATTAAACACTTTCTGCCTTTCACGTCGATTTTTCTTATTGCAGTTAGCTTTTCCTTCGGTAGTCTGGAGTGCAGGGTGAGAGCCCAAACATGATTGTACAGATAAGCGCCAAATTGGGCCACGTCGTCCTTCGTGATCACCGCCAGCACTCCGTCGGCGAAATCATCCGCACGATAAGGCCTCGCGGAAGAGTCCGCTTGCAGAAAAATTGCGTTTGAAGAAATGTTGCCTGTCGGCAGGGTAAGAAGCAGAAGCCTGTAGTTGTCAGTCGACGAGGTGTTTACAGTTGAGATGGTGTTCTCCCGGCTAGTGTTAGCCGTGTTCATCGCAGCTCCAGCGGAGCCCATGCTCTACACGTCCGTACGCTACGGCGGCCGGAAGTAGAATCCGACCGACCCCCTGCCCTCCTGTGGAATCGAAGTGTATGTCATAGCAATGCCTGTCCACAGTTGAGAAAACAATGTTCGACGGGAGGAAATCGATCCCCGTGCCTCATACATGGATCCCTGAGCCTCATACATGGTAACCCAGCACTGTGCTACCGACACCCTGCCCTCCAGTGGAATCAAAGTGTATGTCATAGCAATGTCTGTCCACAGTTGAGAAAAAAAAAATGGACGGGAGTGGAATCGATCCCCTGGCCTCATACATTACAACCGAGCACTGTGCCCACTCTGGTATCGACCCCCCGCCCTCCTGTGGAATCAAAGTGTATGTCATAGCAATGCCTGTCCACAATTGAGAAAAAATGTTGGATGAGAAACAATACCCGGGCCTTATATATGGCAACCCAGCACTGTGCCCACTGTGCTACCGAACCTCCACCCTCCTGCAGACTCAAAGTGCATGTCAAAGCAATGCCTGTTCACAGTTGAGAAAGAAATGTTGGACGGGAGGGAAATCGATCCCTGGACCTCATACATGTCATCCGAGCACTGCGCCCACTCTGCTACCGACCCCCGCCCTCCTGTAGAGTCAAGGTGTATGTCATAGCAGAGAAAGAAATGTTGGACGGTAGGGGAATCGATCCCCGGGCCTCATACACGGCAACCCAGCACTGTGCTACCTACCCTCCACCCTCCTGTGGAGTCGAAGTGCATGTCATAGCAATGCCTGTCCAGAGTTGAGAAAGAAATGTTGGACGGGAGTGGAATCGATCTCCGAGCCTCACACATGTAATCCAGCACTGTGCTACCAACCCCCCACCCTCCTGTGGAGCCAAAATGTATGTCATAGCAAGGCCTGCCCACAATTGAGAAAGAAATGTTTGACGGGAGGGGAATCGATCTCCAGGCCTCATACATGGCAACCGAGCCCTATGCCCACTCAGCTACCGACCCCCCGCCCTCCTGTGGAATCAAAGTGTATGTCATAGCAATGCCTGTCCACAATTGAGAAAAAAATGTTGGACGGGAAACGATACCCGGGCCTTATAGATGGCAACCCAGCACTGTGCCCACTGTGCTACCGAACCTCCACCTCCTGTAGACTCAAAATGCATGTCAAAGCAATGCCTGTCCACAGTTGAGAAATAAATTTTGGACGGGAGGGGAATCGATCCCCGGGCCTCATACATGGGGACCGAGAACTGTATCCACTCTCTTTTTTATGATTTTATTCATATAGTTTAAAAGTAACAATCAATAAAAAGCTGACATGTCTTCTGTCAGCCCAAGATGCCGTTCAGCAGAGCCCCCCTTTTCCATAACATGCAGCCCTCAAGTCCAGGTACCCCCCTCTCAAACTTATTTCTTATCCCGTGCCACTGTTCTTCCAGTTCCTCTTTTGCCCCCACACATAGCATCCACTTCAACTTGTGTTTGAGCTTTACTAACGGTGCACTCTGTTACCGACCCCCCCCCCCCCCCTCCTGTGGAATCAGTGTATGCCATAGCAATGCCTGTCCACAGTTGAGAAAAAAATGTTGCACGGGAGGGGAATCGATCCCCGAGCCTCATACATGGCAACCGAGCACTGTGCTCACTCTGCTCACGACCCCCCGCCCTCCTGTAGAATCACAGTGTATCCCAAGTAACACGAAATGTTGCATCAACGTTGGGCTGACGTTGTCCTTTCCACTCTCCAATGTTGGAGTAACGAGGGATTCCAACATTGGAACACTGTGGGAATGTCGCCTCCTTTAATGTTACATCTACATTGGTATGCAACGTTTCTTCTGATGTAACAACGACATTCTTACAACATATGCTATTCAGCGCTGGACAACAATATTTCACGGTTACAACGCTGGTCCCACGTCTCCCTAACATTGTTCCGACATTTAAGCAACATCTCCCCCATACTGGTCCCACGTTCGCACTGACACTGCTCAGACGTTACAGCAACATCTGTTCCAACAATGTTCCAATGTTAGTACAATGTATGCCCACACACTGTTCCGATATCATCTGCCCAGCAGCATTCCAACATTTGAGCAACATCTGCCCCCTATATGCTGGTCCCACGTTTGCGCTGCCGCTGCTCCGACATTACATCAACATCTGCTCCAACAATGTTTCAACATTAGTACAATGTATGCCCACACACAGTTCCGACATCATCCGCCCAGCAGCATTCCGACATTTGAGGAACATGTGCCCCCTATAAAGTGATCCCACGTTTGCGTGGACACTGCTCCGACATTACATCAACATCTGTCCCAACAATGTTCCAACGTTAGTACAATGTATGCCCTCACACTGTTCCGATATCGTCTGCCCAGCAGTATTCCGACACTGATCCCGCGCCTGTTCTAATGACGTTGCGGCAATACAGCGACGTCTGCACAGACGGCATATTCCAGAGGTTCATGTCTGCCTGAGCATAGCCAGTGTCATAGTGTGCAGCATGCAAGAAAATGAAATTATGTGAATGTAACGGTTTATTCACAAATGCCACTGGTGTTCAGGCCTACTGGAGTTTCAGGGCTACTGGAGTTTCAGGCCTACTGGATGTTCAGGCCTACTGGAGGTTCAGGCCTACTGGAGGTTCAGGCCTACTGGAGGTTCAGGCCTGAAAAGACAAAAGTTTATTAGCAGATGCAACAAAATTTCAATGTGGACTTCATAGCATAGGTGGCGACATCACAGTGACCTCAATGGCCAATGTCACCACAAAAATAAGGGAACTTAAAATGACAAGCATGCAAAGGTGCATGTAACTTGCTGTTGATTGTTTTTTTGTTTTTTTTTTATGGCTCAAGAACGACTGAGACCATGCTGTGCCACCGCAGGGGAGGGCTGCGGATAATTTTGGCCACCTGGGGATCTTTAATTAACATGCGCCAAAAATCTTCGACACACTGTGCAACCTGCTGCTGAAGCACAGCCATTCTTTTTTTTAAATTCAAAGCTAGTCATCAGAAGTACACGTGTGATGCTGTAATTGCACCTCTGTGCTGATTGTGCGCTCCCTGCTTACAGTTTGGCACAAGTTCACTTAAGATGTTGTGCAGCTGCCAGGGCCTATTTGCACAATGACATCTCTCCGGCAAAGATATGGCCCACCCTTACGTGAATATCGCGTCTCCCAGCTCCTACAGGTGGTGTGGTACTGCGTGCAAAATGAGGCCTACCGAGTGCTGGTTAGAGCAAAATAAGCAAGAGAGTGCAATTTGGAAGCAATCGTGGCACCCCGACTAGCACTATTCGAAATATTCCAATTTATGAACATAACCAATACCAGAACCTCTGTAGATGGAGAGAAAAACAACTGGCAGGCTGGTTCATCGAACACCCAATAGGTTGACACACGATGATGAACCAGTCAGAGCCGTTTACGAGAGTTTGGCCGTTCTGTGATATTTTGCCTTCTTTTTTTGGAGATGGGAGCCACCGTGACGTCAGAACCACTGGCCTTGGCACCACCCATCGTGTGACGTCAACTGGCACGCTTTAAGACAGGCTCCTCCCAATGGCCAAACTCTCCTAATAAATGGCTCTGGAAGCAGTCTACCAGGTGTCTTTCTCACCTCCTACAAAGGTTCGGTAGTTGGTTATGTCCATAAATTGGAATACCGTATTTACTCAAATTAACGCACATCATCCTTGAGGGAGCATCATTGTCAGAGCCATCACTCACTATGTACATGTCATCCTCCATGCCACCAAGTGTGTTCGTAATGCAACATTTCGTGGAAGATATCATGATTCTTGTCTGGGGCTTATACAGAATTTAGTCCTTGGGGGCATGGAAGGTGGGTTCTACAAGAGGGCGTATTTACATACTTTTGACTCAATATTGTGCAAGGTTTCGCTTTTCACCATGTGAACACGACCGGACCGAAGGCACTGTGAGTCAACCTCCCTCTGTGTAACTTCGTATAGTGCTAGTGGGGGTATCACAATCACTTCCAAACTGCACTACCTTGCTCATTTGGCTGTACACCTCTTCAGTTTGCTATAAAAAGACAAAGGTTGGATGAGGCACCTACCTTTTACGCTTACGTAGGTTGCCGGAGGCCTGCCTGAACTGTTTCGCTATCTCTTCCCTGATTTCCAGGTTTGTTGCATTGGTGTACGCAGTCCTCACAGCCACTAAAAGAAACATAGGCAGAAATTAGCGCACTGACATTGTTCGCATGGAATTGTGTATGTGCACGGACATCAGGAGCACACACACGAGCCCTTTCCACATCTAATTTTGTGCTTCACAGCAGAGAAATGGAATGTGTAATGCAGAAGGATTGATATATCAAGCTAAAGCAGTTATAAGCTGGCAGTGCCCTTATAATATTATAAAAAAATGGGGACAGTGCCACAGTGTTCTGTTACTACTCCTCTGCTGATGTAAAGCAGCTCGGTGATCTACAAACCAGCAACACCAGAAAACGAGTAAGAAGGGTGTCAGGCTGGCCCAGTCTTCTACGGAAATAGTCACTATTAACCCTTGAGAGGGGCAAGCTCTTGTGGTATACATGATCTTTTAAATGCAGCTATCATGTTCACAGCACTGGATATCCATGTACCCCCCGAAAAGGCAGGACGGGCGAGCACTGGTCAAATTATTGGAAACCTATCTAGATTATGCACCGAAGAAATAATCATTAGTCACGTACTAAACACTGCCTGGCATATCTTCGTTACTTGAAATTCCCGCTTATTTGGCTGTCGGGCTGTGTACACAAGGACTGAAGCAACCTCCTTGGAGAACAGCTCTCTAATTATTCACCTTGTAAGGTCTCTCGGGGTGTGGCCGCCAACACTTCGCAGAGGCTGCACCTGGAAATTACAAAGAAAAGTCCATTGGAAGGTGCTATCTGCGGAGAAAAGGTAGGTGTAACATGGACTATGTCACAAGTCTACGCTAGGCGACACCATGATGTAGACCACGGAAGCGTGCGCAAGAACTGAGCACTGGGAGCTCCAGCAGAGGCCACTGCTCTGTTAGCGCTATATGGCCATAAAAACGAGACCCTGAAGTCCGCCAGCATCGGTATTATTTTAATCACGAAACTAAAGCATAGTACTCCATGATGTATTACTGAAAACAAGAATTATGTAGAAATGTAGAAGGAGGCTTTACCACAGCATTGAAGTTGTTTTCTTCTGTGATGAATGACTCCATGTTGTTAAATTCATCCATGGTTTGCAATGGCAGCTGCGGCATCCCTCAATGTTACCGATCACTACAGCACTGTTATGTTCTTTCTGCTGCAGCATGATTTTCAAATGGCGGATTTCCTCTCTCTTGTTCCTGATCTCTTCCATCTGACGCTCGAGGTGCCCAAGCACCTTCTTGTGAAAACCTAAAACTCGCCAAACATCAACAAAAGTGCTCAAGCACAGCAGGTAAATACCAAAAGCGCTACTTAGGAGCATATACCCTCAGCAGTTTATCCGCTACGTCCGACTGCACGCCGCCAAACATGAAGTGGGCTGGAATTGAAAATGTGCATATGTGACTTTAGGTGCAAAAACATGGGGGTGGGTGGCAGTTCAGGTAAGGCTCAAGGTTACTGAACGAGTTGAAGGACTCCACTGATAAGGCAGCAAGCTTTCGTTTCATGTTTTGACATGAAAGTGAGCATCTCAGCACCATCAGTGCGTGCTTATTTTATTGTTATTGCTATTGAACACAATACTGCACACAACTGAAGACTCCATGTGGAAGAGTCAATCAGCTTCAACAACATTTAATCACTATATTCCAATAGCAGGGACAGATATCGGGAGTATGCTACAGTTCGAAGTCTGAAGTCCTCACCAAATATAACGAGAAAAAAGATTGCTGAGCACACATCAACCGCGAGAGTCCATTTGATAATGTCCTACAACAAATAAGCAGCATGCGCCACAGCAGGGTGCTGTTCTGGTTGCAGACAGGGAAGAGCAGTGTCTCACAAAACCCAGACATTTGATTCCGAATGTGATTGAATAAAAAAAAACGAACAGAAGTAACCCTCCCAAAATAAAAAAAAAATGGGCTATGACATAGGTGCTCCCCAAGAATGGGTTTAAAACGTTATGCTGCCTGCACTTAGAGGTCTCCAAAAAAAAAAGCAGCTGAATTGCACAAATGCACGTAAAATTTTCTACCTTATTGTGGTTGCCTTCGGTACACTAAACTGGTGTTACTTTATGCTACTACAACTAGCTACAATTCAATACCTGAGGCCAGTGACCCACGTCGCGAGCTGGCATTCCTTTGACCTTCGCCAGGACTGGCCCCGAGGCTGTTGCTGTTTGGTTCTAAAATGTGAAGTCGACAGTAACTGTGAAACCAGAAATTACTTCCAAGACAAACATGATTACGGTGCACGCAAAAAGAAATGACAGGCGAAAAATGCACCACACCACCTTCATCTCTCCATTCATCCTCGGAATCAGATGCAGCCCTTATTGGCGCAGCTGGCGATTCACCACAGTCACTCGACTGTGACAAGTCTGTGATATACCTGAGGCTCTCGCATTCTCTGGTAGCCTGCTCATAGGCTGAAACATCAGAAATACAGAGTTTATTCACACTACCTATACATAGAAGAGTGCCGTTGAAAGACAAGAACACTTGCACAGCAACCAGGAGTGACTATGCAAATGCATGTCGATCACCTTAAATTGTACAAAAATACTGGAAAATAAACTACAATTAATTTGTAAATAAAGGGTAATCTGCTTTTCAATGCGCAGATAGTCGCGGGAAACTGCCAACAGCGAAGTTTGAGTAACCTGGACATAACAATGCAAACACCGATCTTGGACTAACCTATTCAGACAAATACAACTAATATGACTAACTTATTCATTTCTCGTTGTTCAGGACTAACCTAACAATTAACAAACATGCTGTTCCGTCGTGAATTGGATTTCGCAACCGGGAATATCGAGGTCCTCTCCTAGATAGGCCTCCGTTACTTTCATTACATATTTAAACACTGCATAAAGGTTGGGCCATTACTTACTTCCATGGAAGAGCCGCCGGATGTTTGAGAAAACTTCCCACGTTGTCTGCACAACTGGCTCGCAAGCCTTGATTGAACGAAGTACCCGGGTTTTTGAATATGGCGGCCACCAACACGACTTGTTGTCTGCCGTGACCCAGCACGAGGGCACAACTTCTAGAGTGTTCCCTGTCTTAAAATGGACGACGGAAAACTTCCCGTGCTCTGCCATACGTTTCGGGGCACAAGAAACAACAAAACGAAAAAAGAAAAGCAAACAGACACGACGGACTGACTTCTTTCGTTAACTTGCAAACTTCCGTATGTTGAGCTATCACATGTGCTATGTGTTGTGCTATGTAACTATAGGGAGGATGATGGTGATTGAGACCCATGTTTCCAGACTGCTAGGCTCTCAACAGGGCTGCGGGCGTAGGTGGTGTAGCTTATTTGGAACTGTTAAAAATAAACGCTAAGGAATAAACGTTTAAATATCCACCGTCAAAACTAAAACTTCCAAAATATACGCTTAAATAAATCCACAATAAAAATGAACCATCCACCGTTAATAACAAATCGTCAAAACCTTACACTTAAAAATATACAGAATGGCGTAGATGCAGGCTAGCTGGTGGATCTTTCAAATGTTTATTTAAGAAGTTAGGTGAAACCGGCTCTCAGTCTGCCCGCATCGGCCAAAGCATGATAAACTGCAAGCAAGCGACTTGAACGCTTGTGGTGGGGGATTCATTTGACTATGGATAGTTTTGCTGAAAACTATCGATAGTAAGCTAAACACAGTCCAAACCCGCTTGCTGCAAAAATGTAGAAGTCACTGCTCACAGTTTTATTATCAATGTAATCAAATACTTTTATTTACAGTTGCACAGTATTGATATTTTGGAATAGTTTCGGATTGTTAACATGAAAAATCGATTACACAAAACACAGGAACTGTTGAACATGAGAGAATTGATGTTCTGAGGCTGGAACGACATAGAAGGGACAAATACATGCAAAGCCTCAATTTGCCATGGATGTGTGTGAGTGAGCAAAAATGTAAGAGTGAAAGGAGGATGAGTGAGAGAGAATGGCTGGTTTGTCCCTTCAGATGACGCACCCTGGAAGTCGCTGAGAAGGCGTGTTAGCTTAGCTCAATTGGTAGAGCCCTGGACCGGCAATCCAGAAGATGTGGGTTCGACTCCTACAGCTGGCTAACCTTCTCAGTGACTTTCATCTTTCAGAGGAACTGTTCCGAAAACAGAGGGGAACCTCTGTTTAAACCAACAAAGCAGAAAAAAAAAAGCTATTTCATGGATTGTTGTGCTCTATGCATATGGTTGACATTAATCAGAGCAGTCGCATAAGCTGTCAAACTATATGAGTATAGTTTATATGTAGACGGGTAGAAATACAGTGAACCGGTAAGGAAGCATCAAGGAAGTGCCCCAGGACGAGAGCCGCCGATATTTCGAACACACACACACACACACACACACACACACACACACACATACATTGGATGGTGATGGGGTGGGCGATTCACCGCCGCTGAGGCGGTACACTGCCCTATTTCGCTTTGGGGGAGGATGAAGGAATGATGATGGAGCTTTCAAAGAGCCGTCGCCAGACCGGTGGAGCACAAGTACTCCGTCAGAAGTCGAAGGCCCTGCGTCTGGTTGGCAGCGTTCGACCACGGACCGAGGATCTTCGCTAGGTTGAACGGCCGCTTGTCAATGCGTTGCATAGAGAGTTCCATTAGGGCACGCTCGTGGTGGAATTGCCCACAAGCCAGGATGACGTGGCTGAGGTCGCTGTGGACTCCACAAGTGGGGCAGAGGGAAGACGAGGTGGAGCCGAGACGGTGTTGAAAGGCAGGTGTAAAGGCAACGTTGAGCCTCATGCGGTGGAAGAGAGCAGTTAAGGGGCGCGGTAGTCGCGGAGGAAGGACGAGAGAAAGCGTGGGGTCTACATCAGAGAGAAGGGAGTGAGCTATGTCGTGTTCTCACTGAGCCTGCATTTTGGGACCGGTGAGTGTCGAGAGGAGGTGTCTTCGGTCGCCGGACGACATCATTATCAGGGAAAAAGCTGCGTGCTGATGGGCGTTCAATGCGGCTCTGTCTGCTTCTTCGTTGCCGCTGATACCGACATGTCCGGGGATCCACTGCAATACTACAGTGTGCCCTATAATGGTCGCCTTCTTATAAGCTTGCAGGATTTCAAAGACAACAGGACCGAGGAGTCCACGTATCCCCAAGTTGGCCACACACTGGAGCGCGGGTCTTGAGTCTGTAAAGACGACCCAGGACTGAGCTGGACTGGCTGATATTTTTTGCATAGCAAATAGAATGGCGTAAAGCTCGGCACGACGATGTTCTGTGAGAAAGACGGTGACAGCAGGAGACTGACTGAGATGGAATGACGAATGCCGAGGACGATCCACCCCGAGTAGATGACCCGTCAGTGAAAACTGACGTTGACGCCGTGTAGTTGTCGTTCATCATGCCCAGGGTAAGCTGCTTGGCGACACACGGGGCTGTGTCCCTTTTCCTTCGATGTAGACCAGGAACAGTTAGGCAGGTGACTGGGCTTGACAGAGACCATGGAGGGGCACTGGGAGCCACTGTCTTCACTACGAAACGTGGGACGCTAGGCGTCAGCTGAGTCATCACCGAGCGGACCTTGCAGTGCTTGCGCCTCAAGACCTTCGATACGAGCGGGTGCCGCCGATGATGGGATAAAAGGCGGAGGAAAAGTCGGCAGGTCTCACCGTAGCGAAGAAGCTCCAGCGGGGTGTCCCTCCCTTCAGCAATAACTGCTCGGGTCTCTGCTGCTCGGGGGACGCCGAGGCACACACGGAGGCTTCGCGCCAGGAGGCACTGCAGCTTATGATCTGAAGATGTCGGCAGGCCATTAAGCACCGGCAAACTATACGCGAGAGACCCTCGAGCCAAAGCCCTGTGGACGGCCAACAGAGAGCTCGTGTCACTGCCCCATCTCATGCCTGTCAAGCGACGAATCACTGCAATCCAACTGTGGATCTTGATCTCCAAGCTTGCAATATGCCTTCGCCAAGAGAGCCTAGCATCAACAGTGAGACCGAGGAACCTATGGTGAGACACGTGCTTCAACGGTATGCCAGCAACGGAAAGCTGGAAGGGCCTGATGTTCCGCCTTGTAAAAGGAAGTACTACTGTCTTTTCCGTCGATATGTCTAAGCCCGCCAGTGGCAGGTACTGCTGGATAGCATCGAGAGCGAGTTGGAGGCGTCGCTATTTCGAACAGACTGTTCTTCTTCTAGGCCATTCTTCTGTGTTCTCATCCTGAGGCACTGCCTTCATATATAGTTCGTTACTGTCACGGTAATACGGGCTTGTCACATCAGGACCGTTAACTCCTCAGAAATTCCCACTTTAAGTGCCTAATCCCATTTAAGTGCCCAAATGCAGTGTAGATGTATAATACTTGGATATTTCATATTTCATGAACTTCGTAATGTACCTATGACTTGAAAACCCAAGACGAGGTAGGGTTTGTGTTTGTCTGTTACCGTCCCTACCTAGTCTCGGGTTTTCAAGTCAACGATCGTCATCTCACCATCACGCTTGCTGCATAACTTTCCCTTCGTTTTCATAATGTGCCCCCCACCTCCCACCGGATAGGTAACGACAAATCAAGAGCGAAACGCGATCGTTGAACTGCGTGAGAAAAACGAGAGTTCAGAAGGTTTTTATTCCGATGGAAATATGCTCAACCTTAAAATTGCGAGAGACAAAACTATCAATAGTTTGCATCAGCGAAAAGCACGGTTTCGTTTTCGTTTTTAAAAGGAACATGAATAAAGTGTTCAATTCGTAATGGACAACCTAGTTTGCAGGAGCGAACCGCAAATTTCGTAACGCAAAATGAAGTTTAGTAGACACAGAGTGTATGGGACCGGTTGGTAGAGCAAGTCGACAATAGAAAGGGACACAGACAACGACGACGCAGAGCTACGCAAATGCGTCGTACTTGTCCTTGTCCGTTTCTATTGTCGTTTTCGAAAGAAACAAACTAAAGTTATGCAGGAGCGAACCGTGAATTCAGGTGTGCTGGATTGACTTGACTCAAGCGACGTGAGGGTCGGAGAACAGCACCACATATATGTCACGATACTATCGAACCTGAACCTGAATCGGTAGTTCGAAAAAACTATCCTGATGCTACTGAAATCGCGGTTCACTCGATAGTTGGACAGTCGATAGTCAAAAACTATCGATACTATCGAATGTTTCGATAATATCACCCACCTCATATCATCGTCATCATCACCTCACCTGTCGCCCTGTTGCATAAAATTGTTGCGCTATGTTAAAATGAGTGGCGAGTGTCCCAATCACTTGCTACGTCAGCGACAAAGAGCACGACGGAAAAAAATCGCAGACCAACTGCGAGAACTGTACGGCAGCGACTATCCAAGCAGTGACGAAGCTACACCGAAAGCGAAGCGCGCCAGGGCGCAGGATACAACGATCATGGGCACTTGACGAGGCCTTTCCCGCCGGCATCATGCGCAGAGTAAGTTGAGCTATTGCTGGTGTTCGTAACTGGTTAGAAATCGTGTTATCCAGACCAGTACATATGCAGTGGGATACCTTACTCCACCGCAAAGATAACTCCTCACTGGACAAACGACAATAATGATACGAGGCGAAAACTTCGGTTTTCGAGGAGTTTGAGAAACGCGACTGTAATTAAAGTAATCGTAACGTTACAGTTAAGATTGTAGCATGTTGGGTACTGTGTTGTTCGTGGTGACTGCTCAAAATACATAGGTGCCATTATCCGGTCAGCATTTGTACCCCAAAACGAAGCCCTCGTACTAATGGACAAGTTCCCCAAGCAGCACAGTGAACTCAACATTCGAGTGCATAGTGGTGGACGGGTAGCACTGATAAGGCACTTGCTAGACAAGTACATTGCCTGTGCAAACAAGCCACTAACCTGTACATTGTGCTGCTTGTGTTCATTCATTCGAGACAGGCCTAGGGCTTGGTGGGAGAAACTACGCAGCATTAACCTGAGATCCCCGCTTGCAAGTTATGCACATACATAGAGCTATGTCGATTGTATGTCGATTGTCAGGAGAGCCTGATATTTTCAGGAGATATTGACACATGCAAATGCTTTAGGTTTTTGTTCTAAATGACCCAGCTTCTGGATGAAATTTTAGGCAAGTCTCAGGTTACTGCCTGAAATTTCAGGTTCTGTTCATGTTGGTTTCTCTCACGCAGAGTTCCATTCTGTATACATCACTCAGATAGCTTCACATCACATCATCATAGCTTGTAACATGCTTTTACTTTGCTCCCACCCAGTGGCAGTAACATCACCTATCCATTTGATCACTCTTCTGACAGCAGCATAACATCCCACCAGCACATCCACAGTGTTAGCTCCGATGATCTTCCAGTTGATATGTGAGTAAAAGTTTAATTCGGTCTTCACCTACATTCGTTAGTTTCAGACAGGACGAGCGAAATATAGCTGCACGTTTGTCAGGTAACTTATGAAATGTCTTTACTTTCCTCCCACTCAGTGCCTGCAGTGTCAGCTCTCTACACGCACAGTACAAGCAGGAGTTAGACAGCCTGTGCACCAGCATAACCGATGAAGAGCTCACTGAAACTCATAGCTCTTACAGTCTTCCAAATGATGTGTAAGTACACACATAAAGTGCACATCCAGTGACCCTCCAGCACTGAAACTTTAACCAGCCTTTATGTTTTCAATCTAGTACTGTGAATCTGTCTCTGCACACTCATGCCAAACTAATGTACAGTTCATCTACTCTGTCCCATGGCTGAGGGGAAGCCTTCTCCAACTATTGGCTGTTCTCTTGTCAGTAATGTGTAGAAATGGAACGTTCGTTTCTGCAGAGCATTCAAAGATGGAAATGCTGCCATATTTTCGGGGTTTTTTTTTTGGGTTTTCGGATTTTGTGGTTAACGGGGTGGGTGTAATTGCTCGCAGTGCTTTTGATGGAGTTAGCGTGTTGAACGTGCTTGCATGTTTTGCAGCGCGGGAGGTTGCAGTGCCCACTCAGCTACCGACCCCCAGCCCTCCTCCCGAGCCAAAGTGTATGTCATAGCAATGCCTGGCCACAGTTGAGAAAGAAATGTTGGACGGGAATCGATCCCCGGGCCACATACATCGCAGACGAGCACTGTGCTACCGACCCCCCGCCCTCCTGTGGAGTCAAAGTGCAAGTCATAGCAGTGCCTGTCCACAGTTGAGAAAGAAATGTTGGACGGGAGGGGAACCGATCCCTGGACATCTTACATGGCAACCGGGCACTGTGTCCACTCTGCTACCGACTCCCCGCCCTTCTGTGGAGTCAAAATGCATGTCATAGCTGTGCCTGTCCAGAGTTGAGAAAGAAACGTTGGACGGGAGGGGAATCAATCCTTTGATCTCAAACATGGCAACCGAGCACTGTGCCCAATCTGCTAACGACCCCCCGCCCTCCTGTGTATGTCCGCCCCCCTCAAAGTGTATGTCGTAGCAATGCCTGGCCACAGTTGAGAAAGAAATGTTGCACGAGAGGGGAATCGATCCCCGGGCCTCATACATCGCAGCCGAGCACTGCGCCCACTGTTCTACCGATCCCCCGCCCTCCTGTGCAGGGCGGAGTCCATGTCATAGCAGTGCCTGTGTACAGTTGAGAAAGAAATATTGGTCGGGGGAATCGATCCCTGGACCTCATACGTGGCAACTAAGCACTGTGCCCACGGTGCTACCGAACCCCCGCCCTCCTGTGAAGTCAAAGTGTATGTCATAGCAGTGCCTGTCCACAGTTGAGAAAGAAAACTTTGACGAGAGGGGAATCGATCCCAAGGCCTCACACATCACAGCCGAGCAGTGTGCCCACTGTGCTACCGACCCTCCACCCTCTTCCGGAGTCAATGTGCACGTCATAGCGGTGCCTCTCCACAGTTGAGAAAGAAATGTTGGACGGGAGGGGAACCGATCCCTGGACATCATACATGGCAACTGAGCACTGTGCCCACTCTGCTACCGACCCCCGCCCTCCTGTGGAGTCAAAATGCATGTCATAGCAGTGCCTGTCCACAGTTGAGAAAGAAAACGCGGACGGGAATCGATCCCCGGGGCTCATACATTGCAGCCGACCACTGTGCCCACTGGGCTACCGACCCCCCGCCCTCGTGTGGAGTCAAAGTGTATGTCATAGCAGTGCTTGTCCACAGTTGACAAAGAAATGTTGGACGGGAACCGATCCTCGGGCCTTATACATCGCAACGAGCACTGTACCCACTGTGCTACCGACCACCCGCCATCCTGCTGATGGAAAAGTGTATGCCATAGCAGTGCCTGTCCACAGATGAGAAAGAAAACTTGGACGGGAGGGAAATCGATCCTCGAGCCTCACACATTGCAGTCGACCACTGTGCCCACTGTTCTACCGACCTCCCGCCCTCTTGTGCAGGGCGGAATGCATGTCATAGCAGTGCCTGTAAACAGTTGAGAAAAATGTTCGACGGGAGGGGAATCGACCCCAGGGCCTCGTACCTTGCAATCGAGCACTGTACCCACTGTGCTACCAACCCTCCGCCCACCTGTGCAGTCAAAGTGTATGTCATAGCAGTGCCTGTCCACAGTTGAGAAAGAAATATTGGACGGGAGGGAAATCGGTCCCCGGGCCTCATACATCGCAGCCGACCACTGTGCCCACTGTGCTACCGACCCCCCGCCCTCCTGTAGAGTCAAAGTGCATGTCATAGCAGTGCCTGCCCACAGTTGAGAAAGAAATCTTGGACGGGAAGGAAAACGATCCCCAGGCCTCAAACATCGCAGCCGAGCACTGTGCTACCGACCCTCCACCCTCCTGTGAAGTGAAAGTGTATGTCATAGCACTGCCTGTCCACAGTTGAGAAAGAAATGTTGGACGGGAGGGAAATTGGTCCCCGGGTCTCATACATCGCAACCGAGCACTGTGCCCCCTGTGCTACCGACCCCCCGCCCTCCAGTGGAGTCAAAGTGTATGTCATAGCACTGCCTGCCCACAGTTGAGAAAGAAATGTTGGACGGGAGGGAAAACGATCCCCGGGCCTTATATATCGCAGCCGACCACTGTGCTACCGATCCCCCGCCCTCCTGTGGAGTCAAAGTGTATGTCATAGCAGTGCCTGTCCACAGTTGAGAAAGAAATGTTGGACGGGAGGGATATTGGTCCCCGGGCCTCATACATCGCAACCGAGCACTGTGCCCCCTGTGCTACCGACCCCCCGCCCTCCAGTGGAGTCAAAGTGTATGTCATAGCAGTGCCTGTCCACAGTTGAGAAAGAAAATTTGGACGGAAGGGGAACCGACCCCAGGGCCTCATACATCGCAACCGAGCACTGTACCCATTGTGCTACCGACCCCCCACCCTCCTTGGAGTGAAAGTGTATGTCATAGCACTGCCTGCCCACAGTTGAGAAAGAAATGTTGGACGGGAGGGAAATTGGTCCCCGGGCCTCATACATCGCAACCGAGCACTGTGCCCCCTGTGCTACCGACCCCCCGCCCTCCAGTGGAGTCAAAGTGTATGTCATAGCACTGCCTGCCCACAGTTGAGAAAGAAATGTTGGACGGGAGGGAAAACGATCCCCGGGCCTTATACATCGCAGCCGACCACTGTGCTACCGACCCCCCGCCCTCCTGTGGAGTCAAAGTGTATGTCATAGCAGTGCCTGTCCACAGTTGAGAAAGAAATGTTGGACGGGAGGGATATTGGTCCCCGGGCCTCATACATCGCAACCGAGCACTGTGCCCCCTGTGCTACCGACCCCCCGCCCTCCAGTGGAGTCAAAGTGTATGTCATAGCAGTGCCTGTCCACAGTTGAGAAAGAAAATTTGGACGGAAGGGGAACCGACCCCAGGGCCTCATACATCGCAACCGAGCACTGTACCCATTGTGCTACCGACCCCCCACCCTCCTTGGAGTGAAAGTGTATGTCATAGCACTGCCTGCCCACAGTTGAGAAAGAAATGTTGGACGGGAGGGAAATTGGTCCCCGGGCCTCATACATCGCAACCGAGCACTGTGTCCCCTGTGCTACCGACCCCCCGCCCTCCAGTGGAGTCAAAGTGTATGTCATAGCACTGCCTGCCCACAGTTGAGAAAGAAATGTTGGACGGGAGGGAAAACGATCCCCGGGCCTTATACATCGCAGCCGACCACTGTGCTACCGACCCCCCGCCCTCCTGTGGAGTCAAAGTGTATGTCATAGCAGTGCCTGTCCACAGTTGAGAAAGAAATGTTGGACGGGAGGGATATTGGTCCCCGGGCCTCATACATCGCAACCGAGCACTGTGCCCCCTGTGCTACCGACCCCCCGCCCTCCAGTGGAGTCAAAGTGTATGTCATAGCAGTGCCTGTCCACAGTTGAGAAAGAAAATTTGGACGGAAGGGGAACCGACCCCAGGGCCTCATACATCGCAACCGAGCACTGTACCCATTGTGCTACCGACCCCCCACCCTCCTTGGAGTGAAAGTGTATGTCATAGCACTGCCTGCCCACAGTTGAGAAAGAAATGTTGGACGGGAGGGAAATTGGTCCCCGGGCCTCATACATCGCAACCGAGCACTGTGCCCCCTGTGCTACCGACCCCCCGCCCTCCAGTGGAGTCAAAGTGTATGTCATAGCACTGCCTGCCCACAGTTGAGAAAGAAATGTTGGACGGGAGGGAAAACGATCCCCGGGCCTTATACATCGCAGCCGACCACTGTGCTACCGACCCCCCGCCCTCCTGTGGAGTCAAAGTGTATGTCATAGCAGTGCCTGTCCACAGTTGAGAAAGAAATGTTGGACGGGAGGGATATTGGTCCCCGGGCCTCATACATCGCAACCGAGCACTGTGCCCCCTGTGCTACCGACCCCCCGCCCTCCAGTGGAGTCAAAGTGTATGTCATAGCAGTGCCTGTCCACAGTTGAGAAAGAAAATTTGGACGGAAGGGGAACCGACCCCAGGGCCTCATACATCGCAACCGAGCGCTGTACCCATTGTGCTACCGACCCCCCACCCTCCTTGGAGTGAAAGTGTATGTCATAGCACTGCCTGCCCACAGTTGAGAAAGAAATGTTGGACGGGAGGGAAATTGGTCCCCGGGCCTCATACATCGCAACCGAGCACTGTGCCCCCTGTGCTACCGACCCCCCGCCCTCCAGTGGAGTCAAAGTGTATGTCATAGCACTGCCTGCCCACAGTTGAGAAAGAAATGTTGGACGGGAGGGAAAACGATCCCCGGGCCTTATACATCGCAGCCGACCACTGTGCTACCGACCCCCCGCCCTCCTGTGGAGTCAAAGTGTATGTCATAGCAGTGCCTGTCCACAGTTGAGAAAGAAATGTTGGACGGGAGGGATATTGGTCCCCGGGCCTCATACATCGCAACCGAGCACTGTGCCCCCTGTGCTACCGACCCCCCGCCCTCCAGTGGAGTCAAAGTGTATGTCATAGCACTGCCTGCCCACAGTTGAGAAAGAAATGTTGGACGGGAGGGAAAACGATCCCCGGGCCTTATACATCGCAGCCGACCACTGTGCTACCGACCCCCCGCCCTCCTGTGGAGTCAAAGTGTATGTCATAGCAGTGCCTGTCCACAGTTGAGAAATAAATGTTGGACGGGAGGGATATTGGTCCCCGGGCCTCATACATTGCAACCGAGCACTGTACCCATTGTGCTACCGACCCTCCACCCTCCTTGGAGTGAAAGTGTATGTCATAGCACTGCCTGTCCACAGTTGAGAAAGAAATGTTGGACGGGAGAGAAAACGATCCTCGGGCCTCATACATCGCAGCCGAGCACTGTGCTACCGACCCCCCGCCCTCCTGTGCAGTCAAAGTGCATGTCATAGCACTGCCTGTCCACAGTTGAGAAAGAAATGTTGGACGGGAGGGAAAACGATCCCCGGGCCTCATACATCGCAGCCGACCACTGTGCTACCGACCCCCCGCCCTCATGTGGAGTCAAAGTGCGTGTCATAGCACTGCCTGTCCACAGTTGAGAAAGAAATGTTGGACGGGAGGGAAAACGATCCCCGGGCCTCATACATCGCAGCCGATCACTGTGCTACCGACCCCCCGCCCTCCTGTGGAGTCAAAGTGTATGTCGTAGCAGTGCCTGTCCACAGTTGGAAAGAAATGTTGAACGGGAGGGATATTGGTCCCCGGGCCTCATACATCGCAACCGAGCACTGTGCCCCCTGTGCTACCGACCCCGCGCCCTCCAATGGAGTCAAAGTGTATGTCATAGCAGTGCCTGTGCACAGCTGAGAAAGAAAATTTGGACGGAAGGGGAATCGACCCCAGGGCCTCATACATGGCAGCCGAGCACTGTACCCATTGTGCTACCGACCCCCCACCCTCCTTGGAGTGAAAGTGTATGTCATAGCCCTGCCTGCCCACAGTTGAGAAAGAAATGTTGGACGGGAGGGAAAACGATCCCCGGGCCTTATACATCGCAGCCGACCACTGTGCTACCGACCCCCCGCCCTCCTGTGGAGTCAAAGTGTATGTCATAGCAGTGCCTGTCCACAGTTGAGAAATAAATGTTGGACGGGAGGGATATTGGTCCCCGGGCCTCATACATCGCAACCGAGCACTGTACCCATTGTGCTACCGACCCTCCACCTTCCTTGGAGTGAAAGTCTATGTCATAGCACTGCCTGTCCACAGTTGAGAAAGAAATGTTGGACGGGAGAGAAAACGATCCTCGGGCCTCATACATCGCAGCCGAGCACTGTGCTACCGACCCCACGCCCTCCTGTGGAGTCAAAGTGCATGTCATAGCACTGCCTGTCCACAGTTGAGAAGGAAATGTTGGACGGGAGGGAAAACGATCCCCGGGCCTCATACATCGCAGCCGACCACTGTGCTACCGACCCCCCGCCCTCATGTGGAGTCAAAGTGCATGTCATAGCACTGCCTGTCCACAGTTGAGAAAGAAATGTTGGACGGGAGGGAAAACGATCCCCGGGCCTTATACATCGCAGCCGACCACTGTGCTACCGACCCCCCGCCCTCCTGTGGAGTCAAAGTGTATGTCATAGCAGTGCCTGTCCACAGTTGAGAAATAAATGTTGGACGGGAGGGATATTGGTCCCCGGGCCTCATACATCGCAACCGAGCACTGTACCCATTGTGCTACCGACCCTCCACCCTCCTTGGAGTGAAAGTGTATGTCATAGCACTGCCTGCCCACAGTTGAGAAAGAAATGTTGGACGGGAGGGAAAACGATCCCCGGGCCTTATACATCGCAGCCGACCACTGTGCTACCGACCCCCCGCCCTCCTGTGGAGTCAAAGTGTATGTCATAGCAGTGCCTGTCCACAGTTGAGAAATAAATGTTGGACGGGAGGGATATTGGTCCCCGGGCCTCATACATCGCAACCGAGCACTGTACCCATTGTGCTACCGACCCTCCACCCTCCTTGGAGTGAAAGTGTATGTCATAGCACTGCCTGCCCACAGTTGAGAAAGAAATGTTGGACGGGAGAGAAAACGATCCTCGGGCCTCATACATCGCAGCCGAGCACTGTGCTACCGACCCCCCGCCCTCCTGTGGAGTCAAAGTGTATGTCATAGCAGTGCCTGTCCACAGTTGAGAAAGAAATGTTGGACGGGAGGGAAATTGGTCCCCGGGCCTCATACATCGCAACCGAGCACTGTGCCCCCTGTGCTACCGACCCCCCGCCCTCCAGTGGAGTCAAAGTGTATGTCATAGCACTGCCTGCCCACAGTTGAGAAAGAAATGTTGGACGGGAGGGAAAACGATCCCCGGGCCTTATACATCGCAGCCGACCACTGTGCTACCGACCCCCCGCCCTCCTGTGGAGTCAAAGTGTATGTCGTAGCAGTGCCTGTCCACAGTTGGAAAGAAATGTTGGACGGGAGGGATATTGGTCCCCGGGCCTCATACATCGCAACCGAGCACTGTGCCCCCTGTGCTACCGACCCCGCGCCCTCCAGTGGAGTCAAAGTGTATGTGATAGCAGTGCCTGTGCACAGTTGAGAAAGAAAATTTGGACGGAAGGGGAATCGACCCCAGGGCCTCATACATCGCAGCCGAGCACTGTACCCATTGTGCTATCGACCCCCCACCCTCCTTGGAGTGAAAGTGTATGTCATAGCCCTGCCTGCCCACAGTTGAGAAAGAAATGTTGGACGGGAGGGAAAACGATCCCCGGGCCTTATACATCGCAGCCGACCACTGTGCTACCGAACCCCCGCCCTCCTGTGGAGTCAAAGTGTATGTCATAGCAGTGCCTGTCCACAGTTGAGAAATAAATGTTGGACGGGAGGGATATTGGTCCCCGGGCCTCATACATCGCAACCGAGCACTGTACCCATTGTGCTACCGACCCTCCACCCTCCTTGGAGTGAAAGTCTATGTCATAGCACTGCCTGTCCACAGTTGAGAAAGAAATGTTGGACGGGAGAGAAAACGATCCTCGGGCCTCATACATCGCAGCCGAGCACTGTGCTACCGACCCCCCGCCCTCCTGTGGAGTCAAAGTGCATGTCATAGCACTGCCTGTCCACAGTTGAGAAGGAAATGTTGGACGGGAGGGAAAACGATCCCCGGGCCTCATACATCGCAGTCGACCACTGTGCTACCGACCCCCCGCCCTCATGTGGAGTCAAAGTGCATGTCATAGCACTGCCTGTCCACAGTTGAGAAAGAAATGTTGGACGGGAGGGAAAACGATCCCCGGGCCTCATACATCGCAGCCGATCACTGTGCTACCGACCCCCCGCCCTCCTGTGGAGTCAAAGTGTATGTCGTAGCAGTGCCTGTCCACAGTTGGAAAGAAATGTTGGACGGGAGGGATATTGGTCCCCGGGCCTCATACATCGCAACCGAGCACTGTGCCCCCTGTGCTACCGACCCCGCGCCCTCCAGTGGAGTCAAAGTGTATGTCATAGCAGTGCCTGTGCACAGTTGAGAAAGAAAATTTGGACGGAAGGGGAATCGACCCCAGGGCCTCATACATCGCAGCCGAGCACTGTACCCATTGTGCTACCGACCCCCCACCCTCCTTGGAGTGAAAGTGTATGTCATAGCACTGCCTGCCCACAGTTGAGAAAGAAATGTTGGACGGGAGGGAAAACGATCCCCGGGCCTTATACATCGCAGCCGACCACTGTGCTACCGACCCCCCGCCCTCCTGTGGAGTCAAAGTGTATGTCATAGCAGTGCCTGTCCACAGTTGAGAAATAAATGTTGGACGGGAGGGATATTGGTCCCCGGGCCTCATACATGGCAACCGAGCACTGTACCCATTGTGCTACCGACCCTCCACCCTCCTTGGAGTGAAAGTGTATGTCATAGCACTGCCTGTCCACAGTTGAGAAAGAAATGTTGGACGGGAGAGAAAACGATCCTCGGGCCTCATACATCGCAGCCGAGCACTGTGCTACCGACCCCCCGCCCTCCTGTGGAGTCAAAGTGCATGTCATAGCACTGCCTGTCCACAGTTGAGAAGGAAATGTTGGACGGGAGGGAAAACGATCCCCGGGCCTCATACATCGCAGCCGACCACTGTGCTACCGACCCCCCGCCCTCATGTGGAGTCAAAGTGCATGTCATAGCACTGCCTGTCCACAGTTGAGAAAGAAATGTTGGACGGGAGGGAAAACGATCCCCGGGCCTCATACATCGCAGCCGATCACTGTGCTACCGACCCCCCGCCCTCCAGTGGAGTCAAAGTGTATGTCATAGCAGTGCCTGTGCACAGTTGAGAAAGAAAATTTGGACGGAAGGGGAATCGACCCCAGGGCCTCATACATCGCAGCCGAGCACTGTGCCCACTGTGCTACCGACCCCCCGCCCTCCAGCGGAGTCAAAGTGTATGTCATAGCAGTGCCTGTGCACAGTTGAGAAAGAAATGTTGGACGGGAGGGGAATCGACCCCAGGGCCTCATACATCGCAGCCGACCACTGTGCCCACTGCGCTACCGACCCCCCGCCCTCCAGTGGAGTCAAAGTGTATGTCATAGCAGTGCCTGGCCACAGTTGAGAAAGAAATGTTGGACGGGAGGGAAAACGATCCTCGGGCCTCATACATCGCAGCCGAGCACTGTGCCCACTGTGCTACCGACCCCCCGCCTGCCTTTGGAGTGAAAGTGCATGTCATAGCACTGCCTGTCCACAGTTGAGAAAGAAATGTTGGACGGGAGGGAAAACGATCCCCGGGCCTCATACATCGCAGCCGACCAGTGTGCTACCGACCCCCCGCCCTCCTGTAGAGTCAAAGTGCATGTCATAGGCCCACACTGCATGCCCATAAGTTCAGTTCATAATCAAATCAATAACGTCACATTTCATAAGTCACAAACTCCACATTCCAAGAAAACGCAATGTATCACCACTTCGCGAGACAGTAATATCAGGTGACAAAAAAGAAATTTTAAGCAAATATGAGGGCCCTCATTTCCTCACTTACGACAACACACAGCTGAACACACGCACAACTGCAACATTTTTCCCTAAACACTGTCATCACAATGCACTACAACACTGGCATATGCGCGTGTTTCCAGGGCACACGATGTAGTTTGCTCCTCAAAATGAGTAAGAGTTTCGCATGAGCCTCTCTTTCAGTCGGAGAAGGCCGTCCACTTCATAATACTCCGAAGAGTTCACGAGCTCTATCGTCCACAACAGGGTGGTCACAAAACGCAACCAGGGAGTGCTGATATTCTCCTTACAGTTGAGGAAGCGTATACGAAGAGGGGAGTCAAGTCCTGTAGATCACATAAACAAAATACAGAAGCCGACATTGAAGATGTCTTCATCTTCAGTGTCGGCTTCTGTATTTCCTTACAGTTGACGTAGTCTTGCCGGTATGGCCAGAGGGAATGAATGCCCACCACTGCAATAACTTCCACTAACTCCCTCCGTGCGTGATCCTTAAAGTCTAAAAACTTCAGCTGTTCCCATTGAAAGGGGCTATCAACCTCTGCTACGTAGCGTGCTTCTCCCCAGAACTGCACTGCATTTCTGCAGTTGAGGAACACGTGCACCGGTGTTTCTTGCTCAGCGAAGCAGCTGTCACATCTTAAAGAACACGGAACGATAAAGCCCTTGGCGTGCTTCCATGTTTTGACAGGCAAAGTGTCAGTGTGGAGGAGGACGAAGCAGTCTTTTACCCAGGTAGGGATAGGCATTCGCGTAACCTTACTGAAGACATCTGAGTCTTTTCTGTTGGAGAAGCTGCTCCGGTACAGGGGGGACGGGAACACAACATCGATGATGTCATAATACAGCTGTCTACTGTTAACTGTACTGAGGTAGTCCCAAGAGAACCTGTCGGTTAGAAAGCGTATCGCTTCGGCGACATCTTTATAGAAGCCAAGGGCTGGGTTCTTCTTAGGCAAGATCGCTGTTGTAGCTATCCATGGCAGCAAGTATGCGGCTCCTAATCACTGCAGCGCTTCCCGGAAGTGACCGTTCTTCTCACTTTGGAACAGCATCAAGCGGTGAACGACGAGCTTCACTGCCACATTCACCAGCTGGAAGCCACCTCGCAGCCTTGAGTGGAAAAGATTTGTGCGCCGCATCGTCTCCATCCTTGAACGCCAGATGAAAGTGGGAAAAATGCGATGGATTCTGTGAGTCGTCGGTCCACTGCAGACTCTGGCCTGCGCGTAGTACAACACCGCCGGATATAAGGAGACGTTGCAGATGATGCTACGGTTCAGAATGGACACATATGTCCCGTTCCACACTGTCAACGACGCTTTTAACTTGTTCAGTCTGGTGCTCCACATCTCTCCTCCAGAAAACTGAAGTTCTAGATTAAAGGGCACACCTAGGTATGTGTCCACCTGCGTTGGCCACGTTGCTCCCATGTAACGTGTTGGAGTTTCAACCCAATCGCCCAGCCAAGCTCCTTTTGTTTTCTCCCAGTTGAGAAGTGCTCCCGACACCTTACAAAACCGCTGTATTTCTTGCGTTGCCCGTTCTACACTCTCCTTACTTGTGCATATCAGCGTAACGTCACCTGCGTAAGCTAGCAGCTTTACCTCTCCAGCTACACACTTCATGCCGGTTATCGTAGAATCCGCTTCTATGATGCGACAGATAGGCTCAAGGTAGAGTGCAAAGAGAATTGGGGAAAGGGGGCATCCGTGGCGTACGGATCGCTTCACGGCTATGCTTCTTGTCCTTCTTCCGTTTACCACTAGGCTCGTCGTCAGCTCACGATAGCAGATTGAGATCCATTGAATTGTGACCTCTCCCACCTCACACCACTGCAGCAACTGAAGCAGGAAGTCATGGGACACCCGGTCGAAAGCCCGGCTTAAGTCCAGTTGAAGCACTGCGGTGGGCACACCGTGCACTAGCTCTTTCGCATATCACTCTCATCTGATGAAGGTGCGTGCTGATTCGGCGCTTTTTGATTCCGTATACTTGATATTGTCCGATGGTGCCTCGCAGGTCTACTTCTAGACGGCTCGCAATAATCTTTGCCAGGATCTTGTAGTCAGTTGACAGTAGACTTGTAGGCCGAAAGTGACCTACTTCCTTAACGTCGTTCTTGGTGTTCTTGGGTATGAGAACTGTGATAGCCTGCCGCATTGATGGCGGAAGCAGCTGTCGCTTTTGGATGTCGGCATACACACTTGCAAGGATCTCACTGAGTGGCTCTCGATACTTCTTATAGAAGCTTGCTCCGATTCCATCATGCCCAGGAGCCTTATTCTCCGCTAGCTTTCTAATGGCCCTGTCGACTTCGTTCGGAGTGGTTGGCTTCTCCAGCTGTTCCCTCACCGACTCCGTTACCTTCGGATCTGCCTTAAACAAAGATTCACAGTTTGCGGGCAATGTCACCTTTCTAAACATCTGTTCGTATTCTTTCACCAAGATTCGCTCGATGTCCATGAGATCTGTTACAACCTGGTCGCTGTGTCTGATATAGTTTATCTGTTTGCTGAGGTGGTGCTTCTTCTCCAATGTTCGATACACCTTGCTTGGTACTTCGTCTCGTTCTTGCAAAGCAATACGACTTCTAATCATTGCTCCCCTACACCTTTCTTCGTGCCACCTCTGGAGTGGTTTCTTGCATTCCTTGATATCCGCTACATAGCTTCCTGGATTTTCTTCTTCGAGTTTTACTAACCGACGAAGTGTCTCTACTTGCAGTGCCTTCTGAACCTTCCTCTGCGAACTTTTCTTTTCGCCATATCCGATAGCCACTTGCCGAAATTAAAGTTTAAATTCTTCCCATGAACACGCATTTGTTTCCCCTCCTTTCTTGAGAGCTTTCAGGATTTCTTCAACTTTCTTCGTGAAATCTTCATCTTCTAGAATACTCACATTTAATTTCCACGGCAGCGACTGATCTCCCTTAACGCGCGCTGAGCGCCCAAATGTGACGCATACCTCGACGAATCCGTGGTCGGACAAGCTCACTGGTGTTACTCTGTAGCCAGACGAGTGCAGCTCTTCGGAAAGGTATATCCTATCCAGCCTTGAATGCGACGACCCTTGCCAGTGCGTGAATTTTAAAACCTCATCCGAAATCCCTTCGGCCACATCGTACAGGTTGTTGCAACAAAGACCGTAGTTCTTTGGTGCTGGCATCATTGACGCGTCCTTTACCCGTGCGATCTTTTTCGCTGAGCACGCAGTTGAAGTCGCCTGCCAGGACAACTTTCGAAGGAGTATCCAAAAATTCTTTCAAGTACTCAAAGGACTCTTTCCTATCTGTGGTAACGTTTGGTGCGTACACCGCCCACTGTGCTACCGACCTCCCGCCCTCCTGTGGAGTCAAAGTGTATGTCATAGCAGTGCCTGTCCACAGTTGAGAAAGAAATGTTGGACGGGAGGGAAATCGACCCCGGGGCCTCATACATCGCAAACGAGCACTCTGCTACCGACCCCCCGCCTCATGTAGAGTCAAAATGCATGTCATAGCAGTGCGTGTCCATAGTTGAGAAAGAAAACTTGGATGGCAGGGGAACCGATCCCTGGACCTCATACATGGCAACCGAGCACTGTGTCCACTGTGCTACCGACGGCCCGTACTTGATAGCAGTGCCTGTCCACTGTTGAGAAAGAAATGTTGGACGGGAGGGGAATCGATCCCCGGGCCTCATACATCGCAACCGAGCACTGTGCCCACTGTGCTACCGACCCCCCGCCCTCGTGTGGAGTCAAAGTGTATGGCATTGCAGTGCCTGTACACAATTGAGAAAGAAATGTTGGATGGGAATCGATCCCCGGGATCGATACATCGCAGCCGAGCACTGTGCTATCGACCCCCCGCCCTCCTGTGGAGTCAAAGTGCATGTCATAGCAGTGCCTGTCCACAGCTGAGAAAGAAATGTTGGACGGGAGGGGAATCGATCCCCGGGCCTCATACGTCGTAACCGAGCACTGTGCTACCCACCCCCCGCCCTCGTGTGGAGTCAAAATGCATCTCATTGCAGTGTCTGTACACAATTGAGAAAGAAATGTTGGATGGGAGGGGAATCAACCCCAGAGCCTCATACATTCGAACCGAGCACTGTACCCATTGTGCTACCGACCCTCCACCATCCTGCTGAGTGAAAGTGTATGTCATAGCACTGCCTGTGCACAGTTGAGAAAGAAATGTTAGACGGGAGGGGAATCGATCCCCGGGCCTCATACGTCGTAACCGAGCACTGTGCTACCCACCCCCCGCCCCCCGCCCCCCGCCCCCGTGTGGAGTCAAAATGTATGTCATTGCAGTGTCTGTACACAATTGAGAAAGAAATGTTGGATGGGAGGGGAATCAACCCCAGAGCCTCATACATTCGAACCGAGCACTGTACCCATTGTGCTACCGACCCTCCACCATCCTGCTGAGTGAAAGTGTATGTCATAGCACTGCCTGTGCACAGTTGAGAGAGAAATGTTGGACGGGAGGGGAATCGATCCCCGGGCCTCATACGTCGTAACCGAGCACTGTGCTACCCACCCCCCGCCCCCGTGTGGAGTCAAAATGTATGTCATTGCAGTGTCTGTACACAATTGAGAAAGAAATGTTGGATGGGAGGGGAATAAACCCCAGAGCCTCATACATTCGAACCGAGCACTGTACCCATTGTGCTACCGACCCTCCACCATCCTGCTGAGTGAAAGTGTATGTCATAGCACTGCCTGTGCACAGTTGAGAAAGAAATGTTGGACGGGAGGGGAATCGATCCCCGGGCCTCATACGTCGTAACCGAGCACTGTGCTACCCACCCCCCGCCCCCGTGTGGAGTCAAAATGTATGTCATTGCAGTGTCTGTACACAATTGAGAAAGAAATGTTGGATGGGAGGGGAATCAACCCCAGAGCCTCATACATTCGAACCGAGCACTGTACCCATTGTGCTACCGACCCTCCACCATCCTGCTGAGTGAAAGTGTATGTCATAGCACTGCCTGTGCACAGTTAAGAAAGAAATGTTGGACGGGAGGGGAATCGATCCCCGGGCCTCATACGTCGTAACCGAGCACTGTGCTACCCACCCCCCGCCCCCGTGTGGAGTCAAAATGTATGTCATTGCAGTGTCTGTACACAATTGAGAAAGAAATGTTGGATGGGAGGGGAATCAACCCCAGAGCCTCATACATTCGAACCGAGCACTGTACCCATTGTGGTACCGACCCTCCACCATCCTGCTGAGTGAAAGTGTATGTCATAGCACTGCCTGTGCACAGTTGAGAAAGAAATGTTGGACGGGAGGGGAATCGATCCCCGGGCCTCATACGTCGTAACCGAGCACTGTGCTACCCACCCCCCGCCCCCGTGTGGAGTCAAAATGTATGTCATTGCAGTGTCTGTACACAATTGAGAAAGAAATGTTGGATGGGAGGGGAATCAACCCCAGAGCCTCATACATTCGAACCGAGCACTGTACCCATTGTGCTACCGACCCTCCACCATCCTGCTGAGTGAAAGTGTATGTCATAGCACTGCCTGTGCACAGTTGAGAAAGAAATGTTGGACGGGAGGGGAATCGATCCCCGGGCCTCATACGTCGTAACCGAGCACTGTGCTACCCACCCCCCGCCCCCGTGTGGAGTCAAAATGTATGTCATTGTAGTGTCTGTACACAATTGAGAAAGAAATGTTGGATGGGAGGGGAATCAACCCCAGAGCCTCATACATTCGAACCGAGCACTGTACCCATTGTGCTACCGACCCTCCACCATCCTGCTGAGTGAAAGTGTATGTCATAGCACTGCCTGTGCACAGTTGAGAAAGAAATGTTGGACGGGAGAGAAATCGATCCCCGGGCCTCATACATCGCAGCCGACGCTGTGCCCACTGTGCTACCGAGCCTTTTTTTTTTTTCGTTTTAAAAGCTTTTATTCCGCAAACCGCGTACGCTTGTACACGTCACAGCACAAGATTATTGTTAAACTATCTTGTGCACTCGTCATGCTACATCCAAGGAAGACATTGTTCATCACACACATTTCTAATGATATATGGAAACCATTCAGGCACATCGTCCCTGTATTGGCTTATTTTGAAAGTTTCTACCAGTTCCTGTCTGAAATACACAAACGGAGGCTGTAGGGGTTCCTCATTCATGTCCCGAACTTTAAGCTTCCAAACGCATGAAGTCCAATTAGAACGACCATATCGTAACGTGCACCTGTTTTTCCAGCCAAGGGTAAAAACCGGATTGTGTGAGGATTTAAGTACAGGTTTTTCTTCAGCTTTCTTTGTACATCATCCCAGAAAAAGATTGCTTCTGTGCAATCCAGGAAGACGTGGTCAATGGTCTCCGGTACCTTACAGAAACGGCAATTAACAGTCCATGGCACGAATATACCTTTTGAGGCCAGCCACGTTTTCACTGGAAGCGTACCCGTATGGAGTCGAAAGAAAAATGTCTTGATTTTCGACCTGATTGGCATTTTCTTAACGCGACATAATATATCAGTGCCGTGCGTTATCTGTGGAGCACTACGATAGATGGGTGTTGGGAACAGCGAATCTATGAGATCATTTGTCAGTCTCTTCAACAGAAAATCTACAGAGTAGAAAATTCACACATTCAACAATCTCCTTGTAAAAGCCGCGGAGTTTAGGCCTTACTTTTATCACCAACACAGCTACACCTTGCAGATATTCACCAGCTATGCATTGTATCATAGTTCTTAAAACAGGATGGCTCGCATTACGAAAAAAGAATAGTCGTAGTACGATTTTTAACAAATAAATGATGCAGTCCGAGGCCGCCATCTTTGACACTTTTGAAGATATTTTCCCGACGCATTGGCTCAAACTTAGAGCACCAAATGAATGTGGCAAAAACCCTGTGAAGCGCGTGAATGCTCTTCCGCGTACACGGCAATACATGCAACAAATACACAATCCTTGCGAGCAGGAAAACATTGTACACAAACAGTGATCGGTAACTCTAGCTCTTCCTTCTCCTTATTGTGCAGTTGGGGCATCGTATCCTTCATTTGCTCATATATCATGTTGTCACCATCCGAAGACTCAGTCCCAAGTGATGAGTTAAAATAGTCGATTAAAAAATTCGATTACCGACTTTTATTTCTGTAATCTTGTTTCGAGCCACATGTTTCCTTTCCTCCTGATGGGATGTTTTCCATGGCTGCTCATCCGCAAGGAAGTTTTGTGACCTTGACCTTATCAGTGCGCCCTGGCTTTTGTTTTCGTCTATCAGGCTCAGCTGAAGCTTTTGTATGCTGGATGTCATCACAAAATTCCCCAGGCATCTTGCACTCTAGTGTAATCAGCGTGCATAACCTTTTCCTCAAGTTGTTTTCTTCGTATTTTCTTTTATACGCCATCACACTGAATTTTTCAATAGCCACCTCCCGAACTTTCAACTTCAGACGTTCCCACTTGATACCCCATTCTTCATCCGACTTTTTCATTTGTTCAATCTGTTCCCTTACAAGGTCATTAAAACTTTCATCTTCCAATAGTTTGTTGTTAAGCTTCCAGTGTTCCCCTCCAAACTTTTTACTTTTGGCCGGAATCTTCCCAATGGAAGCGATAACCATGCAATGGTCGGTGAAGTGAACTGGTATGACGTTGTATTTGCTGATTTCGCCCCTTATATTTCCTGAAATGTATATGCGGTCGAGCCGCGCGTCACATCCCTTCTGGAAATGAGTGTACTTGATAGTCTGGTTCGCACATTCGGCTACATCCACCATATTACACTCTCGCGTGATATTCCTCAATGCTTCGATGCCTACATCCTGCTGTAATCGGCAACTACTTGTGTCAACATTATTCAGCACACAATTAAAATCACCCAGCAGCACTGTAGTGTAGTCTGTGTCAACATACTTTTCCACAGAATTAAAAAAGGTCTGTCTCTCCTTTGCATCGTTCGGTGCATAAATACATATGAGTCGCCAGATTTCATTTTCATAAGCAATGTCCAACAGAGCCATACGACCACTACTATCAACATGAATGTAAACTGGCACATATTTCAGTGATCTTTTAACAAGCAGCAAACAACCTCCAGAGTGTTGAAATGAATGGCTTACAACTGCCTCATATTGCGGTAGGAAAAAGTTTTCAAGCAGTTCTTTAGTCCCTTCGTCACTACTAATTTTCGTGTCCTGCAGTGCTATCACATCTATATCAGGTTGCGAATCTAAAAACCTTTTCAAATGATACTGCTTTTTCCGTGAACACAGACCTCGTACGTTGATTGTCGCGACAGTTATATGCCCTTCCATCATGTTTAAAAGGATCACACACCCATTCTCCTTCTCTAGAGGAAACTGTTTAGCTTACCTCATAACTACAATGAAGACGGGCATTCACTCTCACGACACATGGTTCACATCAAATGTCCCCAACGTTCATGTTCTCCAGCGCCGACTGTCCTACAGGCACAATTTCAAGGCCTTTCCCAGTGTTGCTTTCCGGTTTCCTCCTGTTGTTCCTTCCATCTGCAAGTTCGTCTCTTTCCATCGGTACTACACCATCTCGTTGTTGCTTCATTTGTTTGTCTCTGTCGTCCAACGCTCTGGAATCCTCCTTTCGCATCCTCCTTTTTATTGGCATCCTTATCATCCTCGACATCCTTATCATCCTTGGCATTGGTATCCTTCTCTATTGCCTGGTTACTTTCGCATAGAATACTTTCTTCGTCTATATGCTCGTTGTTTATAGTCACTGCAGTAGATGGTTCTTCCTCTTTTTCACCAACACGTTCATGTGCTTCAATCTCCATCTCCGGGTCGTCTGCAAGCTCTAGGGCGTCGTGGTCAGTTGTTTCCCTGGTGGACCTGCGGAGCTTCGATGCATAGCTGTTCACACATTCTTCTTCTGTGTGTCCGAACGTACGGCACGATTTACACCAGTGCGTCCTACATTGTTTTCGAATGTGCCCCACCAATTTACACTTGAGGCATAAAGGCGGTCTACCCGGTATTGCCAGCAAGACCTGGCACCCTGATATGTGTATCAGATGGGGAACGTCATCCGCGGTAATTCCTCCTTTCAGTTCCATGTGAGCAATTCGTGTTGTAGTTTCTACGCCTTCAAAGAAGGTATCTTTCCATTTGACACGTTCGACCTCCTTCACAGTTCCAAAAGGCCGCAACGCTTGCACAACGTCTTCGTTTGGCACGTGTATGGGAATCCAATTGATCTTTATGTTGACTTCCTTCTTATTTGGGTCAACCATAATACACCTTTTTCCTTTCACAACCAGCTCCCCTTGTGCTAGCAACTTTTCTTTTTCAAAACGTCGGTGAAATGTTATGGCCCAGACACGATTGAACTGATATGACCCAAACCCCGCCACATCTTCTTTACCAACAATGTCCTTCAGAGCATCACCGAAGCTGTCAGCGTTGTATGGTCTCCCAAACGGGTCAGCATGTAGCAAAAGAGTATTGTAAGACACACTACCTGGAGGTATTGTGGGCAAAATAACCTTGTAGGCGTTTTCAGTCGCATTATCCTTTCTAGCCCGGCTACGCCTAGCCGTTGTGACCGCTCCCGGGGAGCTCATGATTCCCAGGTCCGTTCGCTAACGCTGCCTGAAGTAGAATCCTGTGCTACCGAGCCCTCCTGTGGAGTGAAAGTGTATGTCATAGCACTGCCTGTCCACAGTTGAGAAAGAAATGTTGGACGGGAGGGAAATCGATCCCCGGGCTTCATACATCGCAGCCGACGCTGTGCCCACTGTGCTACCGAGCCCCAGCCCTCCTGTGGAGTGAAAGTGTATGTCATAGCATTGCCTGCCCACAGTTGAGAAAGAAATGTTAGACGGGAGTGGAATAGATCCCCGGGCCTCATACATCGCAGCCGAGCACTGTGCCCACTGTGCTACCGACCCCCCGCCGTCCTGCGGAGTGAAAGTGCATGTCATAGGCAGTGCCAGTCCACAGTTGAAAAAAAAAAAAAATGTAGGACGGGAGGGGAATCGATCCCTCCACCTCATTCATGGCAACCGAGTACTGTGTCCACTCTGCTACCGATCCCTTTTTTCTTTTCCACCTTTATTTTTCAGAGCTTACTACGCTGAGTCACGTACGACTCAATAACTCACAATACCATACACAATACGACACAATCACAGAGACAGAATATGGCGTTTCTCCTCTATACCGGACACGTTAATAACACAACTTCTACAAAACATTCAGCTACCGATCCCCGACCCTCCTTTAGAGTCAAAGTGCATGCCATCGCAGTGCCTGTAAACAGCTGAGAAAGAAATGTTGGATGGGAGGGGAATCGACCCCAGGGCCTCGTACCTTGCAATCGAGCACTGTACCCACTGTGCTACCGACCCTCCGCCCTCCTCTGGAGTCAAAGTGTATGTCATAGCAGTGCCTGGCCACAGTTGAGAAAGAAATGTTGGACGGGAGGGAATCGATCCCCGGGCCTCATACATCGCAGCCGAGCACTGTGCCCACTGTTCTACCGATCCCCCGCCCTCGTGTGCAGGGCCAAGAAATGTTGGTCGGAGGGGGTGATCGATCCCTGGACCTCATAACGTGGCAACCAAGTACTGTGCCCACTCTGCTACCGAACCCCCGCCCTCCTGCGAAGTCAAAGTGTATGTCATAGCAGTGCCTGTCCACAGTTGAGAAAGAAAACTTGGATGGGAGGGGAATCGATCACAGGCCCTCACACATCACAGCCGAGCAGTGTGCAAACTGTGCTACCGACCCTCCACCCTCTTGTGGAGTCAGTGTGCACGTTATAGCAGTGCCTGTCCTGAGGAAGAAAACGCGGACGGGAATCGATCCCCGGGCCTCATACATTGCAGCCGAGCACTGTGCCCACTGGGTACCGACCCCCCCCCCCCCCCCGGTAGTAGATAGTACCGGTTATCCTGACAGGCATCATGCTGTGGCTCCCAAACCATGAACTCTCCAGTGCTGTAACAATTTTCCTGAACTTGCTCCAACTTTCTGACCAAACTGGAGACCTTTCCCCCACAATGGAATAAGACCACAGCACAGCCGTCTTAAAATACCACCATAGTGGCATGGGCTTCTCTTGGCACATCACAGAAGCAGTTCTTCCTCTCCATAGAGCATGCATAGCCGACACCAGAAGAACCTGTTTGAGAACTGTATCCGTGCACCCTCCAACTTCTAGTCGTTTCAGCGCCTCCCAGGTCAAGTGAAAGTCTAATCCAAGAGATGCCGTTAGGTCAGCCGAGAACAGCCTGGCGTTTCTGCACTCCAGAAAAAGGTGACTTAGCGTTTCCGGTGAGTCACACACATAACATCTGTCAGTCTCCGGTAGATCAAAACCTTTCTCCTTCAGCCATACTTTAACAGGTAGGATCTCAGCGTGCAACTTCACAAAAAAGTATTTTGTAGCCGTCGACATGGGCAGTTTCCTAACAGTCTGGAAGACGTGTTTGGGTCCTATCCCATCCGGTCCACCTTGACCGGATGGGATATCTTGATCCGCCTGTGTCAACCGCGCTACCAATTCCGATATGCGTCCTTCTATCCGATGATCCACTTTGACCTTCCTATCAAATCAGTGTAATATCTTTCAAAACTCATTGGTATTTTCTCTGAGTTTGCTAGTATCTTTCCATTCTCCTGTATGTCAGTAATCACCTTGTTTTTACTATATTCCTTCTCCTTTCTTATGAACCTTTTGCTTGCATTTCGTCCGCTACGCAACAATGCATTCTTGCTCTGATCTTCGCTCCCTCATACGTTTGCTCGTCAATTATGTTCAGCTCCAACTTTATCCGAGCCATCTCTTCTGTGAACTCTCCCGCCCTTCTTGATTCCATTTTCATTACTTTTCCCAGCGTCTTTTGTAGTTCTTGCTTTCGGTGTCTCTTCTGGAATGTCAAAATGCTGCTTTGTTCTATGGCGAAGGCCCGTAACTTGAGTTTAAACTCCTCCCATGCTCTCGTCCAACTGGTTCTTTCATTCATTATTTCAACTATGCTATCCTTTACGAAGTTCGAGAATTCTTCATCTTCGAATAGATTTAGGTTGAGCTTCCACATTTGCCATTCAGTGTGCTTCCTCCTTTCTCCTCGCACCTGACCTAGCGATGCTATTACCAGACAGTGGTCACTGAAGTAGACTGGGTGTACTTTATACTCTACAAAATGCATTGTTTTCGTTTCCGCCACATAAATTCAGTCTAGTCTACCATGGGACTTATATTGGGGGAAATATTGTTTTCCTGTCTATTTCTGGGAACTTTTCAAGACAGTGGCTTAGCTGGTACTCCTTCTTCCGAGAGTTACGACCTGTCACTTTTAAAGTTGCCACTGATATTGTTCTTCCCATTGCATTTATGGGTGTCCCTCTTTTGCCACTGTGCGCTACGAAGCCTATGTTGTCAAAAAATTCGCGTCTTCCAACTGGGACAAGTCCGTTTGCATTGGAAGAAGTCTCAACCCCAAATTACTACTCGATTTTAGTCTCTTTCCTTTCGTTGTAGACCACTGTTGATCTTTGTCGCTCAGTTCAGCAACAACCTCTTTTGTGCTCCCTTTTCTCTTTTGTACTACCTCTGCCTGTTTCATTTCCTCATCAGTGCCACTTTCATCAACCTTTGCATCTTTGCCCTTTGACCTCTAACTCCTTCATAGCCAGCAACTTTTCCTTTGCTATTGCACTCCGGAAGCTGATAACCCAAACATTATGGTACTGATAAATGCCGAAGTTTTATACGTCTTCCTTCTTTACTAAGCCTTCCAACGCCTGCCCAAAATGGCATACGTTATATGGTCTTCCTTCGGGGTTTCCATTCAAAAACAGGGTGTTACGTGTCACAGTACCTGTTGGAAGCGTTGGCAGAATAATATTGTAGTTCATTGTATCCATTGAGCCTGTTCCCTGTCCTTGCACCCGGCTAGGCTTAGCTGTACTAGTCGCTCCAACGGAGCTCGAAGAACCTGCGTCTGCACTCATCGAGTGCCGGAAGCAAAATCCCCGAGCTATAGCGCCCACGTGCTAGAAATTTAACGTTCCCTTTTATGCTGTAATTGTTGCACCTCTCTCTATATAAAAATCTAGTTTGGTTGATTCGAAACGACAGGTAGACTCTTTCCCTCCGTCTTTGTCTCGTAAAATCGATCTTTCCTTGCATGTCAAACGAGAGTTGGAAATCACCTGTCGTTGCCGCCAGTGAGGCTTGAACTCACGACCCCTGGTTTACGAGGCCTGTGCTATGCGATTGAGCTATAGCGGCCCGCTGCTAGATGTTTAAAGTTGCCTTTTATACTGTAATTGTTGCACCTCTTTATACATAAAAATATTGTTTGGTTGATTCGAAACGACAGGTAGACTCTTTCCCTCCGTCTTTGTCTCGTAAAATCGATCTTTCCTTGCATGTCAAACGAGAGTTGGAAATCAACTGTCGTTGCCGCCAGTGAGGCTTGAACTCACGACCCCTGGTTTACGAGGCCAGTGCTATGCGATTGAGCTATAGCGGCCCGCTGCTAGATGTTTAAAGTTGCCTTTTATACTGTAATTGTTGCACCTCTTTATACATAAAAATATTGTTTGGTTGATTCGAAACGACAGGTAGACTCTTTCCCTCCGTCTTTGTCTCGTAAAATCGATCTTTCCTTGCATGTCAAACGAGAGTTGGAAATCAACTGTCGTTGCCGCCAGTGAGGCTTGAACTCACGACCCCTGGTTTACGAGGCCAGTGCTATGCGATTGAGCTATAGCGGCCCGCTGCTAGATGTTTAAAGTTGCCTTTTATACTGTAATTGTTGCACCTCTTTATACATAAAAATATTGTTTGGTTGATTCGAAACGACAGGTAGACTCTTTCCCTCCGTCTTTGTCTCGTAAAATCGATCTTTCCTTGCATGTCAAACGAGAGTTGGAAATCAACTGTCGTTGCCGCCAGTGAGGCTTGAACTCACGACCCCTGGTTTACGAGGCCAGTGCTATGCGATTGAGCTATAGCGGCCCGCTGCTAGATGTTTAAAGTTGCCTTTTATACTGTAATTGTTGCACCTCTTTATACATAAAAATATTGTTTGGTTGATTCGAAACGACAGGTAGACTCTTTCCCTCCGTCTTTGTCTCGTAAAATCGATCTTTCCTTGCATGTCAAACGAGAGTTGGAAATCAACTGTCGTTGCCGCCAGTGAGGCTTGAACTCACGACCCCTGGTTTACGAGGCCAGTGCTATGCGATTGAGCTATAGCGGCCCGCTGCTAGATGTTTAAAGTTGCCTTTTATACTGTAATTGTTGCACCTCTTTATACATAAAAATATTGTTTGGTTGATTCGAAACGACAGGTAGACTCTTTCCCTCCGTCTTTGTCTCATGAAATCGATCTTTCCTTGTATGTCAAACGAGAGTTGGAAATCAACTGCCGTTGCCGCCATTGAGGATTGAATTCACGACCCCTGAATTACAAGACCAGTGCTCTGGCACTGAGCTATAGCAGCCCGGTGCTAGAAATTTAAAGTTGCCTTTTATGCTGTAATTGTTGCCCCTCTTTATACATAAAAATATTGTTTAGTTGATTCGAAACGACAGGTAGACTCTTTCCCTCCGTCTTTGTCTCGTAAAATTGATCTTTCCTTGTATGTCAAACGAGAGTTGGAAATCAACTGCCGTTGCCGCCATTGAGGATTGAATTCACGACCCCTGAATTACAAGACCAGTGCTCTGGCACTGAGCTATAGCAGCCCGGTGCTAGAAATTTAAAGTTGCCTTTTATGCTGTAATTGTTGCCCCTCTTTATACATAAAAATATTGTTTAGTTGATTCGAAACGACAGGTAGACTCTTTCCCTCCGTCTTTGTCTCGTAAAATTGATCTTTCCTTGTATGTCAAACGAGAGTTGGAAATCAACTGCCGTTGCCGCCATTGAGGATTGAATTCACGACCCCTGAATTACAAGACCAGTGCTCTGGCACTGAGCTATAGCAGCCCGGTGCTAGAAATTTAAAGTTGCCTTTTATGCTGTAATTGTTGCCCCTCTTTATACATAAAAATATTGTTTAGTTGATTCGAAACGACAGGTAGACTCTTTCCCTCCGTCTTTGTCTCGTAAAATTGATCTTTCCTTGTATGTCAAACGAGAGTTGGAAATCAACTGCCGTTGCCGCCATTGAGGATTGAATTCACGACCCCTGAATTACAAGACCAGTGCTCTGGCACTGAGCTATAGCAGCCCGGTGCTAGAAATTTAAAGTTGCCTTTTATGCTGTAATTGTTGCCCCTCTTTATACATAAAAATATTGTTTAGTTGATTCGAAACGACAGGTAGACTCTTTCCCTCCGTCTTTGTCTCGTAAAATTGATCTTTCCTTGTATGTCAAACGAGAGTTGGAAATCAACTGCCGTTGCCGCCATTGAGGATTGAATTCACGACCCCTGAATTACAAGACCAGTGCTCTGGCACTGAGCTATAGCAGCCCGGTGCTAGAAATTTAAAGTTGCCTTTTATGCTGTAATTGTTGCCCCTCTTTATACATAAAAATATTGTTTAGTTGATTCGAAACGACAGGTAGACTCTTTCCCTCCGTCTTTGTCTCGTAAAATTGATCTTTCCTTGTATGTCAAACGAGAGTTGGAAATCAACTGCCGTTGCCGCCATTGAGGATTGAATTCACGACCCCTGAATTACAAGACCAGTGCTCTGGCACTGAGCTATAGCAGCCCGGTGCTAGAAATTGAAAGTTGCCTTTTATGCTGTAATTGTTGCCCCTCTTTATACATAAAAATATTGTTTAGTTGATTCGAAACGACAGGTAGACTCTTTCCCTCCGTCTTTGTCTCGTAAAATCGATCTTTCCTTGTATGTCAAACGAGAGTTGGAAATCAACTGCCGTTGCCGCCATTGAGGATTGAATTCACGACCCCTGAATTACAAGACCAGTGCTCTGGCACTGAGCTATAGCAGCCCGGTGCTAGAAATTTAAAGTTGCCTTTTATGCTGTAATTGTTGCCCCTCTTTATACATAAAAATATTGTGTAGTTGATTCGAAACGACAGGTAGACTGTTTCCCTCAGTCTTTGTCTCGTAAAATTGACCTTTCCTTGTATGTCAAACGAGAGTTGGAAATCAAGTGTGGTTGCCACCAGTGAGGATTGAACTCACGACCCCTGGCTTACAAGACTTTCTTTTAATTATTATTATACGGGTTAAAACTACATCGTTCTGCACTCAGGGGTATTGCAAACCCCGCTTAGAAAGGGCGCCGAGCTTTCGGCGCAATTTCCTATTGAGCACTGAGTTCCAACCACGTCAGATCGGAACTTTCAACGGACCACTATTTGATGCGCCGCCTACCATTTTGGCGTTTGCCCCTGGCTTACAAGATCAGTGCTCTGCGACTGAGCTATAGCTGCCCAGTGCTCGGAATTTAAAGTTGCCTTTTATGCTGTAATTGTTGCACATCTTTATACATAAAAACATTGTTTGGTTGATTCGAAACGACAGGTAGACTCTTTCCCTCCGTCTTTGTCTAGTAAAATCGATCTTTCCCTGTATGTCAAACGAGAGTTGGAAATCAACTGTCGTTGCCGCCAGTGATGATTGAATTCACGACCCCTGGTTTACAAGACCAGTGCTCTGCCACTTCCCCCCCCCCCTTATTTTAAAACATTCGACGTTCGAAAACGTTCACGTCACACACAGTCTCTCTGTTTTTTTGTTTTTTGTTTTGTTTTTTTCATGCGTACTTCCACATGACAAAACAGGAATTCACGCACCAACTGTGTGTCAACAAATCGGCTGATTGCAATTCCCGCGACACACATGTGGCATAAAACCTCTAAGCTACTTGAAGGCCTTCGCTACCTAAACGACAATCCTAAGCGAAATCACAAAAGCACGTGGTTCAGCAGCATGCAGATACATTCCTGCACTAAGCACTTGTTAGTCATTCACTTTCGCGCTGCACGAATTCACGTTAATGTTATTTCCAGACCTCTTCAAACAGGCCCATTCCTTGTACTTTTGTATTCTTCTTTTGAGTCTGGTTTTTAGCTCATCGAGGCCGTCCATTTCGTAGCGATCTGACGCTGCAACCAACTCCAATGTCCATTGCATGGCACTAAAGAAACAGGACAACGGAGTTCGTACGTTTTCCTTACAGTTTACGAAGTCTTGCCTGTGTGTCCATAGGGAGTAAATTCCAACCACCACTATCACTTCCCAGATCTCTGTGTGCAGGATGTCACCGAAGTCGAGGAACTTCATTTCCTCCCACTCCATTGTGGTTCCTACGCCTGCTATAGTCCGCGCTTCTGGCCAGAACTGTATGACGTCCCGGCAGTCCACAAATACGTGTCTCAGGGTTTCTTCTTCACAAAAGCAGCTGTCGCACTTGAGTGTCCAGGGTATCTCAAAACCCTTCGCGTGCATCCACGTCTTAACTGGCATTGTCTCCTTGTGGAATTGCACAAACCTGTCTTTGATCCACGGAGCCACTGGCATACGGAGTAACTTTTTGAAAACATCCGATTTTTCCCTGCTGGGGAACACGCTTCTATATATCGGGGAAGGAAACAGTAGGTCGATGACGTCCCAGTATAGCTTTTTCCTTTTAACGTGTATCAAGTACTCCCAAGAGAACCTATCACACACGAACTGCACAGCCTCGGCCACGTCCTTGTAAAACTTCAGGGCGGGGTGCTTCTTGAAGCCACCTCTTGAAGTAGCCGTCCACGTTGCTAGGTATGCCGAACCTATCGTCTGCATCGCTTCTCGTAGGATCCCGTTCATCTCGCCCCGGAAAAACAGGAAGCGCTGGACTACAAGTTTCACTGCTATGTTGACCGTCTGGAGGCCACCACGTAGCTTCGAATGGAACAGGTTGGTGCGTCGCATTTTTTCCATCTGGGATCTCCAGATGAAGGTGGCGAATACCCTGTGAATCCGGTGTGCTGTGCCTCCATCGCAGACTCTAGCCTGTGCGTAATACAGTATTGGTGGGTACAGAGAAGTGTTGCAAATAAAGCTTCTGTTTAAGATAGACAAGTGTCTTCCAGACCACGCTGCTAGCGATCCTTTTAATTGATTAAGTCTTATGTCCCATTCATCTCTTGCATCACATTCTTGCGCAAAGTTCACTCCGAGATATTTCCCAAGTTGCCTAGTCCAAGTCGCTCCTACAAACTGTGCTCGGGTTTCCGGCCAGTGCCCTAACCAAGCCCCTTTGGTCTTCTTCCAGTTTACTAGGGCACCTGACACTTCACAATATCGACTCACGTCCTCCGCAGCTTCATTCATGCCTTCCTTGGAAGAGGAGACCAAAGCGACGTCATCTGCGTAGGCGAGAAGTTTGAGTTCGGCGGTGTCAAATCGTAGTCCCGGTATATCGGTGTTAGCAATAATTTTCCGGCAGAGTGGTTCTAGGTAAAGTGCAAAAGGTATAGGTGATAGGGGGCATCCCTGTCTCATTGACCGTTTCACTGGTATGGGTTTCGTAGCCCTTCCGTTTATAATAAGGCTGGTCGTCAGGTCCCGGTAACAAGTTTCGATCCATTTTATCATATAATTTCCTATCTCACACCACTGTAAGAGCCGAAGTAGGAATTCGTGACACACTCTATCGAAAGCACGGCTGAGATCTAGCTGCAGGACTGCCAGTGGAATACGGCTTGTGGCCGCTTTTTCGCATATCACTCTCATGTGATGTAACTGCGTCGTGATTCTGCGTCCCTTCAATCCGTACACTTGATGTGCGCCTATTATATCCCTCAACGCTCGCTCTAGTCGTGCTGCCAGGATCTTCGCCAGGATCTTATAGTCTGTCGAGAGTAGACTTATCGGTCGAAACTGACTTACTTCCGGAGCCGTTGTGCTGTTCGTCTTGGGAATGAGGACTGTTATTGCTTGTCTCATGGTGGGGGATAGCAGATGTCGACTGTGTATGTCCGCATAGACACCTACAAGGATCTCCGATAACAACTGGATATATTTTTTATAGAACGCCGTTCCGATACCATCAGGACCAGGAGCCTTATTTCCTGCTAATTTCTTGATGGCCGTCTCTACTTTCGCCGTAGATATTCGCCTGTCAAGTTGCTCCTTCGCCTCTTCCTGCAGTCGAGGCATTCCCCGTAGGAATACGTCAATGTTTCTCCTAGCCGTGTGTTGCTGCTTGAAGAGCTCTTCATATTCCGCCACAAAATGCTGCTCAATTTCGATTGGATCTGTTAAGATCTTCACCCCGCGTTTAACGCTACTGATGTTCTTCTGCTTCTGTCGTTTCTTTTCCAATGCTAAGTACACCTTTGACGGTTCCTCATCCTTTTCCACAAGCGTGACCCGGCTTCGCACCATAGCTCCTTGTAGCCTTAACCTTTGTATCTTGTGCAATGTCTTCTTGCATTCTCTTATGTCTTCTTTATACCCCCCGGGACAGCTTTCTTCCAAGGTGATTAACTGCCGTAGCGTTGCCATCGCTGCGAATTCTTGGGCTTTCCTTACCGCGTTCTTACTTTCACAGTGCTCCACCGCCATAAGTCGGATATTAGCCTTAAATTCTTCCCAGTCGCACGCGTTCGTTTTCCCTTCTGCTAACATCTTTCCCAGCAAATCTTGAACTTTTTCATCAAACAGTTCATCCAGCAGTATACTGTCATTCAGTTTCCACGGTAGCTTCCTCCCACTCCTCGATCTCCCATCTTTCCCCACTAACACACACACTTGCACAAAGCCGTGATCCGAAAGGCTTACTGGGTTCACATTGTGATCCTCCGTGCAGAGCTCCTCTGATACGTAAATTCTATCGAGCCTTGAATGTGCTGACCCTTGCCAGTGGGCAAATAGAATGGCATTATCTTCATTTCGTCCTGCCACATCCCTCAGATTGTTATCTTCTACTAAGGAACGAAGCTCTTTTGTACTGGTGTCAGAAAACCGAGTTCTTCCCGTCCGACCTCCTGCTGTCAGAACACAGTTACAGTCACCTCCCAGAGTGACGCTAGCCGGCGTCTCCAGAAAATCCCTCAAGTACCGAAAAAACTCCTTGCGATCCGTAACGATATTCGGGGCATAGAGCGCTACGACTCTTAACAGCTCATTGCCGATAAGACAACCCACTGCACTAATCCTTCCTTCAAGATCGTGGGCAATGTCAGGGACAATTCTCACTCCGCTTCTTCTCCTAACGAAGACTGCCGTGCCACCACTGCCCTTTTGTGCGTTGGAGTGGAAAACTTGGAAATTTCGTCTAAATATCCTCCTCAGTTCCTCCTCTTCTTTCGTGGTGGTAATCTTTGTTTCTTGTACCAAACAAATATCGATACCTCTACTGCAGAGAATATGAAGAAGGCCAAGCTTCCGTTTTTCCGACACCAGGCTGTTGACATTAAACGTGGCGACACGAAGCTTCATTCAGATTGCGAATCATTGAGATAGCCCCCGGTCACGTGGGTCGTACGGTATGGTTGGTTTGAACGCCTTCCAGCGCTTTGAAGTGACCGTCTTCCATTCCCTCGAGGTAGTGACTGGTGAGAGGCTGCTCCTGGTTTCTTCGATTGCCTCTTGCGGCACGTTCACGTCAGACGCGCTAATCATTTCTGCTTCGTCACCTTTGAATTTCTTGGGGGGATTTACTTCTATGTTCGTCTGTTCGATTGTTTCACCAGTTAACTGTACAAACACTTGCTTAACAGCCTTTCCTACCGCTTCTATATCACCCCCATTCTCAGTACTGCTATCATGAGTCTTCCTTTCCTTTCCTGCAAGATTATTCGCCTCCGCATTGTTGTCTTCTAACGTTTCCCTTGTCTCAAGGTCGTCCATGATGTAATCTTCGTTCGCCTGCATTGCTGCATTTCTGGTTCTATCTGCGTATGTCTTGAAGCAGTTATCGCTTTCATGCTCGAATCTGCGACATTCCTTACATTTAGGTACTTTGCATTGTTGACGCACGTGGCCGACACGGCTGCACCTAAGGCATAGAGGCGGTCTCCCTGGTATGGACACAAGGACTTTGTGCGAATAAATCTTGAGCATACGTGGAATACTGTCTGGCGTCACTCCTTCCTTCAGTGTTAACTTTAAATTCCGTGTCGTCGTTTCGACTTCTTTGAAAAAATCGTCACTGAAGGTGTCTCGTTTTACTTTAGCGGGTTCACCGTAGAGACTGAACGCGCTCTTCACAGCCTCATTGGGGATGTGACGACCCTTTGCAAAGCGTCGAATATCAGGTAGCGCTTACCCTTTACGGTGCATTCCTTGAGTTTGACCAGCTTTTCTTTTGCTGCCGCGTCTCGTGTTGTCAGTATCCAGACGTGATTCATCTGGTTGGCACCAAATGATAAGATGTCACCGCCACTCACACTGTTCTTTAACTGACTTTGAAGTCTTCTCTGCGATATGGCCTTCCGGTCACGTCCCCGTGAAATATCACCGTATTTTCAGAAAATTCGGCTGTCGGAAAAACTGGCAGCATCACCTGGTAGTCGTGAACTTCGCTCTTCGTATCCTGAATCAGGCTGGTCCTAGCCGTAGAAACCTCCCCTCGGGAGCTCATGATTCCCGCGTCCGTACTCATCGAGTGCCGGAAGCAGAATGCAAGACAAGTGCTCTGCCACTGAGCTATAGCGGCCCGGTGCTAAAAACGTAACGTTGACTTTCATACTGTAATTGTTGCACCTCACTCTACATAGAATTATTGTTTGGCTGATTCGAAACGACGTGTAGACTCTTTCCCACAGTCTTTGCCTCATGAAATCGATCGTTCCTTGTATGTCAGACGAGAGTCGGAAATCACCTGCTGTTGCCACCAGTGAGGATTGAACTCACGACCCCTGGTTTACGAGACCAGTGCTCTGCGGCTGAGCTATAGCAGCCAGGTGCTGCAAATGTAACGTTGACTTTTATGCTATAATTGTTGCACCTCTATCTACATAAAAATATTGTTTAGTTGATTCACAACGACAGGTAGACTCTTTCCTTTCGTCTTTGTCCTATAAAACAGATCTTTCCTTATATGTCAAACGAGAGTTGGAAATCACCTATCGTTGCCGCCAGTGAGAATTGAACTCACGACCCCTGGTTTACAAGACCAGTGCTCTGCAACTGATCTATAGCGGCCCGGTGCAGTTGATTTCCAACTCTCGTTTGACATACAGGGAAAGATCGATTTTATCAGACAAAAACTGAGGGAAAGGGTCTACCTGTACTGCTGATGTTCTGCTGATGTTGTGTTATTTTGGAAAGGGGAAGCTCAGATCCTGAGGGTCAGTCGAACTGCACCAAGGGAGATTAATTTGTTTTGTCATACATGTCACATCGCTGTGGCATCATGTATAGCATGGAAAAAGCAAATTAATCTCCCTTGGTGCAGCCCGACTGACCCTCAGGATCTGAGCTTCCCCCTTTCCGAAACAACAGGGAGTTCAGATTCTGAACTTCAGTCCTGTGCTGGCAGATCTCATATCTGAATACACTTTGTCTATAGTGAGGAGTACAAAAAACAGTTACAGTCATAGCCACGCGAAATCCCGTGTGCATCTGATGTAGGACATACTTTCCACAGTGTGCCCATAAGCTATACAGATGCTCATCTACATTTTAGACTAAATCCAAAAGAATGCTTGTATCTCATGGCTGAGTTGAGACATATGCCGTTGGAGATTAAGGGATGCAATAGTAAAATTTGGAGTTTTCTCGCACAAATATAAGATACAATTGTCAATAGTGAAATAGATATATGGCGCAGCGATTCTGTGTAATCTCTCTGCATCCAACCATCTTATCTGCTGTGCAGTAACATTTTAATAGCTGACAAACTAGATTTTGTTTCCTTCTTAAGTCGAACAAGACTATAGAACCCTTGGTGAAAGGCCCATCTTGCGACAACAGCAATCCTCACGTCATAATAACAACAAGAGGCACATGGCTGAAAGCAACAACTGCCTGCAGTTGCGGCATCCAGAGCACATGGTCAAACCAGCCCTGGGTAGAAAATAGGTCACTGGGAAGCACCGTCCTGTGCTTAGCCATTCTCTTTTAGGGCATGAATGTTGCAAAGGCGCTTTGCATGTTTGACATATGAAAATGTCTACCCTGACGAAATCACAGCACTATTTAAAGGCATAAAGCAGCATTTCTTATTTCTTGCTGTGAATGACATGAGTGCATTAATGTGGTACAACTTTGGACAGTACAAGTCTCATGCTCGTAACTGTTTCTATTTCCTACATGTAATTAAGACTTAGGCACACTGAGAGGCGAAACGTTGATGCTGTCTTATGTGTCTTTTGTTAAGATGTTGTCATATTCTGCACAGGGCTTGTAATTCTAATTCTCCCATCATATTTGTTCTCGACTCTTTCCATGACCTTTAAATACTGTGGTAATGATGAGGACAGTGCACAGAAGGACAACAGTCAAAATATTGGTAACTGTCCTCCAGAGGCACTTTCCTTCACATTTCCAAACAATTCGCTGGATTTTTTACTAGTTTATACTTATGAACAAAGATGTCCAAAGTGGCATCAGGAGAAATTGTTTCATACTTGTTATCGTGAACATATTTTGTGTGAGTTAGTTGCTGTTTCATTTGCCTCTCACTTGTACTGCTGTTGCATTTCAGGGATGCGTTAGGTTGACCCTCCCCTGTGCACATCTGATGCCCATGCACCTTGGACCTCCTGGCTAGGCTGCTAGCTCTTGGTACATTAACCAATTCCACAAGCAAATGGGGACCCAGAGCCCTGCACCTGAATGCATCACTGTGAAGTTGAACATGGTGGAGAAATCACAAGGACAAGTACAACAAACACACACAGCTTTCACTTGTACCTGGAGCGGCTGTGTCGGCGAGTCATCCGTCTGAATTACATCCGCGGGTTCGAACTGGCCGGCACTGTGATTAAGGTGGCTGCATATGCTGATGATGTTGCGTTCCTTGTCAAAGACAAACCTATCGTTGTGAATGTCATCGAGCAAATTGATTTGTTTGGTCAAGCGTCTGGAGCGCTTGTAAACAAAGAGAAGTCGTTAGGCGTTTGGTTCGGCCACTGGGCGACAACACCTGAACCTTTTTGCAGAATTCCGTGGTAGGAACAAAACCCTCGTTATCTTGGTGTTCCGTTGCAAGAAACCAGGAACCCGAGTAGAATGTGTTCTCAGAGGCTCGACAACATAAGGAAGCACGCTTTCATTTGGAGGAAGAAAGATCTTTCAATTTTTCAGTGAGCGGCGGTATGCAACGTGTTTCTAGCCGCTAAGGTAGTTTACCTTTTGCAAGTCTTGCAATGCCCACGCAAAGTAGTGCACGCCTGTCACATGACTTTTGCCACGACAATATGGTGGTCTACATTTGAGAGGATGCCTCGCGACTATCTTTTTCGAAAGCTCCGTGATGGAGGTCTCGGCCTACAGCACCTCTTTATAAAACAACTGGTCATGAGAGACTGTTTTTTTCGTGAAGAGCTGCATCCCATTCTCGAGGGTATAAAACGCGTCCTTGCATATAATTACGTCCCGGAATTACACGTCATGTTCTTAGAGGGAATGATGCAGCTAACACGCTTTTTCAGGGAGGTCGTTGAGTGCATGCTGTCTTTGAAAGCCAGACTTACCCTTGAATACCTCTTCTCTGACAACAAGAAAACGCTGGCGGCCCACTTGATCCCACTTTTCTGTGCCTGTCTATCGAGATATTCCATCCAGTTGACCAGGCAAGGATGTTTCGGTCGAGTCCAAAGGATGCCAATCAAACCAAACATGAAGACGTTCTTTTACTAACTTCACACATCAAGACAACCTATCAGGGCATGGCTCGCGCAGAAGGGTATATACCTGCCCTGGTCGGTAGACTGCAGATTCTGTGAAGTTCCTGATCCGTATGACCATCTTTTTTTAGTCTGCACAGAAGCCCAGTTATTCTAGCACAACCCCCAGTATAAAGTTTTAAAAACACGACTTCGGCTTAACCCACACACCATACGGTTTCTCCCATTACACCCGAGGGAAAGAGTCAGGTACCATAGTGTCATCCTTATAGCCTTGTACTGTCTGTGGAAACGTCGTGTGGCTGACAGGAATGAAGAACCGTTAATGCCTCCTATGAAATACATTAAGATGGAACTATCTCAACTTAAGCTGTGCCTCATGCGACGATTAGAGCTGCCAGATTGGTTAGAAACGTTGTCTGATGCCCTTACGTGCTTGTAAAATTATGTCCAAATTCAAAAGGTATTCAGTTTTCTCTTTAGACGTTTTGTAATGGCCCTCGGCGTTGCAAGCGTGTGATGTACTTGTACTTGTCTGTATTTGTTAATAAAAGGTGTAAAAAAAAAGTGTGTTAGATTAGCTCAATTGGTAGAGCCCAGGACCGGTAATCCAGAAGATGCGGGTTCGAATCCTACAGCCTGGCTAACCTTTTCAGTGACTTCCATCTTTCATCGATAATTATGGTGCCGCGATGTTACACACAAGGTTTGTCTGCCTAGTGTGGCGACATGCTGCACATGCCGCAGGATTGGACTGCGGATAATTTTGTTCACCTAGGGTTCTTTCGACATGCGCGGATGAGATTTTTGGCATCCGCATCCGACCCGCATCCGCTGCATACACAACCGTTTACATCCGCATCCGATCCGCTGAGCAAAACGCAATATCCGCATCCGACCCGCAAAATCCGCAAGTTTCGAAGGACGCGTAAATACCGCCGGAAGAACGTTGGTATAATTTCAGATGCCTCCATGCTGTCACGGAAGGACTCACGACGACAAGCAAAGGTAAACATTTCAACAAACGCGATATGGAGAAACTTCTGGAACGCGTGAAACGCTACCTCGTCGGTGCTCGCGCAGTTGGAGACGCCAGAATACCTTCTCCCCCGTCTTGGCCGTGCATGATCAAAGGTGAACCCGAGCATGCACTCGCTGTCGGCGTGTAATACAAATAAATTGCTAGTGGAAAAATTACAGCACGCGGTATATCCGCATCCGATCCGCTAACGACCCGCTGGCTTCGCATCCGCATCCGATCCGCATCCGACCTCAAGCCATTCGCATCCCATCCGCACACCGCAGAAAGTGATAAATTTTCATCCGAATCCGCAAGGATCTTGCGGATATCCGCTTCCGTCCGGGGATGGTGCAGGGCTCTATGCCGGATATCTCTGAGACACGGTGCTGGAAGCAATCTTTACCTCCCCCACATTGCTGCCGTCCTCGGCCAAAATTTAGCACAACTTTGATAACTTTCGACAGAAAGGAAGGAAGGCTACACACTTTTTTTCCCTACCCTCGTTCTCAGTGGCCACGTTGCTAAGTGCGGTGCAGATAGGCTTCTTAGTTGTCTTTGCTTGTGGTACTCATCCAACGTCGGGCCCTTCCACCGCCACCACCACCACCACTCATCCAATTAAGTTTCTTTCAAAAAGCAAATATTTTGTGAAATAATTTGATGTTTCGCTAGTTTCGAGCAAAAGAAATAAAAAGGTCAGTATTGTGCCTGTATAATGCTTCATATGTTCGGCCTTGTTGTCTTAATTATCTGCACTGACATCATTTGCGAATTACATTCCCTTTCTTTGGTAGCTCAAAGTAAGACAAACGAATGACATTCGGTGCGACTGTCATTCGTCGGGACTGTCATTCGATTTGCCGTGTGAGAGTGCTAAACAATATCGTTTTCGCGATACCATTTGTTGGTGGACTTGACAGATTCTCTCGTCAGGAGGTACCTCCTGGTCCTTGTACACATATTTGCTTGGTTTCTTTTTCCAGTTGCATGATACCCAAGAGGCGCACAAATTTTGCGGTCCAGCGAGGTTCCCGCCCGGACCGTAAGGAATCTGCACCAGACGACTCAGGCGACATTTCCAAGGGCTCCACGTTTTCGGTCTGTGGCACTGTGGATACTAATAGCAGGGGCTTTTAAAGGGGCGGTCTCGTAGAGCCGGGGCGATTCCGAAACTTAGCCAAAACTAGTTTCAGGAGTACTGTACACATACAACCGTCAAAGTTTCATTCGGAATAACAAGTCGTTTTCGAGGAATTTGTCGAAACGTGCCGTAAGATCAGACGACGAGAGCTGCGCTTCTTTCATGCATACGTCACGTATGACGTCGGCGTGCGGGTGCGTCGTCGTTGTCATGGTAATTGTAATTTGCAGAAGCACCTTGGGTTGAGTAATCCCCTTTGCTCTCGAAATGGGGACACTCAGGCATATACCTCCGCGAATGTAGTCCGAGCATTGACTGTGGGGTCTCCCATAATGTGGCGCACAATCGGATACGTGGAAGCTAAGTCACGTGTTTTCTTTCCGCGAGTATTTAATGCGGTTTTAAATAAACACGTACTACTTCTCCATGTACGTCGTCAGCGATACTTCATTTCGAAGCATGATCAGTGTACAACGGGGAGCGTAATGGAAGCGCGCGTAATATATTTTTGGTCGGAGCTGTAACGCGACCGCGCGCGCCGATGGCCAGCGACTTCAGATTTGTGATTGTGGATGCGGTTGTTCTGCGACTTTTAACTTGTCTCTGAGGATTAACATAGTTGTTCTGAATCACCATGCTTGCCACTACTTAGAATGCGCGTTTTTTACCTGAGAACTGAAAGAAAATGTACGAGAGTTGCCGCGGTGCCCAGTAACTTCTGAAAGTCGTCTGCTCACACCGATGCACTAGCACGCACAAAAGCAGACGATTTCTGTATCCTATCACGGACTTACCCGCAGGGCGGCGTGGCCGTTCTTATTGTTGCCAACACAGATCGCGGCATGCTCTGCAATCTTTCCCAATTTAATTCGGTTATTTAATAACTGTGGCGTGTTTTGTCGGGTAAATTAGCAGTATTCCATTTTCAACAAAGGGCAATCGAATGGTACACGTTATGAAAGAGCAGGGGGTACGAGACCGTCCCTTTAAGTTTCGTGGGCCTCCCGATCGAAGTGGACGGCGTAGCCCAGGCCTGTTCGGTGAATGGGTGACAGCCAGGTACTACAACCTTTTCATGGGATTACAGTCGAAGAGCGGCACAGTGCGGATCCCCTAATCACTTACACAGAAGAAGAACGTCGAATCCTTGAGCCCACTGTGCCAAGTCACAGTAATGCATAGTGCTGTTCATCGTCGGTGCGAGTATGTACTGTATCGAGCCAGGACAGAAGCTGCTCGAACACCCAGGGTCTCCGAAGGAGACGTCGCGGCCGCCATCGCCGTCTTGGAGGGACATCGTTCAGAACTATTACAATGTCCTGAACAGCCCCCGGACCGCCTGGACCACTGACATGACGTGCAATATTCCTGATCGATATCCCTAAGGAACTGAACGTGTGAACCCGAGCCTGATCCCCAACAACCTCGAACTCGTTCGCTTTTGTGTATATGTGTGACACTCGTACTTTTCACTGCTTGATGTATTTTTGATGAGGGTGAGATGTGGTGATAACAAGGGTCCTCATCTTGTGACGCGACCTGGAACAGACGAGGACGGGTCGCGCTGATAACGTTTCACGCGATGCGAAGGGCGCGCGGGGGGGGGGGGCTAGGAAGCTTTAAAAGATGTGTGAGGGTCTACATCAAGGCTTTTTCCTGACTATTGGCCAGGTCGAGCGCAGCTCGGGCTCTCCTTCTTGCAACTGGTATTGTGATAGCTGGAAGTCTAAAGAATACCAACATTAGACCTTGGGTTCCTGTTGGAGCAGTGTTTAATGTGCGACTGCCGCGGTCAGCTGAGAAACAGCTGATTGCCAGCTGAAGAATGCAGCACGTCACGCGGCTCGTTGTTCATCTTCCGTAACGTCGTCGTCATCCACTACATCCCTCCCTCCTAACGTTGTGAATTTGAAGCGTGCGGGAGATCTCCGACGACGCACAGGATATCTTCTGGTAGGGACAGGGGGCAGACGATCAGGAGACGCCATGGACGACGACGCAGGGAGGTCATCGTGAGGAAGTATCTCAGTTGGGTGCCGGGAGCTGAAGGCAAGAGCCACTGGGAGATCTAATCGACCAGTTGGACGGGTTGTGCTCTCGACATCAGCATTTGGCACAACGTCCGCAGAGATTCTTCTCTTCAAGTGATCGGCGTGAACACGGCGGCGCTTCTTACCTTCCACGTCCACGTCGTATATAACATTACCTATGCGTCCCAAGACGACGCCCTTGATCCAGTGATGTTTTTGAGTTGGATCCTTTACCCAGACCTTTTCCATGACTTGGAAATTCCTGGTAGACTTGTTCTGTGTGAGTGGCATGACGACATCGCCACTTTCGCGCCGGGATGGTCGGACCAGGTCTAGAGTCATCCTGAAGAGTCTCTTGTTTAGCAGCTCGCAGGGTGACTTGCCGGTCGACACATGTGGGGTAGCTCTGTATTTCGCGAGAAACGTTCCAACAGGCTCCTCCTCCTTCCCAGCTTGAGCACGACGTAAGTCTTGCTTCAGGGACCTTACGAAGTTTTCAGCTTGTCCGTTGGACTTGGGGTGATAGGGTGGTGTGAGAATGTGACGGATTCCCCGTAGCTCCAAGAAGGATTTGAAATCAGCACTGGTGAACTGTGGGCCATTATCGGTCACCAACTGCTCAGGGGTATCCTGCCGCAGGAAGATTTCTTGGAAGGCCTTCAAGGTGTCAGTCACAGTCTGACGGCGTACTTGGACAACTTCCGGCCACTTGCTATGAGCATCTATAACCACTAGAAAGTGTTTCTTGTCGTACTCCGCAAAATCGGCATGCAGTCTCGTCCAAGGATGTTCTGGGCGTTCCCAACGGTGTAGAGGGACTGGTTGAATGTCCTCTGCGGTTGAGGCACAAGATTCACAACTTTTGACTTTGGCTGCGATGTCGTTGTCCAATCCAGGCCACCAAACATACGATCTAGCGAGCATCTTCATTTTGGTGAGTCCTAGATGCCCTTCGTGCAGCACATCCAAGATACTCTTGCGGTACTTCGGAGGAATGACCGTACGCATTCCCAGTAAAATGCAGCCGTGAGAAATCGACAGCTCACTTTCACGGTGTAAGTAAGCACGAAGTTCCGGCTTGTCTTCCCCAGCAGAACGACCTTCTAGTAAGTGATGGGAGAGTTGGGCAAACACCGGGTCCTTTGCCGTCTCTTCTGCGATAGCAGACGCCGTTACAGGAAGCATCGAAATCGCTTCTGTCGAAAGAAGGTTAACATCTTCCACGTTTGCTATGTTGTCAGTCGCTATTGCACGGTCGAAATCATCATCCGGCCCCTGTGCAAGTCTCGACAACCCGTCGGCGTTTCCCATCTGATGAGTTGGCTTATACTGTATGTCGTATGTATAGCCAATCATAATCAATGCCCACCGTTGCAATCTATTAGCTGCAGTGACTGGTATGCCTTTCTTTGGACCGAAAATTGTAGTGAGAGGTTTATGATCCGTATATAGCGTAAACCGTCGTCCCCAGAGATACTGATGGAACTTTTTCAGTCCAAAAATGATGGCTAACGCTTCCTTCTCGATTTGAGCATAATTCCTCTCGGCTGATGATAATGTCTTCGAGGCATGGGCTATCGGCCGCTCCTTTCCGTCGATCTTATGATAAATAACCGCGCCAACTCCTTCTGAAGAGGCGTCCGCTGCCAAATAGATTGGTTTGCGCGGGTCAAAATGGGTTAGAGCGTCGATAGACGTTAGTTTCTGTTTGAGGCCGTCGAAAGCGTCTACGCAGTCCTCAGACCAGCACCAAGGCATGTTCTTACGAAGTAACTTATTTAGCGGTGATGACAAGTCTGCCAATCCTGGTATAAACTTGCTGTAGTGTTGGACCATGCCAAGAAACGCTCGCAATTCGGATACATTCGTTGGCTCAGGCATGTTCAACACCGCAGAAACTTTCTTCGGAGAAGGGAAGAAGCCTTTTGCTGACACAACCTGTCCAAGGTACTCCACTTCATCTTTCAGGAAGGCACACTTTTCCTCTTTCAATACAAAACCATATTCCTTGAGCCTTTTGAACACAGCTTCGAGATTTTTGTTATGTTCGTCATCATCGCAGCCCGTCACAATAATGTCGTCTAGATAGCAGGCTACATGATCTATCCCTGCTGTCACTTGCTCCATGGTGCGTTGAAAGATTGCCGGTGCCGAAGCGATTCCGAAAGGCATTCGGTTAAACTGAAATAAGCCCTTATGTGTATTGATGACTAGTAGCTTCTTCGCTTCTTCGTCTAGCTCCATTTGTAGGTAGGCTTCCGAAAGATCGAGTTTTGAAAACTTTTGGCCTCCATTGAGCTTAGCGAAAAGTTCTTCTGGTCTCGGGAGCGGATACTGTGTGATATCCAGTTGGGGGTTTATCGATACACTAAAATCGCCACAAACGCGCACTGCGCCGTTAGGTTTAGGTACAACTACAATTGGTGTCGCCCAATCTGAATAATCTACCGCCGTCAGAACTCCATTTTTGCACTGTCTCTCCAAGTCGTTTTCAACCAAGGAACGTAATGCGAACGGAATGGGCCTTGGTTTGAAAAACTTCGGGGACGCGCCATCTTTGAGTTGAACGTGCACTTTGACCTTTTGGCATCTGCCGAGACCTTTCTTGAACAATTCCCTATGAGTCTCTAAGGTATTAGTCAGAGAAGAGGGTACGTTATCCAGAGCTCCCACAAACAGCTTGTTAAGATCAACTCCCAACTTCTCAATCCATTCTCTGCCAAGAAGATTTCTGTGGAGAGACTCAGTAACCACAATCTCCAGGTGATGGGTTCGACCTTGGTATGCAACTTCTACCTGCCCTTGACCCTTGAGAGCAATTGGATTTTTGTTGAAACCTTGCAAGCTATACGAAGGTGGACTAAGCTTCGGCTTCCCAAGCTTTATCCATGACTGGTGATTTAGAAGTGTATGTCTAGATCCGGTATCAACTTGCAGTTGAACGTCCTGTCCTAAAATCGTGCAAAGCACAAACTTGCCGTCTCTCTCTTCCGCGAGAAATATATCCGTGACAGCTTTGATTTTCCCCTTTTTCATCCTGGGGTTGTTCTTGCACATTTTAGCGATATGACCTTTCTTCTTGCACAAACGACACTCTTCCTGTCGAAATCGACACGCGCTTTCAGCGTGATTGAAGTTACCACATCGAAAACACCTAACTGGTTTAGAGTCCTTGCTTTTATCTTGCACTTTAGCAACGGATGAACTGCTCGATGCGGTTCCTTCTTCCAGCAGTCGCGACTCCTGTTCAGCAGAAAGTATGCTTTCCGACAGCTTCAGGGCAGCATCTATGGTAAGACCCTTCTCAAGAACTAACCTTGCCCTGAGTCTCTGGTCCCGTAGACCGACGATAAATGCCGTCAACAACGACGAAGCTCGAATGTCTGTCTCAGACTCGTACTCACAGTTCGAGATAATTGCACGTAACCTCGTCAAAAATTGTGCCACCGATTCCGTTTCCGCCTGCTTTGCTGAGAAAAGCCTTGCTCTTTCGAACTCTTTAAAGCGTTTCGGCGCGTAGAATTCATCTAGTTTTTTGATGAGGTCCACAAACGAGACTTCCGTGACGTCCCTCGGCTGAACCAGCGAGTACAGTAGCTTGAAAGTGTCAGGTCCTAGCGACGTTATGAACAAGTTCCTCTTGTCGGTATCCGTCGCAATTCTGGCTACATCCAATGAAGCTTGAAACCTTATCTTATATAGCTTCCAGTCTTCCTTTGTAGGGTCGAAGGTCCCCGGTCCATGAAATCGATGCGTAGCCGATTCTCTTCCTTGGAACTGGCCTTCTGCTGCTGCGTCCAACGTAGTCATCTCGTCGCCACTGTGATAGCTGGAAGTCTAAAGAATACCAACATTAGACCTTGGGTTCCTGTTGGAGCAGTGTTTAATGTGCGACTGCCGCGGTCAGCTGAGAAACAGCTGATTGCCAGCTGAAGAATGCAGCACGTCACGCGGCTCGTTGTTCATCTTCCGTAACGTCGTCGTCATCCACTACAGGTATGTAATAAATGTCTTGTTGTTGAGTACTTCTCCTCTATTGGTAAGCGAAATCGGATGGCCCGCAGAGTTTAATGGCCTGCGGTGAGGCAGGGAAGAAGCGGTTTCTACAAAGTGAAAAATAGCCGGAGCGCTGTGGCCGCACATGGATATTATGTTTACTAGTCGATCATGCACTCCCAGCCGTGGACGGCAGTTTTCTCCTACTTGGGACTCATCGGCACGGTGCAGGGACGTGACACGGTCTTGGGTCGGCACGAACAGTATGTGTCGGAGAGACATCAATGTTCCACGGTGACAGCGCCACCTGTGGAGGCCGCAGCGCGAACCAGCAAGTGCATGCACAAGTGAAAAAGATCCGGAGCTCTGTGGCTGCAAGGACGGTGGATTTGAATAATGACTGGATCCATTTGTGCTATTTCGCATTTCCCAGAAAACATCAAAATACTAAGGAAGGGAGTTGCCTCAGGACAGTTATTTAACGGATTTAGTTCATTAATCGTCCAGAAGCTGCATACGCTATTACACGACGTCGCAATTGCAGAAACGAAATTTATGCTGTTTGAATAGTTTTTTTTAACACTGTGTCGAATTCCAAAAAAAAAAAAGCACTCCTGGTGTGGATCCCAAACAGCAGAGGCGTATTCTAATTTGGGTAGTACGAATGCTCGATAAGATAGGAGTTTGATGTGAGCCGGAGCAAGTGCAAGATGGCGGCGAAGATATCCCAGGGTCCTGTTTGCCTCAGACACAATCTTATCAATATGCAGGGACCAACGCATTGTTGAATCTAAATGCAGGCCTAGGTATTTATACGTGGGAACGCCTAACAGCTGGGAGCCGTGTAGCTGATAAGATGAAGAGACATGTGAAGGGGAACGTGAGAAGGATATGACCTTGCACTTAGTGATGTTGAGAGACATGGACCAAGTGTTACTTATTTTGAATTTTTTGAGTTTACTAGTCGATCGTGCACTCCCAGCCGCGGACGGCCGTTTTCTTCTACTTTAGACTCATCGGCACGGCGCAGGGACGTGACGCGGTCTTAGGTCGGCACGAACAGTATGTCTCGGCGATACATCAATGTTCCACGGTGACAGCGCCACCTGTGGAGGCCGCAGTGCGAACCAGCAAGTACATGCACAAGTGAAAAAGACACGGAGCTCTGTGGCTGCAAGGACGGTGGATTTGAATAGTGACTGGATCCATTTGTGCTATCGCGTATTTACCAGAAAACATCAAAATACTAAGTTATTTAACGAATTTAGTTCATTAATCGTCCAGAAGCTGCATACGCTATTACACGATGTCGCAATTGCAGAAACGAAATTTATGCTGTTGGAATAGTTTTTTTTTAAACTCCGTGTCGAATTAAAAAAAAAGAAAGAAGTAAAATCTCCTGTATATTAAAATCACTGTAATTCACTGTAACTCAATTAATTTTCAGTGTAACTGTAGTTGTAATTTGTAATTCAGTTTAGTTACAATTCTATTTGGTAATTGTGATTTAATTACTATTATGAGCATGTAGTAATTAGTCGTAATTCAGTCACGTTTAAAACTAAATTTGTACACGTCTCCAGTGGTGACACTCGAAGATGGGCGGCAGGAGGCTCAATTTCCCCTTTGTAGAGTCCAATCAGTGCGACGTAGCCATGTTGAACCCTGAATTATTTTGTCAGAGGGCGTGAGCACGGCTTTCGGTAACATTTAAATGGTGCTACTCATGTTCAGGAGAGCGAGTTTACTTAATCAGTACCTTCCTTTACATCTTTCGCGAAACGGTGGGGGAATGGGAAATTCTGTAACGGAATCTTTGTGGCTAAATAATATTAAAACGAACGCAGCTGTCAAGCAGAATACAGTCCCCGCCGCAGGCTTCTGATGTTCACATGTTCCACAGTCTAAGAACTCGACAAGAGTAAAAATCCACACTCAACTTCCACACTCTAAGAAATCGAAGAGTAACACAAAGATTAATCGCAGCCTCTAGTCCCATTACTCCCCATTTTAGTTCCCAAACTCCCCCCTCATATTCATCATCTTAAAATAAAGTTGTTATTTTTCCTGTAACCCTGAAATTTACACCCCAGGACTTCAAATAGCCACTGACCTTCGCAAAAAGGTCTCCTGAATGTAACAGTCTACGTAAATATGTGCTCTTCGTGAATTTGGTAAAATAATACTGTAGAACTTAGCTAACTCAGCAATTTTCCAACCACATCGAGGAAGAAATAGTTAGATAGAAGAAATAGATTGTTTCTCGCGAAATTGGTACCCTATGCATGCCGCGAGATCTCATGTCACTCGACATATCACGGTTTGCGGTTTAATTCAAAGCTTTGCCAATAATGCATGTGAATCATGTAGTTGGGACACTGAGAACAGAGCGTGAAACGCGGTCCTCACCCTGTGACACTCATGTAGTCCCATGTATTTACTCCTTTCTGTTGTCCTCTCTCCATCGGTCCACGCCTGTGCGCGCCGCTCATAGCCACAGAAGGAACCAAAAACATGTATTTATTCGCTAAGGGGACTAATTGTTGTGGCAACGCATTTAGTTCCAAAAAGGGCTAAAATCACTCGGCGTACAAATCCTTCTCTCCTTGATTGAGCGCATAAGTGAACGAGGGACCTGTCACGACTGTATAGTGTCGTTCCTTATGTATACACCATATGGTATGTGTAGCGCAGATGCTAGTAAAAGCCGATCTGTACATACTTGATGTAACCTTGACAGAAAGCGGTTTATGTTTCGTAGCAACCACGGAAAGATTAACGCCGCAGTGCCGCATTAGTTAACCCCTTCCCCCCTCGAACCATATTAATATATCATAGCCAGCGCTAAACATGATCCTGCATACTGTTGCCTTATGGAACTTAGCGTGATGTCTGAGCGTCACGAAACACGTCTGGTTCTGAAACGTATCTGATACTCAACGCGCTAATAGCAGCCCCCGAGCAAAGAGAACGACACGACTCGACAACAAATGTGGCGACATCATTTGCCGCACGTGTTTGATGGTGTTCCGTGGGCAGCATCGCATCACGATCGTATGAAATTCGAAATGAATATTTAAAAACGTCGTCGCAAATGGGGCTTGTAAATGTCATCGTCCCCTGTTAAACACGGGCATGTGTTTATGATCGGACAAATTTATAGCAGCGAGGAGTATCGGAATACACGACTCGGCGTAAAAATGTGGACTGCCGCGAGTGTCATAGCAAACGTGTGTGTACGTAGTACGTCCAGCTCATTGAATTAGGATGTGGAAGGTGGTGTTGCTGCTGCTATGCGTATCGGGTACGTCTGGCTTAAGACAGTGCATAAGAGACAATGGAAGAGCCGCTTGACTCCAGTATGAATCTAACTTGTAACTTAAATGTGCGTATTTTCTGTTTTCAGTTCTGAGCAAGGTGCCACGTAAGTCAGTTTAACTTCTGGGGTTAAATGGTACTATTGGCGACTGTGTTAATTGCGGCTTTTCCAACTTTGCATCTCCCATATTCGGCAGTAGTCCGCCATAAGCTTCACAGTTATGCACGGAGAGGTAACGGAATCCTTTTCGTTTCCGTTACCGCCTCCGGTACTGGCCCATATTTGTGTCTGTTTCAGTTTCCGTTACCGCTATCGTCGTTCTCGCTTTCATTACGGTTCCGTTTCGGTTTTTCGTGCCTCCCCAACCCCAGTTTGATGTTTGCCTTCTCTTCTTCTGCTTATTTTTTTTCCTTTTTTGTAAGATTAGACACCGTGACACAACCCAATATATCTACGTATATATTCTGAAATCTGCTTCAAGGAAATTATTTTGTGCACGCTAGAGACAACATTTATTCAAATATATAGTTCTGGGTGGCTTCTTTGGACAGCTAATATGAACAAGGTTTTCACGGTTACTCTCGCTTGCAACTTGCGAGTCACCATAAGCATATAAGAACTGTGCTCTTTCTATGTACTATGCTCGGTGTTTCACGAGTTTGGCTGAATAACTCGTAAATAGGTGGCGCTATCGAAAACTTTTCTTTTCAGTGAGCATCTGAGACGCTGAGACGTCCGCTAAGGGCTGAGCAGTGAGCGGCTGTCTTGCATACGCTCAAGAAATAACTAAAATTCCCAACCTTTAAGTTTTACTTCGGACGCTTTCGGAATATCTCTTCAACCGATCGGAAGCTTCAGCGAAAAAAATGTTCGGGAAAAAACGAAAACGCAACGAAAATATAAAACGTCGACACTTAGCGATTTTTAGAGTAATTCACTACTTTGGATTTACATATTTCTTGAGCGTAGCAGGGTACCGACTTCTCTCTTTCGCTCAGCTATCCGTCTGCCAATTACTTTCATCTGCCTAGTTCACACGGGGTGATGGAAGACAAGGAGCAGCCGCAGAGCGTGTCTTTTCCCCTATGGTTCAAATACACCCAAGCACCTCTTGTTCCTGTTCCATGCCTTTGGTCATCCCCCCTTATGAACCAGGAAGATAAACCTGTATCTGGCAGTTGGACAGCCGAGCGAAAGAGCGCATTGGTTCGCTGCGTCGTGCAGGAAATATGTAAACAAGAACCAATTTATAAATCGAAGCATCCTTGAGTGCCGACGCGGGCGTTTTCGTGAAATAGTTTTTGCTGAAGGTTGGTAAAACAGAGGTTCCGAAAGCATCCGAAATAAAATTTCAAAGAACGTGAAGAAAAACAATGTGCAAGTTTCCGGCGATGCAGAATCAAAAATAACAAAGACGGTTAAGAGCATCAGCTGTTTACTATATACATTAAAAACGAGACTTTCGTGCAGTAGGCTGCACTTCTTCAGGTTTGAGGACCTGTTACAAGTGGTGAAGCATATGTCAAAAAACCAAGTCACATGGTACAAGAGAAAAGGGTAAGGGTGAAGAGAACTACAAACGCGATACAAATATCAACAAAAATGAAAATGAAAAACAAAACGCAATCAGTAGGAGGTGGCTCGACAAGGTGAGACAGACATACATACAGACGAGTCTGAGTTGTACGTGGAGGAAACCAGTGAACAGCACATGAATAGGTACAGCAGCCAGTTGGCACAAAAGGCTTTAGAATGCGTACGGGGAATTAGGGCTCAAGGGCGGAGGATTGAGGACACACAGCACCTTGATGGCTAAGAGCTTCCAGACTCTGGGAAAGTAACGCGGAGTTGGTGTCTTACTGATTGTGTATCATCGTGTATGATGTGAAAAACGGCAGACAAGTTATAATACAATAAATAGACTCATAGTGTAAAGGACTGTAATGGACCGCCGTACACGTTGATGCCGTGCGGCTGTAACGTTGCAAATTTCGAAATGAAAAAGGATTCTCGATTTTTGCGTTTGATGTCATTAGCGTACCCGGATTCTAAAATGGTGATAAGTATATGCGTATGCAGATCATGTCCCGGAAGATTAAAATGTAGCGATACAGGTGACTGGCGTTTATTAACAATATCTGATTTATGGCCATAAAATCTTTCACGGATGGTGTTACGTGTTTCGCCTATGTATTGTTTATTGCACAATTTGCATGTAATGAGATAGCAAACATTGAATGAGTTACAGTGAAGGGACTGCCGAATAGAGAAAACGAAACCATTAACAGTGCTACAGGTGGAGGTACATGTTGCAATAAATAAGCAAGTTTGGCAGCGGTTGCTGTTGCAAGGAGCGCAACCGGGACTCTGTTGATTATTGCGAGAGGAAGTGAGTAAGTCGCGTATGTTACGTGATCTCCGAAATGTAATAGTCGGAGCATTAGGGAAAATGTCTTTGAGATATTCATCGGCGTGGAGTATGTTTAAATGGCGTTTGAACACAGATCCTACATTACGGAGTGTGCGGTTGTAAGGTGTAATGAAAGTACATTTATTATAAGGCATCAAGTCATAATAAATGTACTTTCATTACACCTTACAACCGCACACTCCGTAATGTAGGATCTGTGTTCAAACGCCATTTAAACATACTCCACACCGATGAATATGTCAAAGACATTTTCCCTAATGCTCCGACTATTACATTTCGGAGATTACGTAACATACGCGACTTACTCACTTCCTCTCGCAATAATCAACAGAGTCCCGGTTGCGCTCCTTGCAACAGCAACCGCTGCCAAACTTGCTTATTTATTGCAACATGTACCTCCACCTGTAGCACTGTTAATGGTTTCGTTTTCTCTATTCGGCAGTCCCTTCACTGTAACTCATTCAATGTTTGCTATCTCATTACATGCAAATTGTGCAATAAACAATACATAGGCGAAACACGTAACACCATCCGTGAAAGATTTTATGGCCATAAATCAGATATTGTTAATAAACGCCAGTCACCTGTATCGCTACATTTTAATCTTCCGGGACATGATCTGCATACGCATATACTTATCACCATTTTAGAATCTGGGTACGCTAATGACATCAAACGCAAAAATCGAGAATCCTTTTTCATTTCGAAATTTGCAACGTTACAGCCGCACGGCATCAACGTGTACGGCGGTCCATTACACTCCTTTACACTATGAGTCTATTTATTGTATTATAACTTGTCTGCCGTTTTTCACATCATACACGATGATACACAATCAGTAAGACACCAACTCCGCGTTACTTTCCCAGAGTCTGGAAGCTCTTAGCCATCAAGGTGCTGTGTGTCCTCAATCCTCCGCCCTTGAGCCCTAATTCCCCGTACGCATTCTAAAGCCTTTTGTGCCAACTGGCTGCTGTACCTATTCATGTGCTGTTCACTGGTTTCCTCCACGTACAACTCCGACTCGTCTGTATGTATGTCTGTCTCACCTTGTCGAGCCACCTCCTACTGATTGCGTTTTGTTTTTCATTTTCATTTTTGTTGATATTTGTATCGCGTTTGTAGTTCTCTTCACCCTTACCCTTTTCTCTTGTACCATATGACTTGGTTTTTTGATATATGCTTCACCACTTGTAACAGGTCCTCAAACCTGAAGAAGTGCAGCCTACTGCACGAAAGTCTTGTTTTTAATGTATATAGTAAACAGCTGATGCTCTTAACCGTCTTTGTTATTTTTAAAATTTCAAAGTTAGAAATTTTATTCATTATTGAGAGTATGCAAATGAGCCATTCAGTGCGCAATTATTGGTCGACGTCTCAAGGACGACGACTAAAAATAAAGCCTTCATATAAGCCCACCTGTTTACGAATTACGGGGGATTTTCGTAAGACACCCGGTATGCTCTTCAGCCGTACTTACATGCTCCAGTTGGACAGTCCGTTTTAGTTTTAGTTCTTCGGTTAATTTTAGTTCGCTTCGTTTCGCGCTTCGTCCTGCGGTAAACGAATTATTACCACCATTATTTTCGTTTCTGTTTGAGGTACTCTGAGTGCGCGATGTCCGTATCTGTTTCTTTTATTATTATCTTTTTTTCTTAATAATTTTTTTTATCGCTCTGCGGATTGCTTTTGCCCACCTGAGGGTACTGAGTGTGCGATAAAAACACATGACACGGCACTCGTTTTTTAACGTCCCTCGCGGAAGACGGCGTGTCTAAGCAACTTGTACCCTGCCACCAAGTTGCTGGCGTCCTCGACCGGGTTCGAACCCGCGATCACAGTATCAGAAGGGGAACACGCTACCGACTGAGCCACTGAGGCCGTATCTGTTTCTGTTATATTTCCCTGCAGTTGCGTGCCTGAGTACTTCGCTACCCTTCGCTGCTCACTATTTCATTAATTTCAAAGAGTTTACATGAAACTTCAATTTAAACACGGCTGTTCTCGGGCGTGCAACAACAACAACAATGAATGTCTGAGTACTGATGATTACATCCCAAGCAGCACAGCATCCTGGCCCAGTACTGGCCCAATATTTGTCAAATCTTCGTCCAATATTGGGCCGGCATTGCCAATATTGGTCCAATAGTGGGCAACGATGTTATGCTGCTTGAGATGGGAGACTTCCGAGCGGTGGTCACCGCACCCTTATACACAGCTTCAAAGATGATGAGTAAAGTGGGGAGCACTAAGAGAAGCAATTCAGGGGTTTAGAGTTCTTGGAGGAGGCTGGGCAGCTTAAACTAAGCCAAAGAGGGAGCGAAGAACTCGGCACTGATGGGCAGGAGTGCTATATGGGCCAAGGGCTTTGGACACGCCGAATAGTCGGCAGTCCAGGATTTCAAGTTTTGGTGTCTAAGCTCCCCGCATCCCGTTGCTCGCACGTGTACAGGTCGTAGTCCTCAATTACATGGTAAGTTGAGCACAGCATCATGCTACATTGACCCAACCTACACTAGAACACCGTGGTGAAGGCGACGTGGACCTGTAGGTTCATCGTGTAAACTTTACACTTATATCGTGGAACGTACCGATGCGACAAAGCAGCATGAATACCGTAACGCCCGTCAAATGCAGCTCTCGGCCGTGACTCGCCACGAGCTTCAGCGGAAAGTGGCAACGCTTGGCAACGCTTATCTCATACCGTCTTAGTTGTCTCGCGACGCAACCCCCAATTATTATTATTATTTATCTCAAATCGCGAACTACCAAAACGGTTTTCTCATACCCCGCGTGACGTTTGGAGGGCGCCAGCTTCAAAACTCACGGTAACGCTTGCTGTGAGAGAGTTCAAGAGTGGGACCCAGTACCCTTCGTCCATTCTTTCCATGTTATAAATCCATCGTTGAATATCGTCGAGAATGTAATCCATCGTTGGGTCAATGGACCCCAAGAAGGGGCTGGTCCTGGCAACGTCCTCGACACACAGCTTCTTGCTAACATCAAGCAAGCAGCGTGGCTGCAGGCGTATGTTGAGATGTGTATACGACTAATTGACTCTAACGCGTGGGCACGTTTTGCTGCGGCACGGCACTGGCGTATGTCTTTCACCGAAGCGGACCTCCGGTAACTATGAAGAAGAGATCAAATAAGAGACGGGTGACCGGCAATTGCATCCATCGTTTAGTATACCAGTATGCATCCGCTCCCGTTTGTTGCTGGGGTGTCATTCCAATGCAGAAAAATGCGACACCTCGGTGTTCCGTAACCTTACGTCACAAGCTGTAATGCCGTAGACGCCGACATGACTCGGGACCCACCGAAATCGCATTCGTGTGGCTCGAGTAAAGAAGGTCACTCTATATTACGAGGATCGTGGAATGTACATCGCAGGCGACCTTGCACAGATGCACCAAGAGGCCGATAATTATGGGAAAGCGGCAGTAACCTCGAACAGCCCCATGGTATTCGAAGTCCTATGGTATCCAAAAAGTGAAAAGAGCTTTGAGGGCAGAGCGTTGTTGTGCTGGATTGGTGGAGCGGCTCATTATTTCATTCTTTACATCCCTACCACCATGGAGGTAGAGTAGCGCCCCTACCGATAAAAACTCTCATTCATCATCTCAAAATAAAGTTGTTGTTAGTGATGGCGTTCGTGATATGGTGTTCGTCGATATGGGCGTCCGTTTTTGCTCCTCTTGCGACAAATATGATGTAAAGTAAGTATCACATCATTTACCTAAGATGTGCCACACTCTTCTGAAAGCGTGGCGATAAATGTCTTAAAGTCGGCGATCATTCCAGGATTTTTTAAAATGTGATTTTTCTAAAGTATAACCGCCCCAAATTCCTCAATCTTAAATACTACGTCCGAAAACAGATAATTGAAAAGCTGATGGACTTCGTGTGACCAGGGTTACCAGACAAAATATACGACGTTCATGTCACTGTTTGCAGTAGGGTGGCACACTATACAATGGGAGTCATTCTATTTATTCATTTTTAAAGATTTGTTCGTTTATTCCCTTAGGGTATGTCCATTGTTTACGCTGAAATATCGATCCATTCCTTCCATTTGCAGGTGAGAACAATATGTATAAGCACTCGTGCGACGAGCAGCCTGACGGAACAAACTGCGACGCCCACTGTCAAGTGCAGAGGTCCAGTATGGTAGCCAAGGGTGCCTGCCACGGTGGAAAGTGTGACTGCCGTTAGTCCTCGGCGTAGTCGTCCATTTGAGGTGGTGGGGGGGGGGGGGGGGGTTCTCTGCTGATACTCCAATAAACTTCTCATTCAAAACACTATTGTTGTACGAGAAACACGGAACAAGTACGTTGTCTATCTTCCAGCCGCAGTGAAAATGTATCCCTCTGGCCTTCGCAATCGGCACTGAACACTCCTCAAAAATAAATTCGTTCCATTAGTGCAATTGATAAAAATTGGTAATTCGTGGCTTTACGTCTCCACATAGCTATGATAATGAGTGACACCATAGGAGTCGGTGCGTGGATTAATTTTATCCACCTGAAGGCTATCTAACGGCGCCCAAAACTCAGCCCACGCCACCCCGTATCGTCTCGCAGACGAAGACGGCGAGCTACTATATACCGGGCACTTGATACAGCTCAGCTACACGTAAATCGACCACAAAGTTGACGATTACTTGGAGGGGTGCGAACATCCAACCTGTAATGTGGCACCAGCGGCATGTAATGTATTCAAGGACCAAAAGTATGCGAAAGTAGTCCGGAAAGAGCAAAGCTATAGTCGCGTTAAATCTAATACCAGCACATTTAAGCCCGCATTGCGGTTGTTCCTATCGGTTGCAATAGCTCGCTACACACTTGTACGTCGGGACAGACAGAGCGCCGACACTCAAGCAATAGGCCATATAGCATTTTAAGCGATACCTGACGGCGCTGCAGTACAATTTCTACGGTGGAGTAACTCTGTCAAGATACGAACTACATTTTCTGTCGTACATACGTTAAACGTCGCAACGGTATAAACATGATGAAACAACAACGACAACAAATAAATTAATGATAATGAATGGGGAAATTCGCGACGTAAGGTGCGGCGGTGATGAAACAAGCCTGTGCAATGGGCAACACAAAATCCGACAAAAATACACAACGAAGCTCAAAGCACGAAATACTTCAGGCAGAACCACAAAATATATACATACACTACCCACAACTGTCTGTTGGAATTGGAGAGGGAAAACTGATTTCCAGACAGAATTTGGGACAACACAAGCTAAGCGGCTTCCAAAAGCCTCTTCAAGAACAGGTATACTATAACTGATGTCTCGCTAATACAATGTCCAACCAACTGAATGGTGATAGAGATCCTTGAAGTTTTTTTTTTTAAGTCACCTGTTACTCCTTGTGCATCAAGATTGTCCTAGACACAGGAACAAGGCAAGCTTATGATTCCAGCACAAAATTTGACAACTGCACACCTGTCCTCGTAACTTCTACGCAGGAAATGGCAACGGTAATGATAACGGAAACAGAAACGGTATACATAGTTTATTCATTGGATAGTTTTAGAATATCGTACGCTATCGCCTCCTCGTACGTAAGGATAGCGTTGATGGTTCTGCGCACGCCCATAACAAGAGAGTTTCGCGCAGTTCGCTGAGCCGCCAACGCTGTCTGTTACGTACGCTATCAGCTTTGCGTACATCGTGCTAAAACTCTCTATTGACGTCACCCATCCAGAAGGCACTATGAAAAGGCAGCCATGATGTAGGATGATGATTTAGAGGACTGTTAACGTTGAAGACATGGAAGTTACTTGGATATAGTCCGGATAATATCACACGGTACAATAACTCTGAAACCAGATGTACGCTGTCAATTATATATGGGTGAAGGCCTGATCAGTTAAAACCCGAGGACGTGCAAAGTGGTGGCAAATCTGCTAGCGACACTGGCGCTCTCGTACGCTTACATCATGTGAATAAACCGTATAATACCGAAATCGGATATGCTAAAGATACCGGAAACAGAAATCAGAAACACATCACACAGTCCTTCATTACTTGTAACAAAAACGGAAACCAAAATGATCGTCCGATATTGAATTCAGGGAATGACAATTCCTGTTGTGTGATGACATCGCAGATTTTTCATTTTATTTTTTATTTTGGTGACTTCATTTCCTGTAATACAGACTGTTTCGCCTAACGTCAAAACAAATCGTTCTAAAAAAAAATTACTTGTCTGAGTACTATGGGGTCAACGCTATATCTGACGCGGGAGATTCCGCCATCACTTCTGATCACTTTTGTGAAATTTAATTCGCGAGAAATATAATTTTCGGAATTGAACTCCGAAATTTAGTCACATCTATTCTTTTTTACGGAAACAGGATGCGCATGCCCATTGTATTGAAAAATACATTCTGTGTTACAACAGTAATAGCAAGAAAAAAATGCGGACACTGTCGTTTCGAGAGGCGCAAATTGCCGGCCGCGCTCTGATTTACGACGGAAGCGATGCGACGACTCCCTGTCCCAGCTTTTTCTCTTTCCCTTTTCAAGCTTTTGCTCATAACAGCCGCATGTGGTGCGTTCGTAAACGTGTGGCGTTCGGTTGGTCACGTGACAGGGTTGTACCACGTGACCCCAGAGCAGACAGCCGTACGCGAAGCGTTAGAACGGATGTTCACTCTGACCGCGTACGCATGGAAGCGAGCGGCTTTCTACGGATTATGGGTGGGAAGACGTTATGGACCTCCTACAGGATGGCTACGTCGTGTCGTAAAATCGCATAACACGACAAAGACAAAAGCAATCCAATTCTCAATGGTGTCAAGATACAGTAGGAATATGCAATCGAGATTGTTTTCAGGCAGAGCAAGCTTGAAAAGAACAATACTGCATCACGCTAATTTTGCTTCGACGGTGACATAACTTGAGCGCATAGAATACAAAGAAAGAAAGAAAAGAAATATTGAGATAGAGAACAGCAAAACCTGCTTTGGCAACTGCGGAGGTCAATCTCCTTCTTTCGCTTTCGGAAACCAAGTCATATAACGTGCTTTTAAGAAGTGTGCCAGCTTGTTTGTTTTCGAGCGGTGTTATGATGGTCCATACCGCGACACGGTGCTTCTGTTGGGTTATTCCCAGCTCTGGTTATTCCCACGGTACGTGTCACCAGTTTCGTCTCCTAGTTCTCCGAAAAAGAGCAGACGCAACCTGCTTGACGTCACTACTCTGTCGAAGGCCGCGTACCCATATGCTGCAAAAGCGCGTGTAACGCGAATGCGGAGCGGAAAATCCTTGCCGGTGTGGTGGAGAAGCCGCTTCCACGTTCCGCTTTATCTCGACCGCGTAATGCACTATTTTTAGCGGCATGCCGCACATCTTGTCCAGTCAGGAGGGAACCCACACCATCGTTTTTGCTCGGGCCACCCGCGCAGTATGCAGAACGTTGACAGAGCCGTCACTGTAAATATCTTGAGATCCACGGAAACCGTAAGCGGTAGCTGATGCTGGGCGGCAAGCACTCTTTCTTGCCGCACAGCGGTAGCCCGCGCGCCGTTTCCGCACATGCGTACCGCATGTGTGTACGGACCCTTACCCATCCCTGCTGACCGTGGGAACGTGAGCTATCTCGTCAGTTTAATCAACCTGGTTTTGAAACCGAGGTGCAGGTCGGGACAGAAGTTTACGGAGTACGCGAGCGGCGTACTTTTCTTCGGAGCGACACCCTAGCGGCTGGCGGAAGCGGGTGGGTTGACTGTTTCGGAGGGGTGGAAGGTTGCGCTGTTAGCGAAACACAGAGGTAGCTTCCACTTCCCAGACACCCCCAAGCGACACCGGAACTACTACTGCGTGTCGCTAACAACGCACGCTTCCACCCCTCCCAAGCAGTGAACACAGCCGCTTCAGCCAGCCGCTAGGGTGTCGCACCGAGGAAAAAATACGCCACTCGCATGTTCCGTAAACTTTCGTCGCAAACTGTATCTACGTCATCGAGTTATAATACCTCTGGTACACGTCCAGCCTTCGACGACCGTCCAAACCGACTGCCTCGAAAAACACGCGTAGTGCCAGCAAGCGTGTAATGTGTCAAATTCTAAACCGGTTGAATCCAATGCTGTTTGAGAGGTTGACACATTACACGCTTGCTCGCGTTTTTCACGGCAGTTGGCTTCAACGGTCGTGGAAGGCTGGCCGTGTAACAGGGCTATAACTCGACCCGATTTTGAAATGACGCTTCGAGTAGAATGCTACTCCCGATTTAATTTGAGTAGACGTAAAGGCTGGTTCACGCTGTCACGTTTACGCTTGCAAATACGGGTTACGGGCGCTTACGGTGGGGGTTGCCATGACGACGAAGAGACGGCGCCCGCAAGATCGTTTCCGCCAGGGAGCTGAGGCAACTTCAACTTTTCTCCCGCAAGCTCCGTAACCGTAAGCGCACTGGCCAATAGGATGGCAGAAAAGTTCAGATGCCGCGCATGCGTTTTGTCTCGCCCGTCTTCTTACAAAGATGGCGCAAACATTTGCTGTCTTAGAAGCTCTTATTCTCCAAGTTGAGAAGTTTCCATGGCTATACAATAGCAAAAGAGGCGACTCCAGGAATGCCACGAAAAAAGAAAACTAATGAATGACAATTAGTATAGCAGTGGGTTCACAGTTAAGAACATCGTCAAGGAATGTCTGATTCTCTTCCAAAGCAGCCGGCACCGGGGTGCCGGACGTCATGCCACTCTGTGGCTCTATTTCACTTTTCATCGGAAGGATGGCGCTCTAGGAGGCCGCTCCTCATTAGAGGAACGGAGCGCCGAAACGCAGTAATGTGAACGATGGAGGAGCGCAGCCGGCAACGAGATGGGTACTACGTAAGCGCAACTCGTAGCCCATAAGCGCGAACGTGGCAGTGTGAACCAGTCTGAAACGCACCCCGTACGTTCAGCGTAAAGTTATCTGAAAGAAGAACTAGGAGAAAACAGGAAGGACCGCGTTTGCTCCGCCGCGTCTTGCATTAATTTGTCGGAGAACTGAACTAGGCCCACAATTTGCGCACTTCGAAACAGGGTTTTTTTTTCGTCTATTTTCATCTTTTTCTATTACCATTTTTTAGTTTTTTCATTCACTGTGCACTTGTGTCACTTGTTCATGATCCCATAGAGCCCATGGATTCGGAATCTATAAGTGCGTGCAACAATCATTGCTGTCAGTGCTTTGCATCAGTACGCTAGTGGCGCATTGCCTGTGCCATGGGAAAGCTTTTTGTGTAATTTTTCATGGGTGAATATTTTCATCTTCGAGGTTTCATTTAAGTTCCAAAATTTCAACATGTCAAGAATGCGTTATTTGCTGCACAGAAGCCCTGGGTTGAAGCCAACCATCACCATGTGCGCCATGCATTCCGAACACATACTTTGTGAAGAGTTTGAGACCACTACGAGGAATCGGAGTGTTCTGTATTATTCGTGAAATAGTCTACCAAATGGAAAAGTTTGCAAACTTAAAGTGTACTCATGTAACTCGCTACTGTATTACTGAATGTGCGGTCTCGGAAAATGCGCCAAATGCACCTATAACGTGCGAACAAACCCCTTCAATTAGCGTGTAGAAACGTGCATGTAATTAGCATGTAACTTTGTAGTGCAATATGAATGTTGACGCGGCTGCACAATGGTAAGTGAGAGTGTTCCAAACACCGTCGCTTCGAAGAAAATGTGTGAAAGCGCGGCTGCACAGGGAGCCTACTGATAAACCGGTGCGATACACATGCTCGTTCGGTCGGTCATTGCGTGGTGAAGCGGCACACAAGCGGTCGGAGCCTGGCCAGAAACTGCTTTCGGGAACCGGAGAAACAAACCGCTTGGATACATGTGGCGCCATCTTTCGTCCAAAATGGAAGACAGAAAACAGTCAGCCTTCCGAGCCAATGAAAATATTATCACGGAATTATCTGTGTAACCACTTTTGGAATAATGCGTGCACACGGACCGCGCTATTCAGTTGTTCTGGCAGTGCAACAGTTCTGGCAGTTTTTAATACCCCTGTCACACAGGCAGTCTTCAATTATCATTGAAACCAATCGCAATTGAACATGCGCTTAGCGCCACCAGGCGGGTAACTTGTCAACGTCTCAAACAGCGTTGCATCCAATGCTGCTTGACAGGTTACCCACTTGGTGGCGCCAAGCGCATTTTCAATTGCCATTGGTTTCAATGATAATTGAAGACTGCCCGTGTGACAGGGGTGTAATACGAATAGCTTCACGCTTGTGTACTTGAGTCCTCCCTGCATCCCGGCCTGGTCATGCATGACTCCACCACGCGAAGGAGCCCTTAAGAGCTTGCACATTCCATCCGCCATCGTTCCTGCCATGCCCATCCTACTTCCCGACATTTGGCCAAGCGATCCAGCGGGTTTGCTTACAAAGTGGAAGCACAGTTTACCTCCCACTGCATCACCAGCCAAGGGTTCATCTGCAACGCTGTTGCTTCCGTCCTTCCTCCATCAATCGCCATGGAAGACCTCTTGCTTCATCGCCCTCAAGGAAGAAGTCATCAAGCGCGCTACCGCTTCCGAACGTCGTCCTGTGAAACAGTTATTGACAGCAGGAGACCTCGGCGACCCAAAAATCCACGCTATTGCTTTAACGATTGCAACATATGTTGGGACTTGCGGCCGTGTGTGTGTCAACTGGGACAGCGACTAAATCTGAGACTCAGGGAGTATGGCCTGGCTATTAGGAATAGCACTCCATCTGGGTACCTGTCGACACACACGAGAAGATGTGGATGCACAGCTTTATTTGAAGAGGCACATACAGACGCGTTCTATCGAGGTCAGACTACAAGGAAGGTCGACAAGCATTCCTTATCGCGGAAGGTATCGCACACTACTATCGTACTATCAGGGTACTATCGCATTGGCACACGTAGTTGCGTAAGCACCCCCTCTATTGTGCTGACAACTGAGGAGATACAGTATCTCCGTCGTTCCCCACAGAACAACTCCTACATAGCTAACAACGAAAATTCCGACACCCCTTTCCCGTTTACCCCTCATACGTTTAAGCGACTAGGTCAAACTACATGCCTTTTGTTGTGAGTAGCAAGGTGTGTGTGTGTCGTTGCATTTCTGTCCTGTTTTTGTGCCTGCTTGACCTAAACATGTGACTTGCGTACTATATACGGTAACAATTATACGTAGTAACATGGGCTTCAGTACCTCTTGGGAGATTGGTTCACCCATTGAGGGAACTTTTCGCCGTGCATTCTTCCTCCAACTTCCAAACTCGTGCGTATGATATTGACTTCTGCTGGAGACGTCACATTGCACAACCTCACTCAGACCGCTAGCAACTGTCTCGCAACCGCGCGACTCAGAAATCGCGGAACTGTCAGCACAGGTTTCTCTCCCCACATAGTTGGTGGACTCTAATCAAGCCACGACGTCACCCCTCACTCTCACCGACAAGCTGCAGAACTGTTGAACAGCCAGAACAACTGAATAGTCAGCCCGTTAGTTTACGGGTGGTAGGCTGTGGTCGTCCGATGAAGGGCGCTCGTAGTGTAAGTACGCTGGCATAACTTCAGGCAAAAATACAAAGCCGTGATCACTCAGGAGGATATATGGAGCGTCAAGACGTAAAACAGCCTGTCGTAGAATATAGAATGCGATCCTTGGGCTATACCTCATGGAACAGCAGCTGTTTCCGTGTAGCGGGAGAGACGGTCAACAGCAGCTATAATCCACCGGTTTCCCGACGTTGATAGCGGAAGCGAATTGAGGAGATTGACTCCCACTCTGAAACGGAGACTCGGGGGGATCTAGAAACAGGAGGTGCCCAGCAGGTGTAAGGGTTGATGACTTATGTCGTGACAGTCAATGCACGATTTCAGATGACGGACGACTGTCTTGTACATTCCAGCCCAGTAGAACTTTGTCGAAGGCGACTGCTTACATAAACCGAGATGACCTGCTGTCAAGTCATCATGTGCAGCCGCGATGACATAATTCTGCAACTGACGAGGGACGACAAGCAACAAAGCCTGTACAATGCTGCGACAGTTCTAACTATACAAAATTCCGTACACGACGGTAAATAGCTGTGCTGAACGGAGGTTCAGTTGCCCTAATCCTATGGTACGCTTGGACAGGGTTGGATCTCGCAGTTCTTCCGCCGGTATGTCAAGCGTGTCGATGGTAGAAATATGGTCAATCCAATCGTTAGAATCGTCCCTAATGGGATAACGCGATAGACAGCGAGCACCCAAGGTAGGAAATGTAAGGGGCCGCTCGACTCACGAATGATATTCACACGTCGTGACGTGTGTAGTTTTGTTCCGGTGTTTCTAATGGTCGTCCAATATCAGCATCCAAGCTTTCGTGACGTTTATGGCGTTTGTTTTTTGTTTTCTTTTGAGTGGCGGAGGGGGCTATAGTATATATCCTAGGGAGTTATAATGGAGCGCTGGAAAAGACCCTGTTGCAGGGTCAAGTGAAGTACTGGGAAGAAAGCACAACGATCCCTTAGGACTGATCTACCAGGTTGCAGACTTGTGCGTAACGCGTTACTAGTAATTGCGTTACTTGTAATCAATTACTTAGTAATTTCTCGAGTAATCAGTTACTTTACTGTCAAAGTAATCTTTCGAGTAATCAAATACTTCTCTGAGTAATCGATTACTCAGTAATTGATTACTTTTCCGGCACAGATTAACTTTCAGATGTTCTGCCCCAACTCAAACCCCTCGTGCGGTCAGCCTTTATTGGACCCTCCTCCTATAGCGAGCGGAGGTCATTGTAATAACGTTCCGGAATTTCAGGATATCTTTCCCTAATCTCTTCTTACACCTGTGTGGTGGTACCTGAAGAATTGGAGGCTTAGTGAGTCATGGGGAAGTTCCACCCAAAGTTTTCCCACAATCGGGTCAACGTGTTTCCGGGTGACAAATACAGTAGAGGTACATATCTACTTGTCCTAGGCAGGTTTGTTTTTTGTGTTATTTCAGCTGTTCCGCCGTTTAACTTTCGTTTTTCTTTTCTGACGCACATAAAGACTGGGATAATTTGCGTGAATACACCGTAGCGACCGGAGTAACGCGTTATTTTCTACTCTTTACTGAATTACGTTTGGGGTCGAGTGATTGGTAACGGTAATCAATTACTTTTTCTTCGAGTAACAGGCATAAGTTTGGGCACGCTGCTATGCCTTACCCCTTTGCATACCCTTCATTAACACTTTCGCAGCCCAGCCCGCGCTGGATTCAAAGACGACGCTAGCAGCATAGAAGCTCCTCAGGCTCTTCATGTAAAATATTTCACGACAATGTGTTACGTCATTGCAAACAATACGTCATTGCAAACAGCCAACCATATTATCAGTTCTCGTCCTTGTGCGATTGGCCGGAACCGATGATGATGACAATTTCTCGCGCCATCGCACGAGTTCGTTCAGCACTACGATGCGGCAAGTTGCTCAGCGTGTGAAAGGAGCCTGTACGTCCTGCCACTTCAATTGCGTGCACCCTTTGCTGGAACGAAGTCGCAGCAAAACTTGCATCGTGAGAATCGACCATAAGAGTTATTTGAGGAGCAATGTACAGAGCGTACTCAAGCAGTGGCGGAGCCAGACCTCCAAGGTGGGGTGGGGGGCTCGATACGAAAACTCGCTCCCCCCCCCAGTGATCCTGGGTGCGACAACACACATATACTTGTCCACACCGCAAAATGCGGTTGAAAAAACAAACAAACAAAAGAACGAAAATAATTTATTTGGACGTTCACAATACGATTACATATATAGGCTGTCATGTCCAATGAGGTGGTGTCACGAGAATAGAAGTATTTTGAGAAGCTCATACTTTGAAAACCATTCAAGAGGGCTGCTTAGATAGACGCCATGAACTGCAAGAACTTTCGCGATCGTCACACTGGTCCCCCCCCCCCCCCCATATATTGTTTTCTCCTCGGATTTGCACGATTTGCGTGGATCGGGTCGTGGCACGTAGGGGGTGCTCGAGCCCCCCCCCCCCCCCCCCTAGCCCCCTCCGTGGCTACGCCACTGTACTCAAGCCAGTTTTCTGTTGTTGATCAAACTATCGGTCCAGAACGCGTGTCTTATATTGGACCACTGTACTTTTACTATATGCAAGCACAATTCGATCAATCTGCTGTTATTACAGTCTCCTACATGTGGAAATATGCAATGAATGGGTGCACGTCAACTGTATGAAAGGTAGTAGAGCTCATATGTACTTTATTTCATTGGTTCACCTATGAATGAGAAGTGCTGAGACCACGACCTTGGGACCACGAAAATGATCGGCGATAAGTACTGTGTCATGATCCCATTTCTGTCTTTGCGGAATGAATTGACGGATTTTGACCGCTCCTGTGTTCGCTTGTTTTTCCTTTTAGTAAACGTTTCATGATCGGCGCCCTTGAGCGATGCTCGCGTTTGTTTGTTTGTTTTTGCTTTAATGAACGTTTTATGATTGCTTGCTTATGCTTTTGATAAACGTTCTATGATCGGCGCCCCTGAGCGATGCCCGCGTTTGTTTTTGCTTTTAATTAACGTTTTATGATGGCTTGTTTTTCCTTTTAATAAACGTGTCATGATCGGCGTCCCTGAGCGATGCCCGCATTTGTTTGTTTGTAAAAAACGCAGAGGGAAACAGTCCATAATGATGCATTGTCCCGCGAAACGACACAGGAACAAAAGCGGGGCATACCTCTCACCGCCGGTGTCCCGGTCCACAGCGCATCGCACACGAATCACATGACATGCTCAATGAAAGGGAAGGCACACGCCAAAGAACGCCCTACTATCAACCAAACACGGGCGCAACGGGCAGATCATTCTAACAACGCGTGTTCCATATGTTTAATAAAGCAAACAAACGCGAGCATCGCTCAAGGACGCGAATCATGAAACGTTTATTAAAAGCAAAAACAAGCGAATACAGGAGCGGTCAAAATCCGTCAATTCATTCCGCAAAGACAGAAAAAGAAAAAAAAAAGAGAGACAGAAATGGGATCATGACACAGTACTTATCGCCGGCCATTTTCGTGGTCCCAAGGAACGCGCGTCCCTAGGTTCACACAGTTCACAGATCGAGCAGCGGCATCTCTGGAACACGGGCCAACTCAGGGCCATGGTGGATGGAACGACCCAGTGGACGTAGCATCGCGAAAAGCACGTCTCCGTCTACGTTCGAACCTCTGCCCCCAGATGGCAATGAAAGTCGACTCCGCCCACGCGTCCTCCCATTGGCGCGCTCCGGGTGGGCGGGGCGCGCCAGGGAGAGGGAAAATCTGAGGCCAGATCTCTAGAGAATAGTCGTCTCATATATCTCAAAATGTGCAGAAACTGTGTTGGTATAATTCGTAAGAAAAGGAAAAGAAAAAACCGTTCCTGCAACTACGTTACTTTTTTGGTACCTTTACCTGAACTCCTTACTTTTGAGTTCCAAAACTCCATGATGAACCCATTCTCTTCCATTTTATCAAAGAACTTTGGGGTAAGGTCCTTTTGTGCAATTCCCGTCCGTAAGGTAGCGGTGGAACTGCTTGCCAAAGTCGGCCACGCTCTTGCGGGCAACGTCACGGCTATCACAGGTGGGGGAATCGTGCGTCCTGGGCCGGCTTCACATGGAACTGTGCGGACATTTTTCTTAAAACGCCCGAGAAAAACCCAGGGAAAACACATATACAGCGCAGAAGGCGCCCTGATTGGAACCCGGGCCAGCTCCCAGTCTCGTCGTGGAATGCCATCAAATGCCTCGTCTACACATAACGCTAGGTTGGGTCCTTCCCGTCTACTACGAGATGACACCCATGCGCCATGATAGGCAAGCCTGAGCGATGGGCAAGACACGTAAACAAACACAAACACGAAGGCTCAAAACCAGCAAGACGTTTAATTGATAACAACGAACTTCATGAACATGTAGACGGTGCGTGGGAAGACAGAGAGAGGGGAATAGGGAATTGAGGACAAAATGAGTTGAAGGAGGTCAAAGGAGGCGCTTGAAGGCCGGGTGGATACATACAGACGGCTTGCCTATCATGGAATTTATCCACCAGCTAGCCTGCATTTACGCCATTCTGTTAAACACCCATGCGCGCTCATTTTCCGTCGTACACGAGGCCGTGTGTCTCCGCTTTCTCGTTTCTCCTGGGGAACGCTATATATTCTGCTTTGGCTGTGTTTTCAGTGGCGTTCACCATATAGCGACAGATACTGCATTTATAATGGTGGGAGACAGCTCGATTAAATCTCACACTTGGAGCGTTTCTGTGAAATATGCGCGGAGGTTGACAACCCATCGAACTTCCGATTCCTCCTTTGTGCTCCGAAAAGAAACTGATTCAGTGATCATAATCATCCAACGCCAGTCTAAGGAAGCACATGAAGACACGGCTTCGCTCATCATATAGAAGACTTGCATTGATGTATCGGAACTGTTATGAAACATGCACCATCATGTGTGACACCGAAATTTGGAATCATTGAATGACTCTCTGCAATAATGACGTAAGTGAAAATTTACATGTTTGAGAAATAAGGAAAAGAACTTTCCAACGAACTGCCACAGAAGTTGATGAAGTTATGCCAAGTCACCTTTCTCACATAGGGTAAAGTGGGGCTACTTGAAGACGGGGGCAAGTTGAGGAGAGTTTGGGTTTTTCACGTGGCATTTTCTTAGCAATATTTTTTCTCGTCTGTGACACCAGGATTCAGGTCGGTTCAGTTCAGTTCAGTTTAGTTTATCTTTGCACCAAGAGATAATGTTGAGGGGACTGGGCAAAAAGCAACACAAATGTGCTTGACAAGGCCCAGTCTCCCTTCGTTACATTTGGCCAACAGCTGCAGTGCGGGCAAATACAAAGAATACAATACAAGGCAAATACAATACGAACAATATACAAATAATGTTGCGTGCAAATACATTAATAATGGTTGAAGGTATAGTACAGAAACAGTGAATATCACAGTCACTTCTGCATTTCAAATAAATTAGCAATACAGGTATTAAAAGGGTACTACAAGTAATAATTGAAAGTATTAGTGTTACATACTTAAGTCGCATCCGACGAGGAGGCTTCCGAAAGGATGAACGTCCTGAATGCACCAACTGTCATGACATCGGGCTGCATATGGCAACTATGAAGTTCATTAAGTGAACAAGATAAAGCGAAACTTCCCAAGCAGCACAATGTACTGAAAGTCGAGTGCAATAGGGGTAGACGGGTAGGTGGAAGGCCTTGAACACGCTCTTGCAACTAAAGAAATTGATAAGACACATACCGTCCACCCCTATTGCACTCGACTTTCGGTACATTGTGCTGCTTGGGTTAGCATTTGAGCACCGTAGTTAGTTCGACAGCAGTAGACTACTCATCCACAAATGCACGCTGAGTCGAATGGGATTGAAGGTTGCAAAGTGATAAGAACTGTGTGTCCGAAAGGTTCCGATGAATGATGTAGTGTTTACCGAGTGCGTAGCGATAAAGCGTTTCTACTTCACATATTCTGTATTTGTTGAACAATTATTTGGTGGAATGATCATACCGCACATTTTCAATTAGGCGCTCTGCCTTTTCTGTAACAAAACAAGAGATGTAGATGTTACGCTTACCAGTTGTAGCCCACACTGAATGGCAGTATAAAATGTGCGACATAATTAAAGCATTCAAGATGAGCATCTTAACAGAGGGTGGTAATATTTCAAATTGTTCATAACACATAATGCTCGCAATAGTTTAATTTGATATGTGGCTAATATGATCATCTCATGTCATTGTATCTGACATGATGGACGCCAAGTATCTTCACACTCTCTTGTTGTGGTATAGACACACCATCCATGTAAATTCCCAATGGGGTATCAAAAAGTTTGTTCTTGTTTTGTTTGCGTTAATCACTACGATCCGTTACTCTTCGACCATCTGGACACCGCCGATAAGACAGAGTTTGCTTGTTGAGTAAGTAGTTTTAAGTTGTGACCAGATATGATAAGACTTGTGTCATCCGCTTATGTGATAAAAACAGGTTGATGCCGAACAATTACTGATACTATTAATGTAGATGTTAAAAAGGAGCGGCCCGAGGACGCTACCTTGTGGAACACAGTTTCGAATCAATAACTTACGGGACAGACGTCCATTGAGTCCCACGCACTGACACCTATTATTGAGGTAAGAGATGAGGAGGGCAAGCGCTAGCCCACGTACACAATGCGATTCTAGTTTTTGTAAAAGTGTGGAATGAACTAAGAGATCGAATGCTTTCGTGAAGTCAATAAAAATCCCGAGAGTGTACAACCTACGTTCAATGTTCCACAATATCAACTATTTCATTGTCAGAAGTGCGCTTTGAGTAGAGCGGCGCTTTCGGAATCCAAACTGCATACCTTTGAGGACAGAATGTAATGAGAAAAAAGGGTTTAGCCTTGAGTGTATGATAATTTCAAGTGGCCCTTGTGAATTAAAACAACTTTTGCTATTTTCATTTCTAGGATGTAAAGGTGTAAGAACAGGGGAGAGGAACTCTATGACATACTTGAATGGGTGAGCATAGTCATTGTCTGGGCTTTAAAGTAAGGTGTTGACCTACTGCACGTGGCTTTTTAGAAAGACGTGAGACGAAGTTTTGCAGATGTGTGGGGGGGATATAGATTTATTAGAGGGAAAGGTCTGCCAGACCAAGGTCGGCATGTTATTCCAAAGAAAAAAAAAACTCATATCAGGGATACGCATCTCAGATCTTGGTGGCCAGGCCAGTGCTCTTCCGAAGTTGGAATAAAGCTCTTGTGACGGCCCATTGTTGGTGCTCATTCACAGGACCAAGAAGTGCGGCCTGTGTCAGTTGGTTGTGCCCGAAGCGCTCGATGCAGCGTGAAAGGGTGGTGGCTGGTGTACTTGCAGGTCAGCAGGAGGTGCGACGTGTCCGCAACCAGATGTGGTCGAGGTAAGAGAGGGCTTTTTTTGTCTCATCTGTAACTTTCGCAGACATTGACTTCCAATTCGCTCATTGCTGCTGCTCGGCTATTAAAATATGACCTCGCCATTATGATGCTGTGTCACTGCCCTGTGTTTCCACGTGCACTACTCGTGTAAGTTGATGAAAATATGTAGCCTGTCATTTTTGGCTCGCACGAAATAGATATCTGGTTTAGCACCATAGTAATTTGTGGATCATTTCTCAAAGATTTGGGGATTGGTCCACTTCATCATCAGAATATATACGTTGTTGTTGTTGTTGGGGATTCAGTTAACAAATTATGGTACAATTTAGGCGATTAGTCTGACTGCTATTAACGAAAAATTTCAACTGTCTTCAACATAGATGTGATGTGAATAAAGAAAAAAAAATGGGGATGTTAGTTTTGACGAAGTCAAACTGGCTACCCCAGTACACTTAATACAGAAAGTTCCAACCGATGATGAGATGATGAAAACACAAAGGGATGATGTCCAGAGACGAACAGAGATGATAATGGAGTTCAACATGTAGGTCAAAAGTTCAAGAGCTTCGCCCAAGTGAGAGTAAAGTGGCGGAATCGCCGGGGGCACACACAGGACACATCACACATTCACCGTGTCATAGGATGTCCATAAGCCCGGTTGCATTCAAAAGTCTTCAAGTGCCCTTAGCGCCTTGTCGGACGAAGGAGGACCTAACAGTTTCGTGATGTCGAAGGCTCGAGAGTCCACACGAGAGAGGCTTGTCTCTAATGTCCTTCGGGCATCGACGTATTTCTGACACCTGAGAAGGATGTGTTCTACATCCTCTACAACGCCAACTCACTACAGTTCGGAGTCTCGCTTTCCGATTTTGAAGAGGAGACGTGCGCTGTACGGTACATTGAGCCGTAGCCTATGCAGGACAGTTGTCGTTTGTCGCGTAAAGGAAGGTGGTACCCGAAAGCGTAACCCTGGGTCAACCTTGTACAGAAGCGAATCCCGAGCCGATCCTGTTAACCAGGAGGTGTTGCACATTCGTTGTTTGAACTCGTTCAGCATTCGCCCCGCGTCACCCTTTGTGAAATAAATGGGCATCACCTGGGCGCGCCTTAGTTGAAGAGCCCGGCGTGCAGCAGCGTCCACAGCCTCGTTACCTGCAATGCCACAGTGGCTAGGGATCCACTGCAGTTGGATGTCATGACCTTTTAAAACTGCTGCATGGTGTGCGTGGAGGACATCTTGCGCTGCTGTCGCCAGAGATCCCGTGGTAAACATAGTAGGGTACAGTCGACCCCCGTTTATCCGGACGGTGCCGTTCCCGGCGAAATCGTCCGGATACCGGGGCATCCGGATAAATGAAACGACCGAATAGAAACGTCCTACAGAGCAAGGTTTAATTAAAACACAGAAATCTCGTCAATGACAGCTGTTACATAGTAGTGTAGGCACTCGATTCCTGCAAACTTTTGCTAATTGCATAGAGTTGAGCCACGCTGTTGCGCTGCTCGAAGAATGTCAGTGCAGTCGCAAAGTGTCAATGTCGGAGCCTTGTTTCTCACTGGCGTCATCGGCACCGTCTTGCTGCACATCATCGGAGGCAACAGCAGCAATCACACCGTCATCAGTCATAGCTGCACACGCGTCATCATCCTTATCAACGTCAACGTAGCCAGAAACCGCAGCATCATCTACGGCAGTCGCAGTGAGCCTCTGCATCAGGGATCGCAGCTCAGCTAGGGGAATGTCTTCATCGGCCAACGGGACGTAAGCAGCAGTCCCTCGGGTTGGAATTCTCCCCTCTAGAACCGGACAGTTGCTCGAGATATTTCCAAATGACTCGACTGGTCAACGTGACCCAACGCACACAAATAGAAAAGGGGGTCATCGTGCACGGTTGTCTCCCCTACAGAGGAATTTAGCTCCCTGACGTGTGACGGGAATAACCCCAAAGCAGCGAAAAGGGTGACGAAGCGGGGTCAGCGTCTCCTCTTAATCACGGTAGTCCGGATAACTGAAGCTGCATTACAAGAATTTTCGACTTTCGTTCCCTGGAATTCTTGTCCGAGTCCGGAAGCTGAAGTCCGGATAAACGAGAACAAAATACATGGAGGAAAATCCGTTCCCGTGCCTTTTGTCCGGATACCGCGGGATCCGGATAAATGAAGTCCGGATAAACGGGGGTCGACTGTAGTTTCATTTTAAATCGAACAACGTGTGAAAGTCGTATTTTTTAATTCGCCCAGAAAAAATATATGTTAGAGGACAGCTCAAACGACGCAAATTGCGCCACGTGCGACGCTCGTGCGTGTAGTAGTTTCCGCGTAGGAGAGGGGGAAAGTCTGATGCTGCTTGAGCACGCTTTCTTCTGGACCGACTTTGACGGGATCTAGCACCGCTAATTTTATGTCTACGAACTGGAGGTTTTTTGTGATTATAGGCTGCACCATAGACACTGTCGGCAGTCACCCACAGAACTCTGAGAGCCACAGATTTTCTGTTAAAAAATGCCAAACTTGGCGTAAACGTTCAAAAAGGCCAAACTTTGTTACCAATTTGCTTCATGACGGAACCTCTGAGAACATCGAGCTTAGTGCCATTCGATAGGACATTGAAAGAGTTTTCGTGCTGTATAGAGCTCATTTTTCTCAGCCCAGTTGTTTCTGTGTTATTAGCTTGAGAATCACACATGGTAGGCGAAAATTGCCAATGTTGCATCTAGTTTTCTCAAAAATGCCATCTTCGATTTCCTTGATTATTTTTCAAAAGGTGGCGTCATGTCTCTACTTTAGACGCCAAGTGAGACAATCTTTTATTTTTGCCTGAGAGACGCGCAGCGATTTTTTTTGTCAGGCAAGGTGCACGAGGCTGCGGCCTTGCGCGCCCCACCCACGAGCACGAGACCTTCAACCTCTTCTTTGCTACAAGTGTCCCGCTGACAGAGAAATCAATGACCACACTGCGTGAGCTTGTTGTAGTGTCCCCAGAGCATCACTTTACGTTTACCCAATGGCCTCCCAGTTCCGTCAGGCTCATTCAAACCGTGGGAGAGTACATGAGTTGCCTGTGCGCCCTTGACGAGAAGCCCCAGTTCGACGAACATGCCGACAAAGCAGTGAGAAGAAAAGAAGCGCTTCGTAGAGATCTTTATCCACTGGTAACATCTTAGCTTTTGTTTCAGGTTGCCGCCAGTCCCCCAGGAAGTGTGAAAGTCACATCCTTTTCATTGGTAAAAGAACGAAAAACGAAAGTTTCGAAAACCGTAAAATGTGCCCATTGCGAGACCCCTGCAGGTGGTGGCTGCCGCCATTGGATTAGCATCATCCGATAGCTTTACACATGTCCTTTCACATGATATGAAGTGAATGGGTTCAAGCGCATGGATGCCAGAAGGACTACTGAAGACCACACCGAGGGTTTCAGGTACCTACGGCTACCGGAAACGAGGGATTTTAGTTGTGCGTTGTTCTGTCGGAAATTTTGATTCCCACGGTGACACTGATACATCTCGGTGAGGGCTAACGTGTTATACTTCAGAGCAGCAACTGTCATCACAGCGGTCTTACGGGTTTTGTACCACTCGTCGTGGTTCCGAAATAACGCTACAGAGCATAAAACTAATTAAAGAGAGCATGCACACCTTCGGAACTATCACTTATAGCGCCCAAGCTAAGAGGCGACTGCAACCACGCGACCACAAGTTTGTATTCTCAGATGTTGTAACTTTATGTCCCCTGTGGCCGTAGTTCTGCCTTTTTAATATTAACTCGCACGACAGCCTGCCGTGCGTATGTGTATTGCCGTGCGTATACGCACACGTCGTGTGTGCGACTCCCATGAATGTGCGTAATAGGAATTTCAAGTCGCCCACGAAAGTATTGCCCTGCGTCTCCAAAGGAAAAAATAAACATACGTACCATAAGTGCAAAATAAGTACATAATGCAACATCTGGGCATTAAATTACAAAGCAAAGACTACGGAGCAAAACGCGCTCGTAAACATACGAAGAGCGCCTTTGTCTGGAAAAATCGCTCCGCGGAAAGGTAGACCTACGTCTCAATCAAAAAGAGAAAAGGTATTTTACCAGCAGCGCAAAGTACCGGCATAATTCTGCCCCTGTGGAATAAATCGTGAAAAATATTCCGGCTTTTTAGAAATTATTAAGATCGAACATGCAAAATTTTCGCGTACCACTCGTGGTTTTGCGATACTAGGCGGACAAAGAATGCGCTTGAACCCAGTCACTTTATATCATGTGAAAGGTCATGTCTAAAGCTATGGGATGATGCTAATCCAATGGTGGCAGCCACCACCTGCAGGGGTCTCGCAATGGGCACATTTTACGTTTTTCGAAACTTTCGGTTTTCGTTCTTTTACCAATGAAAAGGATGTGCCTTTCGCACTGCCTGGGGGACTGGCGGCAACCTGATACAAAAGCTAAGATGTTACCAGTGGATAAAGATCTCTACGAGGCGCTTCGTTTCTTCTCACTGCTTTGTCGGTATGTTCGTCGAACTGGGCCTTCTCGTCAAGGGCGCACAGGCAACTGAGTCTGACGGAACTGAGAGACCATTGTGATGCTCCGGGGACACTACAACAAGCTCACGCAGTGTGGTCATTGATTTCTCCGTCAGCGGGACACATGTAGCAAAGAAGAGGTTGAAGGTCGCGTCCTCGTGGGAGGGGCGCGCAAGGCCGCAGCCTCGTGCACCCTGCCTGACAAAAAAAATCGCTGCGCGTCTCTCAGGCAAAAATAAAAGATTGTCTCACTTGGCGTCTAAAGTAGAGACATGACGCCACCTTTTGAAAAATAATCAACGAAATCGAAGATGGCATTTTTGAGAAAATTGAGATGCAACATTAACAATTTTCGCCTACCATGTGTGATTCTCAAGCTAATAACGCAGAAACAACTGGGCTGAATTTTATACAGCACGAAATCTCTTTCAACGCCCTATCGAATGGCACTAAGATCGATGTTCTCAGACGTTCCGTCATGAAGAAAATTGGTAACAAAGTTTGGCCTTTTTGAACGTTTACGCCAAGTTTGGCATTTTTTAACAGAAAATCTGTGGCTCTCAGAGTTCTGTGGGTGGCTGTCGACAGTGTCTATTGTGCAGCCTATAATCACAAAAATCCTCCAGTTCTGAGGCATAAAGTCAGCGGTGCTAGATCCCGTCAAAGTCGGTCCAGAAGAAAGCGCGCCCAAGCAGCCTCCGGCTTTCCCCTTCTCCTACGCGGGAACTACTACACGCACGAGCATCGCACGTGGCGCGATTTGCGTCGTTTGAACTGTCCTCTAACATATATTTTTTCTGGGCGAATTAAAAAATACGACTTTCATACGTTGTTCGATTTAAAATGAAACTACCCAGTAGCTAGGGCCTGCAACGCACATTTTGAGTCGCTATAGATGGTCGAGCGAGCAACTGAAGATTGTGAGTTGATGAAACTTATTGCCAAGAGGACTCCATAAAGTTCAGCGGCCGTTGCAGAGGTGACGTGAGACAGCCGCACCGCTCTCTCGATATTCGCCTCCGGGATAACAAATGCACACGAGGAGCCGGATGATGTCGTAGAGACATCCGTGAAAATCTGCATCCTGCCTGCGGAGCTGTTTAGTAGCTCAAGACTGAACTAACGAAGAACATGCGTTGGTATGTCCTTTTCCGGGAGTCCAGGCACACTAATTCTTACGTCAGGAGGCTGCAGGACCCATGTTGGGATATCTGGTAATGCATGTGGCTTGTGTTTCGGAATAAGACCACGTTGTGTCTGGATAGCTTGGGTAAAAGAAGAGTGGTGACGACTCATAATGGCTCGAAGCTGAGGATGGCGATAGTGACGCGTTGCCAACCGCACGTAGTGGCGGAACGTTTCTTGCATCCTGAGAGCTGATACAGCTGGTTCCCGTGCTTCTGCCATGGCTAAAACGTTTGACGTTGCTCGAGGAAGGCCAAGACAGAGTTTTACGCCCTTTGCTAGGATAGACTCTAACACCTTCTCTGTGGTAACAGGGAGGTTGTGTAGCAAGGGAATGTGATGCGCAACCATCTGACTTATAAGAGATCGGTGAACGCTGAGCATTGCCCGAGGAGATGTGCCCCACCGGGAACCGCATAAGTAACGAAGAACATTAAGACGACTCTCAGCTCTTGCTTTTAGACAACGCACCTCTGCTACCCATGACAAACTCCGATCGAGAGTAACGCGGAGAAAGCGGTGATGTGGTACACGACGTACCTGATGATGACCAATTTGTAGCTGAAATCTTTTAAGATGGCGACGCGTAAAAGGCGTCATTACAGTCTTTTCTGAAGACAGGTTCATGCCTCTCTCCAGGAGGAAGTGCACTACGCGATCAAGTTAAGTCTGAAGGCGACGCTGTAAAGCAGGCCACTGCTTTCCCGATGACCATATGCAGATGTCATCTGCGTATAGACTAACAAATACCCCTTTGGGCAAGAGACGAGGCAGGGCAGCCATGACAGCATTGAAAAGTAAAGGACTGAGTACGCTCCCCTGTGGTACCCCTGCTGACAATGTATGTAAACTCGTGTCGCCTTTTGCTGTTCTCACGAAAACAGACCGACCATTAAGAAAAGCAGCAATCCAGCGAAGAGCCCGGCCAGTGACGTTGAAATTGTATAGTTCGCAAAGGACATGGTTGTAGCCCGTCGTATCATATGCTCTCTTTATGTCCAAGAAAACAGCTGCTGTAAGCTCACCCCGAAATCTAGCTTCTTCAATGTGAGTGACCAAGTTTGTGATGCAGTCTATCGAGGTCCGAGCCTTTCTGAAACCTGCCATTTCGGGAGGTAGCAGACGCCGGAACTCAAAGAACCACTCTATTCGGCGTAGGATAATCCTTTCCATGATCTTACACAAGCAGCTTGTAAGACTGATGGGCCGAAATGACGTCAACTCTCTAGGTGATTTTCCAGGCTTCAGGACTGGCACAACTTGCGACGTTTTCCATGACGGAGGGACAAAGCCGCGTCTCCAAGAGTCGTTGATCAAATTCAAAAGTAAAGAGCGCGACGTCGGTCCCAAGGACGCTATAGCTTTGCATGAGACCCCATCAGGCCCTGGAGCTGACCGGTTCGTGGACAGGTGGATGGCAGCCTCCAATTCCTGTATAGTGATGTCACTGTCCATATATGGGTCTTCAGCTGGCTGTGTAAAATCAACCGCCCTATACGCGGCTTGTGCCGAGTCCCTGTGGGATGTTGTGCATGACGCATCTGAGGGCTTAATAAAAAGCCTACAAAAGTCTTCCCCAACAGATTTTTCGGTCGTGCCCTGATGAACGGCTAGTGCTCCAAACGGCTTAACTTGTTCAACCGGGGAGCTTAGGCCCTTGATGATCCGCCAGACATGTCCGTAGGTGTGTATGGAGATAATGTAGAACAGAGTGCTCTCCATCTCTGCTTGGCTAGACGTTGAAGATGAGTGCGAATTAGTGACGGTAGCCTGCAAAGCTCGTGATAATCCGCAATGCGACCCGATCTTCGCAGTCTTCTTTCCGCCCGACGACGGATTGTCCGCAACCTTTCGAACTCGGCATCTACGCTGCGATATTTGATAGGGCACGATATCTTTTTGTTGCAGCTGCAATACTAGATGACAGCGCCTCGTTGAATTCGTCAAAAGTGGTGACATTCTGTAGAAGTTCCTCTGTCCTGCGTTTGAATACGTTCCAGTCTGTGACTCTCTCTTGTCGTGATCCGGCAACCATTGGGGAGTAAGAGATGAGTATAGGTATGTGATCGCTTCCTAGTGTATCTAAATCCGTCCTCCAGTGCATGCGAGAAACCAGATCGGGAGAGCAGACTGTAATATCCAGGCAGCTTGAATAAGAGGGACCCCGGAGATATGTCGGTGAGCCGTCATTTAACACCACAGCACTGCAGTCTTCAATACATTGTTGAATCAGTCGCCCCCTTGTATCGGCATGTTGACTTCCCCAGCTGTTGCCATGGGCGTTGAAGTCGCCACATATGATAACACAGGAAGGAAGTCGCTGGAAGGACTCCCTCATAGCATCTTCCGGGATGCGAACAGAAGGGGCGATCTATACGCTAGCCACAGCAATCCTTCGTGTGCGGAGGAGAACACTGCAGACAACAAACTCGAAGTCCCCATCGCTAGAGGTGCACAAAAGGCTGCTAGGAATGTCCTTTCTAACACACAACATAGCCCGGCTGGACCCCGTCGTCGAGGCAGAGACGTACGTAACGTAGTTTGAAAGCCGGAAAGAAGGATCCATTCGATGCTCGCTGATAGCCAAGACAGGGAAATTGTGCCTATACACAAAATTGCGAAAGTCGCCTAATTTAGTTCGCATGCCATTGATATTCCACTGAAATACAGTAGTACGTTTGTGCCTATCGGTCATTAGTGGTCAGTGTGGTACGCTTGTTCAGCATCGGCTCCAGAGAGAGCAGAGCTTGCACCTCCGGAAGTTTAGACGCTCCAGGTATCGCTTTCAAGATTGAGCGCAGAGCAAGAATGATCAATGGCACGAGCATCTCAAGATTGACATCCGCTTGCGTCTCAGTGTGATGGGAGCTCAGTTTGCCGTGTTCCTGTTGGCGCGCACGAGCTGGAGTCGCGTGCTGTCGTGGCTGTTGCTATAGGCTCAAAAGGCACTTCTGGACTATTCTTCCCCTTCGCCACAGCTTCAGCAAATGATTTTTCCCTTTAGGGTGCGTGTGTTTCTGGTTACGTGTGCTTTTGTGCACCTCTGCTGGAGGAGGAGTCTCCCTTGGTGGCTGCTTAACGTAGGTAGCATTTGGACGAGTGAATACTTTGGTCGCTTTGGTCGCTTCCGTAAAAGCCCTCCGAGCGTGTTAGCCGCCGCTGCCCGTGCAACTCTACAAGCTCCGTAGGACGCTGTATGTTTCTCTCCGCAGTTAACGCACCTTGGTTCACGACGCGCCGTGCAGGTTTTAAAGTGGTGCTCTCCTGCGCATATTTACACTTATGTGTTCCCCTGCAATCCTTCGCATAATGGCCGAATCTCTGACACTGGAAACATCGAATCGGAGGAGCCACGTACTCTGCCACGTAGACCACCCTATCATACGCATTATTTTCAAGCTACGGGCAGTTGTGTGAACCACACAACAACGGCATATGGCAACGGGTAGTGAAAGAAAATGCGGACACTTTCCCAAATTACTGCGAAAAACTTAAGAATCTGAAAGAAACTAGTTACTGCAAAAGGATGCTGCTGGAAGGATAATTTGTTACAGTTCCTTGTTACTTTTCCAGTAAACAGTTACTTCCCAAGACACATGAGCACTGCGCATGATGGTTCACATGGTTGGAGGAAGGCCATGATTTTGCAGAATTTTAAATTAAGTGTGACCTACCCACATTACATTCACATGATGATGTACGCTGCAGCAAAAATAATTAAAAGTCGTGTTGCGGTGGCGCAAATATTGCGCTGTCTAAACATTTTGTTTGGATATAAATTACTTTGATGAAGATAAAAACAATACTGGATTTTCTTCCGTTCCACACCATTTATAAAAGACAGACTTTGAAGTGGTCGACCCCGATGGCATACGCCCTGTCTGCCCACCCCCTTAAATCCTGCACTGAGTACGGTAACCACTTTTTGTGGTGCCCAGATAGCCACACTCCTGCCCTAGGCGTATTAACGTCATAAAAAACGAAAACAAGTTTTGTACTACAAACACACCTCACAGCGGTTACAAGATTACGAAAGACACGAAGCCGACGAACAATAGGATTACGAGTATCGTGCACCATATTCGCATGTCAATGGAATTTTCAACCACATTTGCAGCATATGAGGATGTTTCAGCCTTCGACCGCGGTGTCCTTCACACATCTCATATCATTCTTATCCAAGCGCCTTACGAAAAAAAAATGCATAAGTAAGTAAATAAGTGATGAAGCGATTCGGAATGTACCTTCCATACGTTCCGGTTCAGGTTCACTCACAAGACGGAAAAAATAGAGGTTCACTTCCGGTTTTCGCTACGGTTCGGGTTCGAAACCCTGCTTCAGACACGGAAACAGCCAGACTGAATTAATTATCAGGTGCTCAAAACGAAAATGATGCGTAAGATTCCGATTTCGTTCTAATTGATAAGGGGATAAGCCCAAAAATACCAAACCTAGAAAAGGGGATTGATCCTCTTGTCCGCCGCATTGACACACTGTCACGAAAACCAGGTGTGCAATCGCCAGAGGTTCGTTGCGCGCGGTACCTCAATCACCGATCCGGACAATAAGAGTAAAATATGGGACGGGCTGTCCTATGTCGACCGACATACGCTCAATGGGACACACATCGAAACAAAGTCCAGGTACAAGGATATAACAAGTAATATTTAATATAAGGTTTCTAACAACACTAACTATATCAACAGTGCGGACAGTGATTTCAAACATAACTACAAAGACTATTTTCACAACAATTCGAGTACGATGGGGAGTGGGAATAAAATGTCTTATCTGATTGACGAGTGATGATGGCGGTGATTTCGTTGATGATAGCTGTTGACGATTTGGATGGCTGAGATAATCGGGTAGGAGTTCCTGATGACTGTCGATGACACACTTCACCTCACTTCACAATTTTAAGACACTGATTCGCGGATAAACTTTGGAGTTGGTGCTGGCGCGTCCGTTCTGGGTTCACATTTCGATCCGACTGCCCCAGTCTTTGTCCTCCCTTAGGTTTTATACTCTCGGTTGTTTTTCTCCGTATTTATTATGCCTTTCATTGAGGTTCATCGCTTCCCTTTTAAGATTGCGACTCGCAGGTTCAATTTACTTTCCTCTAGCCCTTAACGACGAACACGTGTTTCGAAGGTGGAGGAACAATATAAGGACGGACACCCCAACCATCCCGTCGGTATCCTTTTTACTTGCGTCCCTCTTTTAAGTGGGCATAATGGGGGACGCATGTTCCGAGAGCAGTCCACTACCGGACCTGTAGTTGCGGAGGGGCCACTTCACACAAATGCACATTTCGACCTGTGGGTCATTGGCCACATATGTTTTCCTTTAATGTAAAAGCTGGACGGGAGCACTCCCACCATCTCAACCCTACACCTTGACGGTGGAACAATGCGGCCTCGGAGAGCGAAGCTAAACGAATCCGCATGCTACCCTCGGGCATAGAGGGGTATGTTGGTGGGATAAGCGGGAAAGAAAAGTGCCGGATTTTGTCACACACACATTCATTTCCCATTCCTTACCCTCCTGTAGCAGTCCAATAAATTTCAATATGGTCCTAAATTTTCCTTGGCAGTTACATACTGGTATGTAGATGTCATTGCGACAAATTAAAAAGGGGACAAGTCGACTTAGCCTACTGAGGTTCAATTTTCAGGGCACAGAGGTCGGGCAATGCCCAGTTTCAAAAGAGATGCGTCGCAGAAACACGGCACTGTCAAAAAAGAAAAAAAAAGAAAGAAAGAAATCCACTCCGCCTGATTTGGCGAAATGTATGCGTCGTAAACCACTAGCACGAGGAAAAGTCAAAAATGAAAAACTGAAATGAAATGTACAACGTTCATAGCATCAACCCTGCCACCAAATAACAATGCCGCCGTGACGTTACACGTGCGTTTTTTACCCATAATATGGCTACATGCTCGACGTGCCGCAGGATAGGACTGCGGATAATTTGGACTAATTGGGCTTCTGTTGACGGGGCTGCCGCCACTTGTCTACATCTGCCACGCAGCCTGGAGGTGACCCGGGTTCGAATCCCTGAGCCAGTTGTGCTCTCTGGGTATTTTACGCGGGTTTTCCTCAGTCGCTTTAAGACAAATGCCGGCACAGGACGCACGATGCCTCCGAGCAACATGTCGCCACGCTGGCAGGCAGATCGCTCGGAAATAGCACACGATCACGGAGCTTCCGCAGTGTGTCCCAGAAACGATCGATACTTCAACTCTAGCCGTCACACGGCATTATTTGTCATCCGCTAATTTGTGTGTGAATAAATTCAGAGATACCTCGGCCATGCGTAGACAACGTTCGCCTAGCAAATTACACACACACACACACACACATACATAACGATACGATGATGAGATGGGGCTGATGCCGGCGAGCAGGCTGGGCACTGCCCTAGTGCCATTTGTAGGTAATGAGAGATTGTGATGGAGATGATGATTCCGATAATCAAAGCAGGATGGAGAGGTCTGTTAATGTCCCAAAGGTGACGGAGACCTTGGTGCATATGAACGGTACTGGACCATGGGGGGGGGGGGGGATATGTTTATTAAGAAAAAAAGAAAGAAAAGGTTAGCCAGGCAAAGAGCCGGCTTTCTATCTGGACAATGGGCCCACCACCTTACCTATGGTGAAAGGACGGTGATTTGTTCCATGCAGTCCGTGCTGCAAGAACTCGCGCTCCCGCTGGTAGTCAGGGCAGCAAATTATATAACTTCTGCTTTATATTCAGGGAAATGCCTTTTGTAGAGAAACTCCCCAGGCATCATCTTGTAATAAAGTTGTTGTTGTTTGACTTTTGTATCACAAAAGCATTACAAATAGGAGCAGTTTCCACAACTCTGTCAATGAGAGGGCTTCGAGTGTTGACACACGCAGGGGCTGTGTGCATTGTTTTGCTCTATCGAGGGGTATCGGCGTCGTTGAGCCGACACTAGCAGCGTGCACAACAACAAAAAGAGAAAGGAAAAACATTAATGGGTGGTAATCTGAGGGGTTAGTTTACTTAATTTCCACAATGATCAGACACATGAAGTGTAGGGAGTCCCGCAGAAATCAGGCGATTCAGCCAGCATGCTAAACACTCCCTGCGTGCCGCAGGCGGGCTGGACGCTAAATGTGTGAGGTGTGGCAAAATAATGAAACCTCTTGGGGCCTTCTACAAAAAGTCACCATAAGCGTCTTCAACACGATATGAGACACTGGCATAGCAAATACAACAGCTGCAGTTACGAAAGCCAGCCTTTGACATTAGGGAACCGGAAGCCTTCAGTTCCTGTTGCTTGCCAGGTTTTGATACTTCACCGATTGAGCTTTATATGTTGAAGCTTGGTTTCATCATATGTGCCAGAATGAAAAAACAAACAAACAAACAGAAGGTTGGACGCCTACGTGAAGTATCCATTGATCCTGTTTTCCTTAATGCAGACTTTGGTGCATAAAAATTGCGTCTTGTGTGCATCCCATGTGATTGTACTAAATATTGCAGATGTCCACATTTGTTTGATAAGCTTGCT